>NC_092871.1:22222218-22232084 GCF_032062135.1 Pyxicephalus adspersus
ATGTTGGCGCTATATAAATCCTGTTTAATAATAATAATAATAAACCCCAAATTCTTTTATTGTAAAAAAAATGTGTGTTGGATAATCACAATTGTCAATAATACACTATTTATTAAATGTACTTAATAGTTATGCTAGGGTTTTACATATATCGTAAAAGGTCCCCCAACTTCTTTTATCTTTCAGAGATTAATTTAGGCATATCTCTTCACTTTAGGTTTGGAGCCTGCAGTGTCCTTTGGAGTACTCTTCATCTGCTTAATGCTGCGGAGAGTGCCACTTGAATGTAGAAAAGGCCAGTCCAACGTTGACAGTCCACGTCCCTGAATATATTTTTTATTGACATGAATGCGGCTACATCAACTTCAAAGTGTGAAAGCAAGCCAAGCACCAAACTCATTTGTAAAGCACAGTAAGTGCTTAATCACAGGGTGTCTATTGGTTCTACTTACACTTAGTTTTCCTGAATTCTTCTGTAAGGAAATGGGCCTCCTCCTGAATTCTCTCTTCGATGGTTCTTTTACCCATTCCAAAATTTCTGAGGGTCATCAGAGAAAATCGTCTTAGTTGTTTCCAGCGCTCTCCATTACTTGCAACCACTCCTGAAAATGATATATGATAAATAGAACATGAATACAATACATTGACGAGGGGCAAATGAAAGTGGTATATGAAACCCGTTTTAACTCCATATTATTTGTATTTCTGTCCATACAGTTTAACTTTCATTTCTTCCAACCACTACCAGGTGACTGGATAGTAAATTTTAAAAAAGTGCACTAATGAGCTCAACCCCCTGTTACTCTGTTGTCTTCTCCTATTTTCATGGTTTTTGCCCTGTAACACACCGAACTGGCTTCTTATGATGTGTCTGGGCTCTCCGGGACAAGGACAAGAGGTTGATGCCAGGTCAAATGGTTTTGGTATTTTTCTTGTATGATTTGTATTTACAGTATCTATAGGTAACAGATAAACTTCTAATATCCAGTGAACCTATAACAAAGAACTGGGTTTTCCAAAGAGAGTAGAGCAGAAACTGTATCCATTCATATACCATGTCTCTAATTACCATGCTAAAAAAACCACCATCTTGATTTATAGAACTGGAGGGCATCATGTGGCCCATAAAATACAGTCTGATACGCCTGCCAAATTGAATGGCTAATCTTAAACAGTTTTAATCTAATGAACGTAAATGGGCATCTACATAATGTCGGTTCTCACCATATCCTCCTGAGCTTATTTTGTCTAGTAGAGGCATGTGTCCTCGAGCGCCAAAATCATCTGCGTTATCGATAAGGGCCTCCTTCACAGCATCACAGCTGCAGAGCACTACAACTTTTTCCATTCCCATATGAATTGTATATACTGGGCCATACTTCTCACTCAGCTGCAGAAAAATAAGACATCAATGGTCAATTTGTTTGGATAGGTAATGACTCTGGAATCCTAAAGTGCTCAGAATCTCAGAGACCCAAAAACTCGGAGACACTCAGAATTTTCAAATTAGGTTTTTAAAAGAAACCTGCATAGTTATTTGTAGTTGTCTTACTTATCCTTACTGTAAGGCTTCATGCACATACACTGCCTGGCCAGCAAAAAGATCCCCCAAGTCAGTGTTGTGATCTGGGGTTGCTTCAGTTGGCCAGAACTAGTTTCAGCAACATTATGTGCCCCAAAAATGTCAGCTGACTAGCCTAATATAGTGGATGAGCTGTTTTTTTCAAAAATGTTTTTTTCTTCCCTGATTACACAGGGATGGCATATTCCAGGATGACAAGTGTTGTAATATTGCATAATAATATTGAAATGATACTACTGATAATACACGCCATAATCAAAGCTAAAAGCGGTCCAGTGAAACATTAAGAGTATGGCCAGGCTCTGCAATAATCTGAGTCCATACCCCATGTTTTTTCAGCAGAATAATAAGCTACCAATGGACTTGCAAATGACTATCTAAATATTTAAATATTTAAAGAAAAAAAAATATTTTTTTAGTTTTGAATAGAGCAGTCAGTGATCTATAAAAATATAAATATCTAACAAAGTATTTATTTTTTGCAGTCCGGTTAAGGAGATTTTTCATTATTTCCAATGTGGAGACATATTAGGAAAAATTCTCCAAACAAAACAAGTAATTGCAGGACTTCACATGTTGTTCATTTTACAACAATAACATTTTGGATTTCCCATCAGCTCCACTCCTGATGTCAATGGTCACCAGAAAACAAAGAGATTTATTTAAAGCAGGAACCTTTTGGAGATTTTCATTTTCCCTATGCTTTAAAAAATTAAAAACAAGTTGGCTTGACATAAACGCTAAAGCTAAACTAAAAGCTTTAAATAAAATGCATTCACTAAAACCTAGAAAGGATATTAAATAATTTTCTGTGCATGAAATGCCCTTATTTTTTTGTGATATCATTGTGATACCACTTTTTGTCATATCAACTCCTGCACTGGAATATGCACAGGGTTTAATGTTTGAAAAATGTACAGATCTAAACCAGGATTTATGAAAGAAAAGGCACGTTTCTTACATTTAGACAAATTTCATCTACCTAGGATTTTTAATATACATTTTTAGAACCCAAACTAATTTTTAGAAGAAATTCTAATGACACGCTAATTAGAAACAGCAAGTCTTATAGCAAGAACACTTGGAGAAAGTTGTTATCTTTAAACAAAATTCACAATCCTATAATAAGTTTAGGGAATGACTTATACCTTATTTAAAGCCAAAATATGATCATGACACCATGTAATATGGTAACCAAACTGCAGAGTCATAACATGGATTATATAAAGGTAATCTTTCAATCAGCCATAGTTAAACTTACCTGATTGAGTGACTTGAAGATCTCCTTTCCATCCAGTTGCAGAATGTTGCCAATAAAGGGCAGAGGGGTTGGCCCAGGGGGCAGTTTACCTTTATTTTGATGTTTCCTGGCATGTGTGATGCTTAAGATCAGGAAGATCAAACAGACGATTAATAACAGAGTAGTTGTACTAAAGATCTCCATGTCTGCACAATGTTCCTCCCAAATGCACATTGTATAATTTCAGCCTGCTACGGGCTTATTTATAAAGAGTACACCTCGAGAGGGCTGAATTAGGCACACTTGATGACACATTACGCAAGAGCAGACTATGTTTTTGCATTACTGACATGTCAACTGAATTCTTTGTCCACTAAAATCTCCCATCCATTCGCTGGTATTGAAAGCCGACAAATAGGTGACTCATTCACCTGTAAGTAATAGGATTAAATAACATGAACTTGTTTGGCTTCTTCTTTCATCAGGCAACTGGGGATATTTGAATGATATGAAAATGAATATTATATTGCAGTTGGATGACTGCCAAAAGCTTCCATTTGCTTTATGGACTGGCGTAGTCAAGCTTGAAAATTATGAATTTGAAACGACTTTGAAACGAAGTTCAACTCAAACTAGAACATTTCTTTTATTTTGACAGAATAGGGAAGGGTTAGATCCTAGGGGCATCAGATAAACAAGGAGTGAAGGGTGAAAAAAACAAGGTTTATGTTATTGATGACTGATTGCTATTGTTACATGAATCTGTTTTTTTACAACCTCCATTTCATGTGTCTGTGGGAAACTGCAATGAACTAAATGAGTGATAATAAAGCCAATGAAGATGATTTATTAAATTAATATAGGCTTTTCACATGTGACATTTTTACCCCTGGCCAGCAAAGTAGGAGGCATTTGTCCCACTGAGTATAATGCTAATGTACTGTGAGGTGTGAATATAGTAATAATGGAAGTGGTTTCTTAACTGGAAACCAAAGTATCTGGAGGAAAACCCATGCAAACACAAAGGAGAAGATCCAAACATTTTGCAGATAGTGACTTGGTTGAGACTTGAACATTGGACCTACCACTGCAAAGGCAAGAATGCTCGCTACTGAAAACCATACTGCCCCAAGTTAACTCGTACTTACAGGTCCAACAATGCTGCCCCAAGGTTACTCACACTTACAGGTCCAACCATGCTGCCCCAAGTTAACTCACACTTAGATGTCTTGTCTACTGCAGCTTGTGACTAGGCAAAGAAAGGAGAAGAAGCACAGTGAGCTTATCTCTTTTTTTCTCCTTTTGCAGCTTGTAGTACTCTTTTTCAATGTAGCTCCTGGCTTCTATCCTGTGTGAAGTGCAGCTTTAAATCTTACTTTATCATAATTGCACTGCCTTTGATTCCTGGGGAAATATTTAGCCACCCCTGCTCAGCATTAATGAAGACTGGCAAACATGCCATGTATTTTTCTTTTACTTTTAGCTAGTGATGGGTGAACTTCCTGTGTTCCATTCACCAGATGTCCATCGGATTTTGAAGTTTTCCAATTTAAACTATGTGGCATACTCTATTTAGGTTTATAGGAGGCAAATTTTATTTATTAGTTTTTCACATATTTAGGGCTAATAAGCAAATTACTGTTTGGAAAGTTAGGGGCTGTTATGGGGACATGTATATTACAAAATATATTATTTGGTGGGACCAAGAAAAACAATACACACATCCCCTGTTATGCCTTAAATGTTTGTGGTTTTATAAAACCACATGATTTTCACCGATGGGACAGGCCAAGTATATTTGGCTGTGAATGTTTTTTGTTTTTAGATTATAAACTGGGTTTACATTCCTGAATATGATTTATGTCAACTTAAAAGTTATTTTTAGGTACCTTTTAAGTACTTTTGGGTTGCTGATTAAACTAAAGTGTAACTAAAAGGTGGTGCTAATCCAACATCTGTATATATACATAGGGTCGTTCCCCTAAATACCGTAAGTAAGTTGAGAACAAAGACAAAGGATAGTTAGGGTTTTTGTGTGGCAATAGGATAATACATTTTAAAGAACATTCCATAAATACAAGCTTTTAGTGAGATGTGTAACATAGCATTTAATTTTGTCTCTCCCACATAAACAAGCTTGGGAAGATTGACTGTTAAGCAAGACAGTGATATCCCTATTTAAATATTGAGAGCAACGTCTCATATCCCAACGTGTTTCACCTGTTAGCTTCCTCGGGGGTTTGTCAGAGAACATTTGTTCAAGGGTTGGAATAAGTTGAAACCATTGTGTGAGGGATGTCACAGAGGTAAGTATATTTATGCATTTACAACGTAGTCTCTGTAAAGGATATAAGATATAAGAGTCCTGTCCCATGCAGAGTTCAGCAGACGGAGGTGTTGCTGCATCATGAATAGTACTACTTTAGTAATAGTACATTCTCTGCCAAATCCCCTGAGGAAGCTGACAGGTAAAACACATTGGGATACGAGGCATTTCTCTTAATATTTAAATAGGGATATCACTGTCTAGCTTATTGGTCAATCTTCCCATACTTGTTTTTTGTATTTCAGATAAACTTCAAAATCATTCCATCTAGGTCCTATAACATGCCAATGCAGCAGTTATGGGCACATACTGAGTATCAGAATAGGTTTTTTAATGACATGTTGTACATGTAAACCGTCTAAAATAGTACTTAAGAGACTAAAGCAAATGTTATGCTATATAATGCTATGTCTGCTTAGCTGAGCTGTATCCAGCCTGAGCATTAGTACACATTCTGTAGCACCTGGTAATATCTCTCAACAGTCCCTGGTTTAGAGGGACTGTCCCCCCTTCAGAACTTAGTCCATATGCCCCTTCCTTCCTCCTCAGTTTTTTGTCTTGATGGATGTATACATCTAGATAATTTGACAGGGACAAGCACTTACAAATGAAGACAACATTCAGCTTATTTCAGCAACAACACAGTTCATGGAATATGCCTTGACTCAGCTCACAGTAAGTTGGATAAATCCTTTAAGTACTCCCTGTGAAGAGAAGCAACAGTTTGTTCACAGTTTACAGACTTTTCTGAAACTCCCAGCCTAACCATTCCCCTTGAGGCTTCCCAGCAGTTTGTTCATAAGCCACAAATTGGGGCCAATGGACTGCTGGATTGGGGTGGATAGGCTGCAGACCCACCCAATCTCCACCAGGCTTCTCTGGAGCCAACGACCACCCACTCTGTATACTAGGCGACACATGTTGCTCCTTCACCACCTTGCTTTTTATTTTAGACTATATATATTAATATTGAATTCTGAAATTACTGTATTCCCACTCTGGACCTAAGCAGTCAAAAGCTTCTCCTTGGGTGCTCTCATATCCTAAGCCTTTCAATAGAGGGTGGGAATTCATGTTATGGGGTCTAGTACAAATTTGATCTTCTAGCAGGATTGACCTGAACAAATGCTTTGTAGGGTAGCGGTCCCCAACACCTGGTCTATGCCCACTAGTGGACCGTAGCCATTTAAAAGGGAAGCCGCGGCTCTGACCGGTGCACCCCCCAGCAGGGTCTGGAGAAGAAACCCGCTTGGGAGGATGCACCAGCCAGAGCCACGGACATGTCTCTGGTACGCATCGCAGGCTCATGGTGGTGGGAGGTTTGTGTATCTAGACACAACCCGTCCAATCTCTGGCAGACCTGAGATGGCAAAGTAGGTGGGTTCTGGCATAATGACTTCACTCTGGTGGAAGTTTCTTGCCCTTTGAGTGACACACTGTTCCACGCACATAGGCATTCCAGAGTCCATGCATTTAGTGGTCCACGAGTTTCAAAAGGTTGGGGACCACTGTAGGGTCATGGTGTCAGGCAAGGGCTACTGCTGCTTCTACTTTCCTATGCTACCAATATATAGATTGTTCATTGTTTCATTTTAACATTAGTAAATGCCCAAACTGATGGGTTTTCATTGGTCCTTAAGCAGCAATTAAGATTGTGCTGAAGTTAGGATAGAAAAGAAGTACAATTCATTAAGATAATGGCATTTGCATTTTGATAATGCAGACAACAGCACAATTGTCATGTGTGACCCTTTGGATGATGCAAAATAAAGTTAAGGTACCATACTGTTCTTTGATTGGAATAGCAACTAGCCAGAAGGTCACTCTGCCTGGTTTTTATGGTAAACTAGGCTCACCCTATCACAGTCCATATGGCACACGATACATCATTTATCAGCAATATAAATAAATTTAGGTTCAAGCGTGTTCAAGCGTGTTTACTTACAAAAGGCAAATGAAGTTTGCACTAAAACCTTTTAATAAAAAGTTCATGAACTATGTCATTTCTAGTACATATCACCATTGAAATATTTCACAGGAATAGACAAAAGTTAATCATTTTATGATCAGAGTTAAGTGAGTTCACGACTCTAAAGACAACAAATTCATATATTTAACGGCTGTGGGAACTAATAGGTGTTTAAGCTACTCTGTGTATACACTGGCCATATGGGATAGCTAGAACTTTCATGGAGGAGTTAGGACATTTCTTTCCAGAGCTAGGTCATTTCTAAGAGAATTGATGTGATCTTATGCCAAAAACTAAAGAACGTCCTATTAGAATACCTTATAAGTGCTCAAACTAGATATCCAAATCTGACATTTGTAGGTTACTAACATGTATAATGCTAAGGAAATACTTTAACTAATGCTTTTTCAAGTAGATTCAAAGTTCTAAATACTGAACTCAATCTAAAGAATGCTAATTGCCTCAATGTAAAGCTGATCTTCAGCAGTCAGCTTATCATCATCATAGCTAGAGGGTGAAGCAACACTTCTTTATTCTGCCAAAAGGTCCCAGCAAACAGTTTTAGCTTTAGAAACATGTCTGATATTTTAGTTGCAGGATCAGCTTTACTGATTTATGTTTTTCTCTGCTGTAAAATATATATTCAACAGACATATTATTGTTCCATCTGTGAAAAAGTAGATGGGGACTTCCCTTAAAATGTAAAGAAAAGTAAAAAAAAAAAAAAAAATACATACCTTTCCAAACTAATATTATATATTAGTTTAGTTTTTAGTTTAGTTGGAAATGTAGGTCTGCGTTTATGGGTCAAAAGTTATAAGAAGATCATAAATAGAAGCATGTGAAGTTCTCAGTACAATTTCTTATCATTTCTGTAAAATATCATAAATATATTAGATTCCATAAACAGAAAAGCTCATATATTTTGAGGGTAGAATAACAAACATCAATTTCCCTTTACTTCTGTTCATGCGGCAGTCTTAAAGTTGTTTCCGATTGCCTCCAGTCCTGGTGGGATTGCTCATTAGGAGGGTGTTATATTTATTAAAATATGTACAAGAAAAATCAATGTGTTTAGAGGGCTTAAAAGTGTTTCCTTTTTGGGTATAGGTAGAAATGGGCAGAAAATAGAGGAGTTTGGACTAGGCTGGTGGTGCGCTGGTGGTCTAGTTCGGCAACTGTTTCTACATGGGCAGCATGGTGCCTCAGTGGTTAGAACTTTGGCCTTTGCACCGCTGGGTCCCAGATTTGTATCCTGGCCAGAGCACTATCTGCATGGAGTTTTTAAGTTCCCCCCGTGTTTGTGTGGGTTTCCTCCGGGTACTCCAGTTTCCTCCCACATCCCAAAAACATGCAGCTAGGTTAATTGGCTTCCCCCAATAAATACATTGACCTTGGACTACAATAATGACATATGACTTTGGTACAGACATTAGATTGTGAGCCCCTTTTGAGGGACAGTTAATGTCATGACTATGGTCTTTGTACAGCGCTGCATAATATGATGGTGCTATATAAATACTGTATAATAATAATAATACTATTCTTTACACCTTTTTAAAGGGACTATCCCTGGAAGTTATAGAAACCTAGAGTTGCCAGCTGATTTCAATTGATAACCCATTACTTTTTAAAAGATTGTCCAAAATAAAAAAATAAAAAACCTGACAGGTGACTCATGGGGAGGGAAGAACATCTTGAAATCTTATCCTATGCAGACAGGCCAATGATCCAGACTCATGTAAGGGTTTGTAAGAGTTCAGGGGTAGCTTCCTTCTTAATAGACCAGTATGTCTGAGCTAAAGTAGCTACGTAGCAGTCTGTATGCAGCCAATAGAAACTGTTAGACAGAGAAGCTGAAAATGGGTCAGCTCAATCCTAGTAATAGACAGAGATGTACAAAAAAAACTAGGAGGCTTAAAATCTTTGTGTTAGCTGCTATTCCAGACAATTACTGTATGGAAAGAACATTGTGTTACTTTGAATTTTAGCTCAATGAAAGTAGGCAAAAATACATTCTGCTTAGTTGTCCATCAACAATGAATATAAAAATGATGTGAAGCTTGATGATGTCAGGATTTCTGGGTGCATAATTAAGACATGAAAGAAAAAACCTGATATAAAAGGTCACCATATGACCAAGGTGACCACAGAAGAAAATGTGAAATGTCCCATAGTAACAGTGTCAGAGAAACACAAGTATCCCTGGCGCCTTGGAAAAACTTTTCTACTGGGTCACTTGATGACCACCTTTCTATCCAGTTGCAGAATAGTGCCAATAAAATGGGGTGGGCCATGGTGGCAGCCTACCTTTGTTCTGATGATTCCTGACCTGTCTGATCAGGGACATGAAAAAACAATTAAAAGAGTGCGTGTACTAAATATAATAAGCACTATTCTCTTCTAAAATTGAACAGATAACATTTCAGCTTATTTAAAAAGAAAAACATAAATTTGGTGCAGTTGGCAGAAAATGAAATAAGAGCCAGCTATACCATTGCAATGATGATGTGTGAATTCTGCTAGTCATCTCCCATCCATTTACTGGTACAGAACACTGATTTTCCTTTTATTAGATGATCATTATTCATCTAATAGAACTACATGAAAAGGGAGGCCTGGAGCATACGAGAGAAAGGAGTATAGTGGAAGGCCAGCATGACTGAGCAGACAGGCGGGGAGACAGCAGAGGGTTAATTATTAAGAAGTGGCACGTGCGAGAGTGAGAGGAAAGAAGAAGGGGCGGAAG
>NC_092871.1:22232623-22253892 GCF_032062135.1 Pyxicephalus adspersus
TATATATTGTTGTTATTTGTGATTAATATGTTATTTAATATGTTATGTTTAAATATTTGTTTTATAAAAGGCCTGCGGGCCATTTAAGCAACGTTGGTGTGTTTAATGTGTATAGGTGGGGTGGGTAATGTTTTGGGGGGGGTGAAGTTTAAAGATTAAGGGGATTTAGTTTGGGGCGAGTTGACCGAGCTATGTCTTGCAGCAGTCATGAACTTACAACAGGTAAATAGGACAGTTTAAATTACAAACATTAAAGTGAATGATATATTACATTGAAGTTGGATGATTGACAAGATTTCCATTGCTCTGGGGACTGACCTATTGACTTAGAAACCTCTGATAAATTGTAAAAAGTTTACATTTTAAAAGACTTAGAGCTTATTTTGACTGATTTTGTGGTTTCAGGTAACCGCAGCTGTTCACATTTTTATGAAAAAATTTACACATTATTCACTTATTATAATTATTACACAGTATTTATATAGTGCCATCATATTACACAACGCTGTACAAAGTCCATAAACATGTCACTAGCTGTCCCTCAAAGGAGCTCACAATCCAATGTCCCTACCATAGTCAATTGCTTTTTATATATACTAAGGTCAATTTTGAGTGGTAGCCAATTAACCTAACTGCATGTTTTTGGGATGTAGAAGGAAAACTGAGTACTCGGAGGAAACCCATGCAGATATAGGGAGAACCTGCAAACTGCATGTAGATAATGTCCTGGCTGAGATTCAAACCTGGGAGCTAGCACTGCAAAGGCCAGAGTGCTAACCCTCTCAGCCACCGTGCTGCCCACACGTTGGCTTCTATGAGAAATGTATCAGGATCAAAACCCGAACCCAGGGTTGCTTCCGTGTCTAGCAGAAGCTCTTCCCACTAAGCTACCTGAAGGAATAGAAAGTTCTATGCCTGATTTCACAGTGTTGTGACTTCCTATTTAAGCCCTGCCTTGGATCTCTTGTTTGCCAGATTATTGTGCTTTCTCCCTGGCCACGTTCCTGTCTCACTGCTGCATTGTTACATCTATATGTGAACTGGACCCAGGGCATTTATCATTGTAGGCTCGCTTGTTGCTACAGCTATTGGCCTCAGAGCTTGTTCCAAGATCATGACAAAATGTTTGAATTAACCTTTACCTTCTATATTTTACAGAATTGCCTAAATCATGCCTTTCATAATCACTCTCCATTAAATCCTCAAATGTTTCCACATATGCTTTGCCATAAACCATGTTATCTTTACCTTCTTGGAAATTATTTTCGAGTGCAGAAGCATTGTGGCCAATATAAAACATTGACAGGCCAGCGGCCTCTCCACTAAGCTGTTAGTAGGCACAGGTCAGAGGCACTTCATCCCATGCTTCACGGACTCACCGAACTGTCCAGCCTTCAGAAAAATAAGTTGTAGGCTTGCTGCTGACGCCTCGCCTGTTGTATGCTTCCACCATCAATCGATCCAAATTCCAATTTGGTAAATCAGCAACCAGTACTTTTGATAACTGATTTTATGCTTTGGAATTCCATTGAAAATCTCCATTTGTCCAGCATTCAATTAAAACCCTTTAATCAATTTATTCAATACCTGTCTCTGTCATCTAGATGGTCTTAGTTATTATCAACAAAACCCTATTTATCTAATGCCCCCATACCCTAATTAGGAGTATTCACAAGTGCAGAAACCCTAAGTTTCCTGTTCAAATTCCATACACACTCCTTGCTCTGTGTTGCTGATAATACTATATTACTATATATAACATCTTTCTCATATCTTATTGGAATAATTGGGTGTGGAAATCCTGCAGATGTTCTTATCAACTTCACATTACTGTGATTATATGGATCTCTAAATTTCAAGCTAAGACCTCAATCTCAACCCTCCCCTGAAAAAGCCAAGGGGGAAACACGAACACAAAGGGGGAAAC
The DNA here is from genome assembly GCF_032062135.1 of Pyxicephalus adspersus. Taxonomy (NCBI): domain Eukaryota; kingdom Metazoa; phylum Chordata; class Amphibia; order Anura; family Pyxicephalidae; genus Pyxicephalus; species Pyxicephalus adspersus. The sequence goes on from NC_092871.1 coordinate 22,234,551, forward strand.
ACGGGGGTTTGCACAAATTCTTGGAATACAGCAAACACATCAAGGAGGGAATAGGCCACCAGGCTACCATAGGGTCTGATCTGCAGACTTCACTCCCAATTGAAGCTCCTTCTGTCATCACCCAAGCTCCTTCTGTATTTTCCCAGTCCTCTTTTATTTAAAGCCAATCGAAAAAAGAAAAGCAGAGGTCCAAACAATTTATAGTTAACCAGGAACTCTTTTTAACTGAAGACATTATTGTTGTGAATATTCAATTTGGGATTTTCATCTCAGTGGTACTTGTTGCAAAAAATTAGATGTATATTGTCATAATATCTTCTTTGCTTTGTAATGTTTCCTATTTAGAGCGCATAGGAATAAAACCCCAAGCACAGCAAGGTCACCTCAGTCCCAAAGGAAAGGGGACTTTCCAATGGTTGCATAGGAAAGATTCAATCTTCCCAAAAAGCAAAGCCACAAGGGTCCTAGTTCGAAAAATCACTTGAATGACTCTCAAGACCCTGTCGATTACACTTTGGGGGACCTAACCTCAAAACCTAAATTTTTCTCATAAGTACATACCTCATCTAATAAAAGGGAATAGTAGCTTAAACTAAAACTATGAACAAGCATGTTTATTTCCAGAGGTGATGAACCAATACCATTTGATAAAAAGTTCATGTCATCTAGTACACTGTAAAACTATAACCTTTCTTAGTTTACACTAGTGTGGACAAAAGTTAATCATTTTATTATCAACAAGTAAAGTGAGTTCTTCTCCATTAAAGACCACAAATATAGTTGTTCAAGAATTCTATGAACTATGAAGAATTTTAACTATTTACAATACCCGTTTTTATTGAAATTTTCAAATAAAGTAAACAATAACATTACACAACAAGTTTGCATAGAATAAGAGGAAGAGTAAAAAATACCTAGTAAAATTTAAAAAAAAGGAGGGGTGAAGGGGCAAATAGGGGGTTCAAAACAAAAAGAGAAGAGTGCCAACCAGTAACCAGACATCAGTAGAAACTTCATATGAGGTCAAACATAGTTTAACACCTCTTAGGTCTAAATACAGCAGGCAAAAAAGTAGTTTTCCGATATTGACAATAAAAAATATAAATAAGTGCAATAGTACAAAAATAGTGTTACATACTAGTTGTATGTGTTCTCGGCTGTTGCCGCATTGTGCTACTACTATGTGTTCTTGGATAGAGTTTCACTATCCAAGAACACTGGTCACTACGGGTGATGAATGGGGACAAGTCCCCATTCATCACCTGTAGTGCCCGGAGATCCCACAATAACAGAAGGATTCCCACGGCTGCACAGTCAGGGGGAATCATAATGTCATTGTGGGAAACCTGTAAAAAAAAAAGTTAGTTAAAAAAACACAAATATTCAATAAATTACTTTAAAATTAATTTTTATTTTTTTTAAATACATTTTTTACTTTTTTTTCCCCCGAATTTGGACCGTCGAATACTGTGTTTTCGGGTCGGGTCTATCCGAATTCGAACAGTGATATTCGGGTCAAATATAAGGAGAAACTGAATTCGAACACCAACACTAGCTACTACCAAAAAATGGAATTTAAGAAATTATATATAAAGGATTTGAGTCCAGGTTATTGCTGTCCTTGCCCACACCCATCTATTGAGGTGGGATTTATGTGCCACAGGAATCAGATATTTATGTCTCTCTTTCCTGAAGAAGTGGATTGATTCCATGAAACGCATAAAAAATCAGCAGGGTATGCCCCTAGGATTGGGCAACCCAGAAAGCAATATGTGATTACGTTTGTTGCACATTTTAATGGGTTTTAATTGTTATGTTCTTTATGTAATTTAATAAAAGTAATGTTTTTTGATACACTTGTGGAAATTAGATATAATTGGCCTTTAATGCCCCATTTTTTAAACTAAACCCTCAAAGTCCTATTACTAGTTAAAGTAGGGATGTGGCCATGTAAGAATTAGAGGGTCGGTCATTCTTTGTTGATCTCCTTGCACATTATGAGTGAGAAAAGTTAAGCCTTGATTAACCATTGTCATTAGAGAGGCTTGTTAAAAAGCTGTAACCTGTAACAATGTGTAGACTCCATAAACGATCTGTTATAAACTTGATTAACCCGTCCACCATCAGATGGACCAAGGAGGGAACCAAACAGACAGACATGGGAAGGGGAGAAGGGTGGGTTCAAGAGGGAGGGGGGTGCTTCAGAAAGCATAATAATATTTCTAACAAAACTCAGTAAAAAACTCTTGGAAGGAATACAGATCACACTAAATAGGTGTCGCTTCTATGTAACAGAGTTTTTTTTGTTTTTTTCTCCTCCTCCCACCTTTCCCTTTGTCGCGGTCCTGTCCACTCTTTTGGCCTCTTCAGCTTAGCCTTTGGGCATAAAGGGTTGTTTTTTTACGGTCTTTTGCATCTCCCTTTTTTTCTTTATTATTACTTATGTCAGAATGTTGTTGTGCATTCTGTAAGCTGGTGAGGTATGTTTGTCCTTTTGTTATTACTGTTGTTCTTAATATTTTTTTTATTGTTTATTAATATGTTATTTTCTTTTCTCTGAAAAACTCAATAAAAACATTGAAATTCAAAATGGGAGCAGGATCTGCATAACTAGCATACCACCACTCCAGGGGAGGCCATTTTTCCCTCTCTGGTATTTGAACTAGAATAACAGGTTGAATTTGAATCAACCAAGCAAGAATAGCAAACCAATCAAGTAAACAAATCTACCAAAGGTCAAAGTAAAAAACAACATTATTTTACCATTTACATGGCTAAATATGAACTCCATGGAATAGGATATGTTTAATGTCCACAGCTAGACATTAATTTTGGCGAAGAAACCCAATCTTCTGAAGAAGAACTTACTAACACTGGTGAATGGTGATAGACCTGAAGTTTACAAATTCTTCCTTCTTAGTCTAGAGGAAGATTGCAATTGGGACCAGATGGAAGATATTGCTGACATAGCTCCACCTGCTGGTAAACTGTTGGTAAGATTCAAAGAAATAATTCCAAAGTCTTTCAGTAGATTTTCTCATTGAGAAATTCTTGATACAGGAGAAGCAACACTTATTTTTAGGGACAGGACAATTGTAAAGTCATTGATGCAATCTTTAAACTGGACTATCTATAGCAGTGGTCATCAACCTTTTGGACGTCATGGACCACTCATTTTACGGAGTTCAGACGGTACATGCGCGAGGAGCCGTGTGTCACTCAAAGAGGAGGAAACTTCCCCCAGTATGAGGTCATGATGTCAGAACCTGCCCCCTCTCTGAACACAACCTGCCCACCACCTGAGCCTGGGATCAATAGGGGAGACATGGTCCACTGCTCAGGAGAAGGATTTTGCTGGGGGGGCACCGACTAGAGCTACGGACCACCAAAATTTTCTCCACAGACCACTGGTTGGCAACCGCTGACCTATACCATACGTAAAGTAATTCCTAACTAGTCAGTAAATTATTAATTCAAATAACTTGCTTGGAATTTCGGTAGGTTCAGACCTGCTGTGGGCTCAATTTATCCTGCGTGGCTCCTGGCAGCTGGCTCCTTGCCAGTCGGTTGCCCACCACAGCGCGTCTGCAGATGCGGGAAGCAATGAGCAGTACTGAACCACTCACCACCTTCCCCATTGGTTCTCTATTTGAACGCTGTGGTTAGGCAGTAGTTCACTTGTATGGGGAAGGAGTAATGGCATCACAACCTCACTGCCAGTTGTAACATAACCTTTTTTCTGCTGATGTTGCCAATTTATAAGGCTGGAGAGGATACACTTTCATCAGTGAAGTTGGCTGATCCAACAAACCTGGAATGGATTTCTTAAGTCATTCGGTATTTGTTAGCAATGATTTCAATCCTGGACCTTATCCATTTCAGGTTTGCTATTAAAAATGTATTCTCTGCAGCCTTAGAGAGTTTTAATAAATCAGGCCCAGTATGGCAGCAGAGCAAGGGTAGTTGCTTTAATAATCTGTTTAATCTTTTTTTGGGTGGATTTACAAACCTTTATAAAATGTTACAATTATTTGTAATTATTACACTCTTACTGTTATTGAACTAAACCTTTTAAAAGCTTTAAAGCTTTAAAATATTCCTAAAAAATACTTGTTGGTTTAACTAATAATTTGTTGCATGTTCATTTTTCCGAAAAAGTGCCCCTCTTTCCCATCTCCATATATTCAAAAGGTATGCCTAGATTTTTTATCTAAACTGCTTTGCTTGGCTGTGACAGTGACTTTGCTTGCTTAAATCATGTAATTGAAGAGAAATCCTTAGGAAGGCAAGAGATGTATAAATTGTGTTTTTTTAATCACGGTTGTATCTCTATTCATTCAATAGTGTGGTTTAAACACTATCTGTATATCAAAATAGGCAATCTGATTCATTACTTGTTAAATGAATGTAAGAAACTAGATTGTTTATTTCAAAACTGTTTTTGCATGGATTGAATAGTTTTGCCTATATAATATGTGTTGCAAAATGACATAATATAAGAAATCACAATCAGTATCCTACAAGTTATAAAGTGAAATAGATGTTCCAAAGTCACATCAGTTTTGTGAAATTAAAAACAAACAGTATCTGCAGAATACTTCCATACTTTATATAGTCTTACAAGGATCAAAATTGCTAAACATTCATTCATAAAATTTTATCATACATACTAATCCTTTGGGCCAGTGGCTCCCAACCTTTTGGAGCTTACGGACCACTAAATGCATGGAATCCGTGTAGGGAGCCGTGTGTCACTCAAAGGGGAAGAGTGACGCCATGATGCTTGAACCTGCCCACCTTCCCATTGCAGGTCTGAGCCTGAGATGAGATGGGAGAGATGAGATGAGGGCAGGTTGTGTTTCTGGATTGCCACCGCCCAGAGTCTGCAATCCATACGGGAGACATGGTCCACGGCTCTGCCTGGTGCACCAGCCAGAGCTGTGGGCCACCTGTCAGACCACCACGGCAAACAAGTGAGCTGCAGACTGGGGGTTGGGGACCCCTGCTTTAGGCAACAACCTGTAGTAGGCCTCTAGATGCCAGATGACCCCATTAATTACTGACCAATGATAACTACCTTGATAATTTTCTGTATATGCTTTAGTGAATGATTTGGTAATGCTGGGCCTTGAGAGTGTTTGAGTCAGGAAATTATTGTATTATTGTAATTATATTGTAATATTGTAAGGTCAAAACAGTACGCTGTAGCTGGTGTAATATGACCAGGATCAGTAATACTTTAGCTGTACAACTGTCGTTAGTTTAATATAAAGTGTGACAATACTTTTGGTGTATTTACCTTTTGTCAGAACACCAACAACCAACCCCTCCTAATCAGGCCCAACATGTTTTAAAGGCAGTAACTGATTGCCATCAGGGAATGTTTGAGAGAATGTCAGATTACCTGTTTTATAAATAGAGCCTTATGGGTTTTATCAGTTCTCTACTTTTTTGAAACTTAAAAAGCAGTTTTGCCTACAGTTATAAGTTAACTTGCCAGTTGCGAGATTTTTATGAAAATTTACCATTTAGTTTTACTTAATTCAACATTTCAAGGTTGACTTCCTTATCACAAAATTGCAAATAGTTTAGCGAGGGATAAAAGCAATCTCGTAAGCTTGTGGAAAATTGGAAAATCCAACCATCTGTGGTGCTATATCCAACTCATTAGGGTCTACTGGTGAAGTTATGTCAAAGTTCTGGAGAAGTGTGGTGAGGGTGAGGAACACTTCGTGGCGGGCCATTCCATCTCCTAAACACATTCGTTTCCCTGGGGAGAAAAAATAATATCTAAACTATCAGATTTTTCCAGCAAACCTGAAATGCATCTGGTCCAAGATTGAAAACATTTTCTAACAAATAGCAAATGACTTATCCATTCCAGGTTTGCTGACTCACCCAGGTTTACTGATGAAAGTGTATTCTCTCCAGCCTTGGAGAGATTTGATAAATCAGTCCCATTGTGTTTAAACTTTTATACCTCCTAAACTATTGGGTCTAATGATCTGAAATGTTCAGAGTACATTAGGTACCCTTTTAGCTATCGATACCCACATTTTTATCCCTATAGGTGTGGGGTCTCAGGTTTGATGGTGCCCAATTTTCCATGTATAGTTTATTATTATACATGTATACAGGGTAAGCCATAGTTATGTATACATATGCAAGTCTTGCATCCTCTTTTGCTGTATATTACTGTGTTTTGCTTATTCTTCTATCTAACTACTCCGTAGTGTCTGTTTATCTTGCCCGTATCCAGAACCTGGGTGATCTTTTGCAAAGGTCAGATTATATTAATTGGAAAAAACAGATTTTTAAAGCAATTTTTACTCAAAATAATACAAAAAATTTGTAAATCTGATGTTTCATGTATGCTGAAACAAGAAATTGCATTGTACCTGCAGAAAACACCATGAATGCCTCATTCTTTATGAACCTGCCATTCTCATCTAAGAACCGCTCTGGACTAAAACAGAATGGATCAGGAAAGTACTTTGGATCACGAAGAACGAAGGACAGGGGGATATATATATCTGTATCCTGTAGAGAAAAGCAAACAGGAATTAGCAGGTTATCTAAAAATGCTTACTTGTACTTTACCATCCCTGTAGCAAGGAATCTGTCAAGGAGTATGTTTATACCGGATTACATTCCACCAAAGCAAAAGAAGAAAAAACAGCGGTTCTAACCTAAACTAATGAGAAACAAAGGAAACATTTCTGACTGTAAGGAAAATTTAACAAACATTGTATATTTACATAATTAATGATTTACCTTGGGAATAGTAAATCCTCGCAACTGTGTACTCCTGGAGGCCCTGTGTGGCAGGTTCGTGGGTAACACATCAGCATATCTGTGGATTTCATGAATTACGGCATCAGTATAAGGCATAGATTCCCTGTCTTGGGATTCTGGGACTCGTAGTCTTCCAATCACTTGGTCAATTTCCTCTTGTACGCTCCCCTAGAAATTGTAAACTAAATAAAGAAGACTAAGAACAGCTAGGGTTTTAGTGCGGCAAAGAGATTGTGTATTACAAAGATCAATTTATGTTATAGTTTTGTATAAAAGAGTAGCACAGCATTTTATATGGTTTTTTCCATAAATATGATCATGGAAAAAGTGACCGATAAGCTATACAGTGATATCCTATTACCCTAATTACGGTGTTAGAAAAAAGGAAGAAAGCGTCTCAGATCCCAACGCGTTTCGCCTATCGGTTTTCTTAGGGGATTTGAAGAACATTTGTTCACAGTTTGAGATAGGTTAAAAGTATCTTGGAAGGGATGTCACAGAGGTGGTAAAGATAAAGTATCTGTGGTGCTGTGGAAGGGATTCCTGTATCGGGTAAAGTCCGGCATGCAGGAAGTGCTACTGAGTGTGTGTCTGTGTTACTAAAGGATTTAATACTGCCCAAGATGCTATTGGACAAAAAAGTAAAGAATGGGTTGTTTAATGCAGTAGTCCCCAACACCGGTGTCACTGGGTCTGAGCCTGCAACGGGAGAGTGGGTGGGTTCTGGCATCATGACGTCACATTGGGGGAAGTTTCTTCCCCTTTAAGTGACACATGGCTCCCTGCACATGTTGGGTCTAGAGTCCGTGAAATTAGCGGTCCGTGAGGTCTAAAGCTTGCTTTAGAACATGGAAAGAAGAGAAGACTCCAGATGACTGGACAGTAGGTGTTTTTCAACCCATGTATATAAAAGAAGTAAATTGGAATATAGGAAATGTGCAGGTGCTACTTTACCAAGAGGTCTATTTATAAAGCTGTGAATCTGACATTCACTGAAACATTCTTTGGTAGAAAAATTTCCAGGACTATTTGACTATGTATTTCAATAGCAATAAATGACTATCCACCAGGGAATAATTTAGTGAATGTCAAATGTATCGCTTTATAAATAGCCCACTAAAATTCACATAAAAAATATTCTCTAGCTTATTTAATAAAAATCTGTAGGAAATACCAAAGTGGATTTAGCTCAAGCTGATCTGCTTTTAGATATCTAATTGCAGTTGGGGCCCTGAATAAAAAAATCTTTGCTGGATCTAGATAGCTACAATATTCTACAATATGGGTTTAAGGAAACCTTACACAGGTATTTATTATGAACAGCGCAGGTAGACATGGTGATAAACTTTCAAGGTTTTGTCGCACCTTTACTTAGATGCTATAATAGGAAAACAAATGAGAGGTTTTACTAATACCAAGACTGCTCAGCTATAGGTGGTAGAGAAATTTAAAGCAAAACTAAACCCCCGATACTCACCTATCCCAAATCCGTTGCAAGGCGCCGCCATCTTCCTTCTTCTATCCTTCCTTAAAATGATCTATGGCCATCTTGATTGACCAGGAGTTCATTTATCCCAGAACTCACTAGGGAAGCCAAAATGTATGTTGCAGTCAGACAGGTAAGAACAGGCTTTGCAATGAACACCTGCCAGATCATGATTTTTTCAAAATAGGACTTTAGTCCTCTTATAGGTAGTCTCAACAGAAGTGAAAACAAAATTCATGGAATGTACAATAACACAAAATGAACAGCCTCATCAAAATAGGTTATTAAATTACCTATTCTTTCACCTTTCATCAAATACCGTATTTTTTGCTGTATAAGACGCACTTTTTCTTCCCCAAAACTGGGGGGGAAAAGTTGGTGCGTCCTATACGACAAATGTGTTATAAAATAATTAAAATAAGATACTCACCTGATACCCGATCCTGCGTGTGTCTCTTCTCCTCGCTGGCTGCAGCGTGTGTATCTTCTCGCATGGAGTTGGCAGGTTCTCCCTGTCTTTGTGTGGGTTTCTTCCCCCATTCCAAAAACATGCAGTTAGATTATCTGGCTTTCCCCAAAAGTGATATATGACACATGACTATGGTAGGGACATTAGATTGTGATCCCCTTTGAGGGACAGCTAGTGACATGACTATGGACTTTGTAAAGTGCTGGGTAACTTGTCTGCGCAACATAAATATTAGCTAATAATAATATTATTTGATGAAAACAGAGCAGTTAAAAAAATAGTACAATGTAGTTCATGAGAAAAGCCCAGAAAATCTGGATGAACAATGTCTTAGGGGATATTAGAAAAAAAGGGCATAGAAAATTGAAAGCATAGGAGTTCTGATAAATCATAACAGAATAATACTGTATAGGAAGCGAAGGTCCACAGAGGACTGGAGTTGATGGACATTGGCCTAGTAGTTCAGCTTTTATCTCTTTTGAAGCTGTCTTTTTGTCTATCATTCTCACTATACTTTTCACATTCTGGGCCAATTTTCCTCTTGTAGTCACATCCAGGAGGGTTGGCTACAATCCTACGAAATTCTAAACCTAATAATGTATAATAAATGATAATAATTGCCACAAAAAGTTGCTTGGAGATGTTTCTATAGCCTTTGTCTTTAACATTCGTGTCTAAAATTTCCATTTTGATCCCCTCAGATAACTCTCTCATTTCAGTCTCTGGTTCATGTTCAGTTTGAGTCACTCTGCCAAACAGCATAATAACTACTTGTCTTTATTGTCTGTATACTTTTTTTTTTTATTGGCTGATTGACTAATTGTCTAATTTCCTAATTAAATAGTATGTGTAATATAAATAAAGCAAACAGCTAAGTTGAGGAATCATCTAATGTTTGATTATTTTCCTAACAAACATGTCTAAGATATTAAAAACAACTTTGTAAAATAATCAATACTTTTTCTTTTTTTACTTATTTTGTTTTATTCATACATGTTTGTCCCAACATTGCTCAAACTGAACAGAGACATGTTCAAGCAACATCAGTTTTCTAACATTGGCAACCACTCATATTTTTCCTATGAAAGAGTAGCTTCTAATTATTGCAAATGCATCCAAAATCCACCCTGCAATTAATTCTGCTGCACCATCCCCAAGGGTATTGAGGGGAAAGTGCCACAAATATTTTCTTTAACAGAGACAGTGATTTCACCCTTTTGGTGTAGAGGTGTGTGACTTGCAAAACTGGCTGGACAGAATTACAAAACCCTTTGGCAAGTAAGACAAGTACTCTTAGCAACACAAACAGATACATAAGTATCCTTAGTTGCTTTACTGGTGTTCACCTTAAAAAAAATATTACAAATAACGTATGTATGAGAGGTACCTTTTCCATCTGGATAAGGAAACTGTCTATCAGGTGACGGGGTTTGCTTGTATTCAGGGTGGCTTTGCTGATTTCTGTCTTCTCTCTCACAAACTGTTCCAGTTGCAGAATAAACTTGTGTGCTCTGTGATGGGGTCCTGGTACATATCTCATAAATACATCATAGATATCAAAGAGCTTGGGAGACAAGAAAAGCAATGAATATAATCTATGAAAAGATAATTTTTGGTCTTTTGTTTTCTATAAGAGCTATATAAACCCAATATCATTAAGACAACCCTTTTATATAAAGTAAAAATTATGTTGTTTGTTTTTTTTTTTAAGTGCAACACCCTTTTTTAAAAAAAAAAAAAAAAAAAAAAAAAAAAGGGTGCAGCACCGTCAGCTAATTCTCGATCGAGAATGAATGGGAGTGCAAAGCCTCCCGGGATACCTACGTCACATATTCAAGGAGGCTCTTGGGTGCTCCTTCTGCGCATTCCTGACCATCTCGTGCATGCACAGAAGGAGCCTTTTAGTATAAAAAAATTTGTCAATCTCACGCATGCGCAGTGCGATCAGCAAGTTTTTTTTTACATCCTACATCACCCAATCTCATGCCTGGGTTGGGTGTCATAGGAAGAAGAACTAGGAAGAAGAGGTGAAGATCTGTCGCGCCGGCACGGGGATTGATGGCCAGATGATGCAGGACCTAAAGGAAGACACCTCCTGATGGATTGGAGTGCCCTGCAGGATTAAAGGTAATAGTTAGTTTATGTTGCATTGGGGCATCCCAATAATTTTAATTGCACAAAAAATCCCACTTGCTTTATTTTTGCTAATGTAGAGTTCCATAACACACAGAATACTTACAATAAAGCAGAGCTTGCATTTTGAAGCAAGGTCTACTTATTTACCAAACTTCCCAATGCTCACATGCTACAGAAAAGTAATAAAAATCTGGAGAAAAAGGGTTAATTCACCCCCCCAGTTTTGCAGGGGATCAAATCATGACTCTTCTGATGAGATTCTGGGGAATGCTAAGGAGTCCTAGACTATTATACTACTTGGATGGATTCTCATTTCACAAGATTAGAAATACTCAGTATTTCCAAGGATCTTGGTGGTGATATCACTGTTGGCTGGGCATGACTGTAAGATGGGGGTAAGCAATATTTGTTATTATATTTTTATATTAATTGAATCAATACCTGGCCCCAGAAGGAGGACATGGATTCAAATATGTGATACACAATGTTAAGCAGCCTTTGGAAATTAGGGTCTTCATAATTGTATCTGTTGCCAAATATTATGGAGCACATGATATTAGCAGAAAGTTGACTGAAGTATATAGTGGGATTGAAGGGCACACCTGGGAAGGAAAAAGAGAACAACTGTCAGCTTGTATAATAAATCAAAATCAGGCATTAACCTTCCTAATGTAAAGCACATCATATCTGTGGAATCAAATTATGCAATCTTCACATAATCTCTATTAGATCTCTTAGATTGTAAACTCTTCTGGGCAGTGTCGTCTCCTCCTCCTGTGTCACTGTCTGTTATTTGGAGCCCCTATTTAATGTACAGCATTGCGTAATATGTTGGCGATAAATAAATACTGTTTATTATTATTAATAATAATAATAATAATTATTTGGAGCCCCTATTTAATGTACAGCATTGTGTAATATGTTGGCGATAAATAAATACTGTTTATTATTAATAATAATATTTATCTACTAAAGTTTTGTAATATAACGGCCCATTCAGTTTGTATACAGTCAGGCAAGTCCTTTCATTACGTAGCTGTTGGTGCAGATTATACAACCAGAATTTATGACCAGTTTAACATTTTTTACTTTCCCTTGTTATATATTTCTTCAGATTGCATAAAAAACTAAAGAGAAGCTATACCAGTTTGGAGGTCAATATCATTTTATTTAATGTATATACATTTTTGTAAGTGATGGTTTATACATGCTATTCTTTTACTAAACAAACACTTCTTGAACCTGATTTATTAAAATTCACTAAGACTGGAGACGATAGACTATCACGGGAGAACCTGGGTGATTTAACAAACCTAGTTTTGTTGGCAATTTTTTTCCAATCCTGTACCAGAATATTCTAGGTTGGCTCTCCCATGGTAGTCTATCTTTTCCCCATAAATCAGGCCCATTGTCATATATATATATATATATATATATATATATATATATATATATATATATATATAAATATACATATACCCATTGTCATACTACAATGTGTAGTATTTACAGTGTGTAAATGAGACCATAATGAGTCGATTGTATCTAGTGGTTTCCACACTGGGATCTACATACCATAAGTTTCTTTAAGGGCCTCTACCAGACAATGAGCTTCCTCCTGAACCCGTTCCTCAATGCTTCTTTTTCCCATGCCAAACATTCTTAGGGTCTGAACTGAAAATCGACGGAGCTGCTTCCAGCACTCACCATTGCTGAGTACTATTCCTGAAGGAAATAATAAAATGATGGTCCAAACATAAAGAGACTGAGCAGGACAACAGGTTCTTTGAAAGGACCAAGGTAAATCTGGAATTGTATAAAAAATAGCCTGCTTCTAGTATTCAGATTCTTTATGCCCACTAGGCAAACTTGGGCCAAACCAAAAGTATATACCAGAGGGGTGGAACACCAGGACAATAGATCAATAGGTCTTTTTCATATTAAAGCCCATCGGAATTTAAATCAGCTGGTTTTATTTCAGATGAATTAAAACATAAAAGGGCTGATTTATCATTAGGTTGCACATAGGATCAGGAGACAAAAGTGGACTGTCTACAGTGCGTTCTTGCATCATTTTTCTTGGCATAGGGATGAACAGATTTATATAGGAAGGTTTATTAGCTTTAGAATGTGACTCATTATTGCATGCATTTTTTTTAAAAAAAAGTAATTAGATTTTATGAGTTTTATAAAAACAAAACAACAATGTAGGGTTTCCTTTTTAAAAAAAAATACCCTTTAGTAGGTTTGGGAGCTTCCTGAATAGGAAGTTGGGCAAGAAGCATGTGTTCCCCCATTTGTATCGATTAAAAAAGGTTCTCTGTAATCTTGTTTTCCCCAAAAGAAAGGGAGCAAAAAGCATGTAGCTCTCTGTTCTGTTAACAAAAACAAGGCCCTGCATGCCCCATTGAGGACCTCTTTCCCACAATGTAATCCTTGTGCAGTTGGAGTCTATGTTTAGGGAGCATATTTGGTATTTGGAAGCCCAATTTAATAAAGGAGCTTTCAGATAATCATCCCCTCACCCGGGGAATGACTGCAGAATTACATAGCTATTCATTATCCATCCGCCATATTATATAGCCATATTATCCATTAGCTATTTTTTCTTATACTTTTTAATACCAATATTTAGCTTTGAGGCATCCATCTATCAATACGTCCAAAATATACACATAATTGATAAAGAGGTCAGTTCTACTAATATCATGGGATATATGACCATTACTTTACAAGGCTTGCCCTATATTTTCTAAATAAAAAAAGAGAAAATGTAGTGTCTCGTATCCTGACACGTTTCACCAACTGAAATCCAAATAAATCTGAATGCCTTATCCAAGGGCCATAGAATATCCTTGATAATTGAAGGGGTATTTACTTGTTGCTACAGGCAAAATCTCTCCAGACAAATGCAATGAGTAGTTGCAGGCTTTGTTTTACAATATAATTTGATTTGCCGTTTGAAACTTCAGTCTTCCTTTCACTTTTTATATGTATATATTTAAACCATTGACATAGGATCGGCCTTTTCCCAGTCATAGGATGGCTTTACAAGGTTTATGAGAGGCTGATATCACATCAAATTCAGGCAATTGTTTAAATACTTAATTTAAAGTGTTTGTAAAGTCAGAAAGGTTTTTTTAGATATAGAGTAAGAGTTTAGATATAAGATCCCTACCTATCAAGCAGTTTCTTTTCCGTTTTGCCCTGCTTGGGAAATTTCTCCCTATACCTTGTCCTGGAATTGCAACAACATTTTCAATTTTGGAGAGTTCTTAGATGAACAGGTGCTCAGATTGGAGGATCTCTTGTGACAATTTTAGATTTGCCTTTATGTATCAGTAACAATGATCACCAGGAAAAATAAAGGGGTACCTACCTGCTGGTATACCTGCTCTTATTGTGAACTGTAGGTCCCAGCATCTCATGAATATGGGTAAACCCTTGAAATAATTTTCGGATCTTCAGGGAAACCTACTATAATTACTATATCCACAGCTCTCAGTACATTTGTGATGTGGTTAGTAGGAAGAATGCCTCTTACATTACAGACCATTGGACAGACATGGGGAAACCCTTGAAATAATTTTCGGATTTTCAGGAAAACCTAATATAATTACTATAGCCACAGCTCTCAGTACATTTGTGATGTGGTTAGTAGGGAGAATGCCTCTTACATTACAGACCATTGGAAAGAATGTAACTCTTGAATAAAGCCAAAAGATCATTGATGTCAGGTAAACTGACCTGAGAGGTCCAAATTTCTCATTGATCAAGGGACCCTTTACAACCTCTGGAGGAACCCTGTTCCTTGAGAAACACTGCTCCAAAGGTTTCATCTGCCCTTACCTAATAAAATGAGAGGTCCACAACAAAGTTTTGACCTAAATTGGAGTGTATTTATGAAAATAAGGATCATCTGATTACTATAAAAAAACAGTGATTGTTTTTCTCTATCAGGATAAGACTTTTGTCCAGGAAGATAGCTGGTGATTGGGTCTAACCTAGGAGCGTTAATAGTGGTAAAAATTGCTTAAACATGACTTACCATGACCTTTAAAATATTGTTCCACAGATGGGATTAGACCTCTCATTCCAAACACGTCACTTTGGTCAACTAGAGCTTCTTTTACAGCTTCATATCCACATAAAACAATGACTCTCCGCGGACCCAAATATACGGTGTATATGTCCCCATACTTCTCTCTAATCTAAAATACAAAAGATATTTTCCATAATATCCTTATCTTCTGAGTAATCCACCAGTATTCCCAGTCACTGGCAGACTTTGGGACGGAAATACCCACTGGCTAGTAGTTAGAGAGGCTTTTGCAAGCAGTACTTAGGTCCTTTAATCAGACACAACCTTCTCTTTTCACTTTGGATATCACTGATCCCACTAAATGTGGTGTCACATTGCTTTGTAGTGTTGGTTTTTTATTATTATAATGTGTGCTGCTCGGCCAATCGAGGGTGACAAATGGAATGAACACCTTTCTTTATTCCAAATTTGTGCTTTTGATATGTTATACTGTGATTGGTTTGTTTAAATAATATACTGTATTTAAAAAAATATTTTCGCATGAAACTTTTTCCTGATTAATAAAGTCCTGGAGTATAAGTGTGTTGTCTGGTCCAGTTCCAGGTTTGGTCACCACTGGTATGCTAGGGGAACTAAAAACATACCAGCAGTTCCTGTGGGGTTGTGGGGCACTTGTAATACAAGATGTAATCCCTCCACACCCTATACAATACATGATTAATATGATTGTTTTACTTACCTCCTTGAAGGAGTCCATTAGATGCCCTGATTTAAGTTGAAGAAGATTCCCAAAAACCGGCAGTGGAGTAGGTCCAGGTGGTAAGTTGTTCTTTTTATACATATGCATCCATGTGTAAAGACACAAAATGCCAGAGACGAAGAATGCCAGGGACAGTGTTAGAAGCTCCATTCTGAGATAATGAGCTTCCTGATCTGTACTGTGAATGTTTTATGGGATGGTTATGAAATAGGTGTATTTGAATGTCCCATAAACATATTTAAAGGGGAAGTATACTGTATTGTATCCGAGCAGATGCTTTAAGATGGTGTTATTGTGCACAAACTCTGGGCTAACTGCTAAATACATATGGTAGACATTTTATTCTCCAAAAGACTTATATTTCTGTCCATGTAGATCTGAGATTTACACAGCAATGCCTCACAACATAGCCTTGTCTGACAGGGCAGATATGATTTTTCTGATGCAAATAAATTACACTTACAAGTCTTAGTCCTCCCCAGCCTTTGACTACATAGTAAGAATTTAAGCTGAATGACTCACAAGATTATTACAATAAAACAATTGTAAACCCTTACTGTATGATATTTAATTTGCTAAATTGTACACCTTTTTTCTATTTAAAAATGTTGTTTTCAGCTTTTTAAAATTATTCAGTGTTGGTGATACCTCTTACTACCCTCTACATGCACTCCAGTGAGGGCTGCTTAGTATGTTTTAAAGCAGGGTTCCTGATAATGACAGAACATGCTTCTGGAATAAAGATTAGTACAACTGCTATAAGCCTCTGCTTATAATAGGGTGACAACCCAGGAAAGTAATACGGAGACATATCATTGTCAACTGATATTAGAAAATGCATGGACAAGGACTTTTATATCAGGATTGTCAGTTATTATTTCAATAAAAGCTGTAGATTTAAATTGATAGAAAATGACATTAACATGTTGGAATGTAAGGGTTAGCTTCCGAACGATCTTCAACCATCCAGACCTGGATGATGTTTGTTTATCCTGGCACACAATAAGGAAACTGGTATTTCTGGGTTTCACTGGTAGCCAAAACGGATGCTTCACATGTACAGCTCAGCTTTGACTTCAGAAACCTTGGTAAGTAGGACACATAATAAACTTTCAAATACAACTTTGGTGTACAAACTACATTTTTTTTTGAGGGGGGGGTAAACAATGTTTTCTTATGTTCCCCAGACATCCCCAGTTATTTTGGTGACAATACCATGTTCAAGGGATTTGCAATGAACTTTAGGCTTACATTTAGTTTATTATAGTTTGTTACTCAAAATAGTTAAAATCAAAAATATTACAATGAAGTCTACACTTTAAATATGGCTTAGTAAATGATTTAAATCTCCTTCTATGATTATGTAACAGCTAAGTAGCACAGCCTGAAGGCTAGGTGTGCTGTATAGTATGACAGGTCAGACAGAGAAGGAATGCCAATGGTAGGAATGCTCTGTGTTTGTAAATATGCATATATATTTTACATTTTACATACATTTTTGTTTTATTTTTTTTTTGTTTTATTTATTTTTCCCGGTAAAAAGCAAAGCAAGTCCTAATGTTGGTTATAGAGTTTAGCTTAATTTCTTAGATGGAAACTCTTTCTTCTTAATTTACCTTATAAATTATTTACATTCATATTTTAAAAACTTTATTTCTTTACTGAAAATACTTAGTTTGATTATGCTGCACTTTTGCTTGCCTTTAAACTGATAGAAAATGCTGGAAATCGTCTATGCTGTGTTTTTACTGTGATTATGTTTTCAAGAATTTATAAACACTGGAAACTGCAGGCAAACACCACCTTTGAATTTTCTAAAATTTCTAAAACGTTGCAAGGAGCGTTATCTATAATGCTCACAAATGTGCTTTAAGGAAACGGTGTAACCGTTGTAGTGGTCTACTGGTGTAGATTAGCCCATTTCATACATGGCTTTAGGGAAACACTCCATGTAGACTAAGCCTTAGGTTTGCAAAGTTGCACAAACCACAAGACTTCTGGATCAATGTTCTTTGGAAAAACAAGACCGAAGTGAAGAAGTTTAGCTAAAATGCTAAAAACAAACGTGAACTGTCAAGCACAGTGGTGGAAATGTGATAATTTGGGCTTTTTTTGCAGCCACAGGACCTGGGCCTCTTCATTTGAGCGGGAACTTCTCTGTTTTCCAAAGAATCCAGGAATCAAATGTGAGGCAATTGGTGAGGCAGCTAAAGCTTGGTTGAAATTGGGTCATGCAACAAGACAGCCTTTCCCAACCCCTTTTAGACTTTTAGGTCTTAGGGAATCCCTGATAATAATAACAATATCCATAGCTCTACATTAGTGCAATGGTCAATAGGAACAATGCCTCTTACATTGCTGGCCAGTAGGGAGAATGCCTCGGATAGCCAAAAAGATCAAATGTATCAATGGTAATTGACCTGAGAGGCAAGAATTGCTGAATCCTTAGCAACTTCTGGAGGAACCTTGGTTGAGAAACACTGCAACAGGACAGTGATAACACAAGCAGATCTGCAATGGCTTAGTTAAAGTCTAGACCTCGACCCAATGAAAATGCCATTGTGGGATCCTAAGAACTGTGCAAAAAAAAAAAAAATATCCCACAAACAAACAATAATACTTGGAATATGTTGTGCATTTTTTACACCAGAGGTTAGATTTAAGTATTTTTAGAATCAGCTAAGGACTATACTGTATATATTTTAATATACTCATACACTTTAACACATTGTTGATTATCAGGTTTTTGTGAAAACCTAATAGACAAATTTACTTTAATTACAGAGGTAACGTCCTTATCACATATTTGCCTCTATTGCTTTAAACTAAGCGTGGGATAAAGCCTATCTCAAAAAGTTGTGGAATATTGCTAAACCAACAAATCTGTGGTGCTATTTCCAGTTCTTGGAGTCTACTGGAGAAGATATGTCAAAGTTCGGCAGAAGAGTGGTGAGGATGAGGAAGGGCAAGTCCGTCTGCTAAACACATTCGTTTCCCTGGGGTGAAAAGAAATTAAGAATTTAGAAACAAAGTACCCTTGAATCAAAGATACATGTTTAGACATCAGACTTTGATTGTTTTTTTTTATTGAATTTTAAATTTAAAGCTAACAGTATATATTATTTTTGGAGTGGGTGGATTAGGAATAGAAATGTTTTTAATCATCATTTTTGATCTTTAGGTCCTACTGTTATGCAAGCGGGTGTGGACCCACTGTGCCACTGACTGGGTATGCTCCAGAGGGGCGTAACTAAGCCGCTACCTGGTCTTCACTAGAGCCTCTGATGGTGAGGATAGGCTTGAGCTGCGGGGTAGCTGCCAGGTGCCACTCCAGAGCAACCCCCAGGCCAGTGGCAACTGACCACAGGAGTCAGGAAACCCGGTGCAAGCACCGAGGGGCTTGCGTGGCCAAGAAGTCCAGGAAACAAGGATCCAAGGTCAGAGTCAGGCAAAGGTCCAAAAAGGTAATCCAAGGTCAGGGTCAGGCAGCAAACAGGCTAAGTCCAAAAACGTAAGCAAGGTTCGGTACACAGCAAAGCAAACAGTAAAGCAGAGTAAATACCTTTGCACTAGGAGTTACACAGAGTAAAACCTTGAGATTGCTCAGGCAACTTCCTGTAGTAGGAGGTGCCTTTAAATACCTGTAGAAAACCA
>NC_092871.1:22256631-22260060 GCF_032062135.1 Pyxicephalus adspersus
ACAGGGAGAACCTGCAAACTCCATGTAGATAGTGTCCTGGCTGAGATTCGAACCTGGGACCTAGTGCTGCAAAGGCCAGAGTGCTAACCCTCTCAGCACCCCTGCTGCCCGCACTTTGGCTTCTATGAGAAATGTATCAGGATCCGAACCTGAACCCAGGGTTGCTTCCATGTCTAGCAGAAGCTCTTCCCACTAAGCTACCTGAAGCGATAGAAAGTTTCACGCCTAGGCCACGTTCCTGTCTCACTGCTGCATACCTACTTCTATCTGTGAACTGGATCCAGCGCATTTATCATTGTAGGCTCGCTTGTTGCTACAGCTATTGGCCTCTGAGTTTGTTCCTAGATTGTGATAAAATGTGTGAATTACCCTTTCTCTTCTATAGTTTACAGAATTGCTTTAATCTTTCATAATCACTCTCCAATAAATCCTCAAATGTTTCCACATATGCTTTGCCATAAACCATGTTATCTTTACCTTCTTGGAAATTATTTTCGAGTGCAGAAGCATTGTGGCCAATATAAAACATTGACAGGCCAGCAGCTGTTAGTAGGCACAGGTCAGAGGTACTTCATCCTATGCTTCAACTCACCGAACTGTCCAGCCTTCAGAAAAATGAGTTGTCAGCTTGCTGCCGACGTCTCGTCTGTTGTATGCTTCCACCATCAATCAATCCAAATTCCAGTTTGGTAAATCAGCAACCAGTACTTTTGAAAATCTTCTATTGAAAATCTCCATTCATCCCGCATTCAATTAAAACCCTTTGATTTAATCAATACCTGTCTCTGTCATCTAGATGGTCTTACTTAATATCAACACAACCTTATTTTTCTAATGTCCCCATACCTCAATTAGGAGTATTCACAAGTGCAGTAACCCTAAGTTTCCTGTTCAGATTCCATACACACTCTGTGCTCTGTGTTGCTGATAATACTATATTACTATATATAACATCTTTCTCATATCTTATTGGAATAATTGGGCGTGGAAATCCTGCAGATGTTTTTATCAACTTCACATTACTGTGATTACATTGATCTCTAAATTTCAAGCTAAAACCTCAATCTCAAACTCTGAGACCTCAATCTCAACCTCAATCTCTGAAAAAGCCTAAGGGCGAAACCCGACGGATTTTAAGACATTTTCAAAAAACTCACGTTGATTTGATATTTGAAATGTAAATGTAATCACAGAGGAAAGTTTCTTGTATATCACAATTATTCGATAATTAAAATAAAAATATAAAAAAAAATTCTAAATCATGTCTACAAAAGCATATCACTCCACCCGATCCTATAAATACCTAATCCAGGCTAGGCAACCTAAAAAATACTATCGATTTTCTAAGAGTGGAACCCTACTAACCATTCATCCCCTTACCTATACGTGTCGGAGACAAGAGTCTAGCAAGGCTTCCTGTGTTAGGAGGCCAATCTACTGTTTGCACAACTTCTTGGAATACAGCAAACACATCAACAAGGGAATAGGCCACCAGGCTACCATAGGGTCTGATCTCGAGCACCAACACTAGCTACTACCAAAAAACGGAATTTATGTGCCACAGGAATCAGATATTTAGTGAATTGATATGATTGGCCTTTAATGTCCCATTTTTGAGCTAAACCCTCAAAGTCCTATTACTAGTTAAAGTAGGGATGTGGCCATGTAAGAATTAGAGGGTCGGTGATTCTTTGTTGATCTCCTTGCACATTATGATTCAGAAAAGTTAAGCCTTGATTAACCATTGTCATAACAGAGGCTTTTTAAAAAGCTGTAACCTGGAACAATGTGTAGACTCCACAAATGACCTGTTATAAACTTGATTAACCGGTCCACCATAAGATGGACCAAGGAGGGAACCAAACAGACAGACATGGGGAGGGGAGAAGGGTGGGTTCAGGAGGGAGGGGGGTGCTTCAGAAAGCATAATAATATTTCTAATAAAACTTGATAAAAAACTCTTGGAAGGAATACAGATCACACTAAATAGGTGTTGCTTTTATGTAACAGAGTTTTTTTTTTTTGTTTTTTTCTCCTCCTCCCACCTTTTCCTCTGTCGCGGTCCTGTCCACTCTTTTGGCCTCTTCAGCTTAGCCTTTGGGCATAAAGGGTTGTTCTTTTATGGTCTTTTGCATTTCCCTTTTTTTCTTTCTTATTATTTATGTCAGAATGTTGTTGTGCATTCTGTAAGCTGGTGAGGTATGTTTGTCCTTTTGTTATTACTGTTGTTCTTATTATTTTTTTTATTGTTTGTTAATATGTTATTTTCTTTTCCCCGAAAAACTCAATAAAAAGATTGAAATTAAAAATGGGAGCGGGATCTGCATAACTAGCATACCACCACTCCAGGGGAGGCCATTTTTCCCTCTCTGGTATTTCAACTGGAATACCAGGTTGAATTTCAATCATCCAAGCAAGAATAGCAAACCAATCAAGTAAACAAATCAACCAAAGGTCAAAGTCAAAAACAACATTATTTTACCATTTACACGGCTAAATATGAACTCCATGGAATAGGATATGTTTAATGTCCACGGCTAGACATTAATTTTGGCGAAGAAACCCAATCTTCTGAAGAAGAATTTACTAACACTGGTGAATGGTGATAGACCCGAAGTTTACAAATTCTACCTTCTTAGTCTAAAGGGGGATTCCACTTGGGACCAGATGGAAGATATTGCTGACATAGCTCCACCTGCTGGTAAACTGTTGGTAAGATTCATAGAAATAATTCCAAAGTCTTTCAGTAGATTTTCGCATTAAGAAATTCTTGATACAGGAGAAAAGACACTTGTTCCTCAGGAACAGGACAATTGTAAACTCATTGATGCAAACTTTAAACTGGACTATCTATAGCAGTGGTCACCA
Source organism: Pyxicephalus adspersus (assembly GCF_032062135.1). Classification (NCBI taxonomy): domain Eukaryota; kingdom Metazoa; phylum Chordata; class Amphibia; order Anura; family Pyxicephalidae; genus Pyxicephalus; species Pyxicephalus adspersus. Next base: position 22,259,500 of record NC_092871.1, read on the forward strand.
ACCTTTTGGACGTCATCGACCATTCATTTTACGGAGTTTGGATGGCGCATGCGCAAGGAGCGGTGTGTCACTCAAAGAGGAGGAAACTTCCTCCAGAGTGAGGTCATGATGTCAGAACCTGCCCCCTCTCTGAACACAACCCACCCACCACCTGAGCCTGGGATCAATACGGGAGACATGGTCCACTGCTCAGGAGAAGGACTCTGCTGGGGGCGGTGCCCCGACCAGAGCTGTGGACCACCAACATTTTCTCCACGGTGCTCCACAGACCACTCTTTGGCGACTGCTGACCTATATGATACCTAAAGCGTCTATCAAAGTTATTTATCCTAACCAAAGTCAGTAAATTATTAATTCAAATAACTTGTTTGGAATGTCTTATAACTGTACATGTTATTTTATTGATTTGTTTGTTTATGCTCATCTGTCCCTGTTCCATCACAAGCACCACCTTCTTCTTACATCTTTTTCCTTGTTTTCATCTAAAGCCACCTCAATTGGCTGTGCCAGGATGATATACTTCATTCATTCCTGGTAACCGCAAGGGAAGCAGAGATTTGC
>NC_092871.1:22260742-22474665 GCF_032062135.1 Pyxicephalus adspersus
CAACAGGAAAGACAAAATGTATGCTGATTAAACATAAGATTTAAACCATTGAAAGACTGTATTTCTCCTGAATCTACAATATCCCATTAATTTTTTATTTATCTCAATCTTAAACTGCTCTTACAGATTCTTTGTTCTTCCCATGGAGGACAAACACTACTATTTTTCATTGACTTTCGGTAGGTTCAGACCTGCTGTGGGCTTAATTTGTCCTGCGTGGCTCCTGGCAGCTGGCTCCTTGCCAGTCGGTTGCCCACCACAGCGCATCTGCAGATGCGGGAAGCAATGAGCAGTACTGAACCACTCACCACCTTCCCCATTGGTTCTCTATTGGAACGCCGTGGTTAGGCAGTAGTTCACTTGTATGGGGAAGGAGTAATGGCATCACAACCTCACTGCCAGTTGTAACATAACCTTTTTTTCCTGCTGATGGTGCCAATTTATAAGACTGGAGAGGATACACTTTCATCAGTGAAGTTGGGTGATCCAACGAACCTGGAATGGATTTCCTAAAAGTCATTTGCTATTTGTTAGCAATGTTTTCAATCCTGGACCAGATTAATTCCAGGTTTGCTGATAAAAGTGTATTCTCTCCATCCTTAGACAGCTTTAATAAATCAGGTCCAGTATGTCAGCAGAGCAAGGGTAGCTGCTTTAATAATCTTTGTTTCATCTTTTTTAAATCTTTTATATCATCTTTTTATAAAGTGTTACAATTATGTGTAATTATTACACTCTTACTGTTATTGAATTAAACCTTTTACTCGTACTTTTAAATATTTTAATACAAAAATACTTGTTAGTTTAACCAATAATTTGTTGCATGTTCATTTTTCCAGAAAAGTGCTCCTCTTTCCCATCTCCATATATTCAAAAGGTATGCCTAGATTTTTTTATCTAAACTGCTTTGCTTGGCTGTGACAGTGACTTAGCTTGCTTAAATCATGTAATTTAGGAGAAATCCTTAGGAAGAAAAGACATGTATAAATTGTGTTTTTTTAATTACAGTTATATCTCCATAGTGTGGTTTAAACACTACCTGTATAACAAAAAAAGGCAATCTGATTCATTATTTATTAATTGAATGGAAGAAACTGGATTGTTTATTTTAAAATTGTTTTTGCATGGATATAATAATTTTGCATATATAAAATGTGTTGCATAATGACATATTACAATAAATCACAATCAGTATCCTACAAGTTTTAAAGTGTGATAGATGTTCCAAAGTCACATCAGTTTTGTGAAATAAAAACCAAACTTAGTATCTGCAGAGTACTCCCCTACTTTATATAGTGTTACAAGGATTAAAATTGCTAAACATTCATTCATAAAATTTTATCATACATACTTATCCTTTAGGCCAGTGGCTCCAAACCTTTTGGAGCTTACGGATCACTAAATGCATGAAATCCGTGTGGGGAGCCGTGTGTCACTCAAAGGGGAAGAGTGACGCCATGATGCCTGAACCTGCCCACACTCCCATTGCAGGTCTGAGCCTGAGATGGGAGAGTGGGCAGATTGTCTCTGTATTGCCACCGCCCAGAGCCTGCGATCCATACGGGAGACATGGTCCACGGCTGATGCACCAGCCAGAGCTGCGGGCCACCTGTCAGACCACCACGGCAAACAAGTGAGCTGCAGACTGGGGGTTGGGGACCCCTGCTTTAGGCAACAACCTGTAGTAGGCCTCTAGATGCCAGAAGACCCCATTTATTTACTGACCAATGATAACTACCTTGATAATTTTCTGTATATGCTTTAGTGAATGATTTAGTAATGCTGGGTCTTGAAAGTGTTTGAGTCAGGAAATGATTGTATTATTGTATTTATATTGTAATATTGTAAGGTCAAAACAGTACGCTGTAGCTGGTGTAAAATGACCAGGATCAGTAATGCTTTAGCTGTACAACTATCGTTAGTTTAATATAAAGTGTGACAATACCTTTGGTGCATTTACCTTTTGTCAGGACTCCAAAAACCAACCCCTCCTAGTCTTATACTCACTCCAAGCACATCAACAAAATATGGATGTCTAAATCATTAAAGTCTTTCTGTCTTAGCTCAAGCCTGTGTTCTGCAGTCCCATTTATTTTTACACCAATGCATCTAAATTTGTGATTGCAGAACCTATACACTGGTCTGGCTAGGAAGAATTTTAACCAGTAATCTAGAGATCAATATCTTTCTGAATTGGGGTATTTAAGAATGGTTGTAGGTGCAAAAATATGAAACAACATAATTCACAAAAGGCTGGTAAACCTTGTATGGGCTTCATATATGAAACAGAAAATCAGACATTTCCTAAAACCTTCCTTCAAACATCATGGGAATCTTCGTCATGGGAATCTTCTACACTTTCAGTAGTGAAGCTGGGTGATCCAGCAAACCTGGAATGAATCTAGTCCAGTATTGAAAAAGCTCCATTATACTTTTAGTTTATATTAAGTTATTTAAATTAAATTCAAAGTGCATTAAGACAAAACAACTAACTTTTACAGTTTGGTTTTGATTTATTAAAGCTCTCCAAGACTGAGGATAATAGACTAACGCGGGAGAACCTGAGTGATCCAGCCAGATCAAGCATTCACTATAATCTTTTCAGATTTCAGATATATGTGGTGATTTATGGTAATTATCTGTTCAGCCCACTTTGCCCATTTTCACATATAACAAATGCATTAACATTACTTTAAAATTAGAATTATTTATTAGTATTAGAAGTGAAATCATTATAAAAGCACATCAGAATAAAAAAATGATCATAAAAATGTAATAATAATGAAGATAAATTAAGTCTAAATGGAAAGATTTTAAGTGACAATAGCGGATAAAACATCATTTGTGCATACATTTATGGATGGATTACAAAAGAAATCAGTAGATGGCAGCAGAAGAAGAGATCTACAGATGAATATTATACTGCGTTACCATTGTCGCTTCCAAGAAAAAAAATAATAAAGTGAGTTATCCTTGCATTTTTCCAAATATCTCTCTAAATATTACTAAAGGATAGCTTAGAAGTGGTGCTAATCACATTTCAGCTTGTAATAGGCCTCTCCCCTAGAAATTGTAAACTAAATAAAGAAGACTAAGAACAGGTTTTAGTTAGGGTTTTAGTGTGGCAAAGAGATTGTGTATTACAAAGATCAATTTATATTATAGTTTTGTATAATAGAGTAGCACAGCATTTTATATGTTTTTTTCCATAAATATGATCATGGAAAAAGTGACGGATAAGGGATATCCTATTATCCAGTGATATCCTATTACCCTAATTATGGTGTTAGAAAAAAGGAAGAAAGCGTCCCGGATCCCGACGCGTTTCGCCCATCAGTTTTCTTAGGGGATTTGAAGAACATTTGTTCCCAGTTTGAGATAGGTAAAATTATCTTGGAAGGGATGTCACAGAGGTGGGTAAAGATAAAGTATCTGTGCTGCTGTGGAAGGGATTCCTGTATCTGGCAGAGTTCGGCATGCAGAAAGTGTGTGTCTGTGTTGCTAAAGGATTTAATACTGCCTAAGATGCTATTGGACAAAAAAAAAAAAGGAATGGGTCGTTTAATGCAGTAGTCCCCAACCCTGGAGCCGGTCCATGGCTGGTGAATTGGGAGCTGCAAATGACAGGAAGCAGAAGCCTTCCTTTCACTGCTCTAACGCAGACACACAATGTGACAGCAGGAATGCAGGCAGCAGGAGCACTGCCTTTTCTCCTCACACTGCTTACACAAGAGTTGCTGAGAAAGGCAGAGCAATGTATGTAAGGTTTACACTTCTCTGCCTTACCCAGCAACTCTGCCACCTGACAGCACATCGGCCCTCTTACACTACTCCAGTTGGTTCAGGACCACTGATTTAATGAATAATGGTGAAAGTATTTGAATTAAAAAACTTGACAAGGAAGACGTTTTTACAACGAATATAGAATTATGACAATAAAAAAGATAGAAAGTTTTCTAGAAAAGTAGAAAGTTTTAAAATGAAACTTAAAAATACACACATATGGCATGCCACTGGATACCACTGGAAAACTAGAAAAATAAAACTTTGGACATGGATGATCGAAAGAATGCTATGAGAAACTACTGACAGCAAAAAAAAGATAGAAGGAGAGCATGAAGAACAAAGAGAAAATAATAATGTAAATGTCCAGGTTAAAAAGAATATTGTATATAAAGAAAGTGTTCATGGGATTAAAAACTGGCAAGGCCCCTGGAAGAGATGCTATAACTGCTGAACTTATAACATTTTCTGTGCCTCAAATACTAACTAATCTTTAGAACAGCGATCACCAATCAGTGGTCCGTGGCTCTAGCCGGTGCGCATCCCCAGTGGGATCATGAGGTGGAGCAGTCAGGCCAGAGCCGTGGACCATGCCCCCCGTACAGATTGCAGGCTCGGTGGGCAGGTTTGTGTCACCGAGTCTGAACCTGTGATGGGAGAGTGGGTGGGTTCTGGCATCATGACGTCACATTGGGGGAAGTTTGTTCCCCTTTAAGTGACACATGGCTCCCTGCACATGTTGGGTCTAGAGTCCGTGAAATTAATGGTCCGTGAGGTCTAAAAGCTTGCTTTAGAACATGGAAAGAAGAGCAGATTCCAGATGACCGGACAGTAGGTGTTATTTAACCCATGTATATAAAGGAAGTAAATTGAAAAATAGGAAATGTGGAGGTGTTACTTTACCAAGAGGTCTATTTATAAAGCTGTGAATCTGACATTCACTGAAACATTATCTGGTGGAAAAATTTCCAATGACTATCCACCAAGGAATAATTTAATTAATGTTAAATATATTGCTTTATAAATAGCCCACTAAAAATCACATAAAAATATTCTCCAGTTTATTTAATAAAAATCTGTAGGGAATACAAAAGTAGATTTAGCTCAAGCTGATCTGATTTAGATATATCATTGTAGTTGGGGCCCTGAATAAAAAATTCTGGATCTAAAGCTACCATATGCGTTTAAGGAGACCTTGCACAAGTATTTATTATGAACAGTGCAGGTAGACATGGTGATAAACTTTCAAGGATTTGTTGCACCTTTACTTAGAAGCTATTATAAGGAAACAAATGAGAGGTTTTACTAACACCAAGACAGCTCAGCTATAGGTGGTAGAGAAATTTAAAGCAAAACCTAACCCCCGATACTCACCTATCCCAAATCCGTTGCAAGGCGCCGCCATCTTCCTTTTTCTATCCTTCCTGAAGATGATCTATGGCCATCTTCATTGACCCAGAGTTCATTTATCCCAGAACTCACTAGGGAAGCCAAAATGTATGTTGCAGACAGGTAATACCAGGTTTTCCAATGAACACCTGCCAGATCATGATTTTTTTCAAAATGGGACTTTAGTTCCTCTTAAAGGTAGGCTCAACAGAAGTGAAAACAAAATACATGGAATGTACAATAACACAAAGAGAACAGCCTCGTCAAAATAGGTTATTAACTTACCTATTTTTACACCTTTCATTAAATAAACAGCTTTGCATAACTTGGATTTAAAATCAATAAAAAAAAGAATAAAAAAACAGTGAAGAGATTAATCCCTAGTGGTAACAAATGTTGTTTTATCAACATAAAGTGAAAAGATGAGCACCTGACTAACAATTAAAGCATAAAACCATAATAAAACCAGTGGTGCGAAATTATTTCATCTTGAGACAAATTAGAGGGTATCTGAGAGAAAAATATTATTTTATATACACATATTTGAGCTTATACAAGACAAAAACAGAAGGTGGAGAATAAGAATGAAACATAAATTAGAGCATTGGTCCCTAACATTTTTGGTCCAGCGGACCGCTAAAATTACCAGCTCCAGACCGCACATGCGTGGGGTGCTGGGTTTCAGTCAAAGGGGAAGTGACATCCCCGTAGTGACGTCATGATGCCAGAACCTGCTCACTCTCCCATCGCAGATCTGAGATTGGTATAGGAGAGTGGGCTGGTTGTGTCCAGAGACACCACCCGCCTACTTCATTGAACCTGCGATATGTATGGGGGACATGGTCCGCGGCTCTAGCAGGTGGGCCCTGCCAGCGGTGTCCTTCTCCTGACCCTGCTGGGAAGACGCACTGGCCAGAGCCGTGGACCACTAAAATTTGGTGGCGACCGCTGAATTTGAGCAATTGATAGTGAATAACATTTTATAAAATGTATATAAAATTATATTTATATAGTTTATAAAAGCTCAAGGACCAGCGTGGATAGGGCACTTGGAGAGATTGGATTAGGGGTGGCATGGTGGCAAAGAGGTTAGCACTCTGGCCTTTGCAGTGCTAGGTCCAGGTTTGAATCTAATCCAGGACACTGACCGCATGGAGTTTGCAGGTTCTCCCTGTCTTTGTCTGCGTTTCTTCCCCCATTCCAAAAACAGTTAGGTTATCTGGCTTTCCCCAAAAGTGACAAATGACATATGACTATGGTAGGGACATTAGATTGTGATCCCCTTTGAGGGACAGCTAGTGACATGACTATGGACTTTGTAATGTGCTGGGTAACTTGTCTGCGCAACATAAATATTAGCTAATAATAATATTATTTGATGAAAACAGAGCAGTAAAAAAATAGTACAATGTAGTGCATGAGAAAAGCCCAGAAAATCTGGATGAAGGGGATATTAGAAAAAAAGGGCATAGAAAATTGAAAGCATAGGGGTTCTGATAAATCATAACAGAATAATATTGTATAGGAAGCGAAGGTCCACAGAGGACTGGAGTTGATGGACATTGGCCTAGTAGTTCAGCTTTTATCTCTTTTGAAGCTGTCTTTTTGTCTATCATTCTCACTATACTTTTCACATTCTGGGCCAATTTTCCTCTTGTAGTCACATCCAGGAGGGTTGGCTACAATCCTACGAAATTCTAAAGCTAATAATGTATAATAAATGATAATAATGCCACAATAAGTTGCTTAGAGATATTTCTATAGCCTTTGCCTTTAATATTCGAGTCTAAAATTTCCATTTTGATCTCCTCAGATAACTCTCTCATTTCTGTCTCTGGTTCATGTTCAGTATGAGTCACTTTGCCAAACAGCATAATACTACTTGTCTTTATTGTCTGTACTTTTTTTTTAATTGGCTGACTGACTATTTGTCTAATTTTTTAATTAAATAGTATGTGTAATATAAATAAAGCAAACAGCTAAGTTGAGGAATCATCTAATGTTTGATTATTTTCCTATGTCCCAACAAACATGTCCAAGATATTTAAAAAAACTTTGTAAAATAATCAATACTTTTTTTCTTTTTTTACTTATTTTGTTTTATTCATACATGTTTGTCCAAACATTGCTCAAACTAAACAGAGACATTGTTCAAGCAACATCAGTTTTCTAACATTGGCAACCCCTCATATTTTTCCTATGAAAGATTAGCTTCTAATTATTGCAAATGCATCCAAAATCCACCCTGCAATTAATTCTGCTGCACCATCCCCAAGGGTATTGAGGGGAAAGTGCCACAAATATTTTCTTTAACAGAGACAGTGATTTCACCCTTTTGGTGTAGAGGTGTGTGACTTGCAAAACTTGCTGGACAGAATTACAAAACCCTTTGGCAGGTAAGACAAGTACTCTTAGCAACACAAACAGATACATAAGTATCCTTAGTTGTATTACTGGTGTTCACCTTATAAAAAAATATTACAAATAACGTATGTATGAGAGGTACCTTTTCCATCTGAATAAGGAAACTGTCTATCAGGTGACGGGGTTTGCTTGTATTCAGGGTGGCTTTGCTGATTTCTGTCTTCTCTCTCACAAACTGTTCCAGTTGCAGAATAAACATGTGTGCTCTGTGATGGGGTCCTGGTACATATCTCATAAATACATCATAGATATCAAAGAGCTTGGGAGAAAAGAAAAGCAATGAATATAATCTATGAAAAGATCATTTTTGGTCTTTTGTTTTCTATAAGAGCTATATAAAATAAACAATCCAAAAACATGAAGGATCCTATAATGAGATCAGCAGAAAATTTGGGAAATTTTGGCTTGGGGGCAAAATAGAGCCAACTGTCCTTTTTCTTGGCAGGGATAGTTTCATGGGGCCAACAGAAGTGTACTGTTGTAGCACTGCAATGATTGGTGTCCATGTTTATAAATATGGTATCCATAGTATGAAACACTAAATAAATTGCTGTACTATCACCATAATAATTTTCATTGTTCTCCTTTTTTCCAGTGTTGCCTTCTGCAACTCTTTTTTTTTTTAAGTCAATACATGACTTATCAGAGCTTCAAAGGAGTCAATAAAGGAACAGTTACCCCAGCATGGTGCTGTTATTACATGCCTAAGTGGGGAATACATGAATATAAAAGCAAATATGGAGTATATAGCCATATAAGGCCCAGTAACTTTATATGAGTACAGATGGATTTTTTAATAAGGTATGAATGGTGAAGTATTCCCAAAAAAGGATACCAGATCAACATATATTACTTGTTTTGCATTGAAGCGGGAAATGTCCAGTCCTCCCTTGAAAAAAATAGATACCTAAAAGAGAACATCAGCAGAATTCATGGAAGTGCATAAAGAGCTGATTTACTAAAAAAAATTAGGCTGTTCAATTAGAAAAGTGAATAATCCCCTTGCAAGGGATATTTCGTCTAGCTTAGTGAATGTTCTAAAATTTACTTTGTACAGAATACTCAATTATTAAAAAAGTTAAAACAAGCATGATTTTTGCTTTTATATGCTTCCAATAGTTAAGTCAGTAAAACTTCACCTGATTCACTATGTTAATAACCTTTGGTAAAGGCAGAGATATGCTTAGGGGAAAGAGGTGGATACTACCATTGGTGGATCTGGACCTGCTTTTATACCAGGGAGAATTGGAGAGAAATTGGACGCTGGGGAGACAATTTCTTGCAGTGTATTAGGAAAAACATGAATCAGTTCATCCAGGCTGGGTCTGCAAAGACTGCATCTAAGAGGATATTCCAAGACTGTAAGCACCCATTGACAACCTTACTTATGTTGAACTTTACTTACTACATTAAGTGAATCTTTCTTTAAGGGGTCTGCGCTGTCCATCCACTGATACATAGTTCTCTAGTACAGATACACATGCCTCCCTGGATAACATATACTTTTATTTTAAAGGTTGAGTAATCCACCAGTATTCCCAGTCACTGGCAGACTTTGGGACGGAAATACCCACTGGCTAGTAGTTAGAGAGGCTTTTGCAAGCAGTACTTAGGTCCTTTAATCAGACACAACCTTCTCTTTTCACTTTGGATATCACTGATCCCACTAAAAGTGGTGTCACATTGCTGTGTAGTGTTGGTTTTTTATTATTATAATGTGTGCTGCTCGGCCTCTTGAGGGTGACAAATGGAATGAACATCTTTCTTTATTCCAAATTTGTGTTTTGATATGTTATACTGTGATTGATTTGTTTAAACAATATACTGTATTTCAAAAAATATTTTCCCATGAAACTTTTTCCTAATTAATAAAGTCCTTTTTTACCCTTTGCTGTATCAGTGTGTTGTCTGGTCCAGTTCCAGGTTTGGTCACCACTGGTATGCTAGGGGAACTAAAAACATACCAGCAGTTCCTGTGGAGTTGTGGGGCACTTGTAATACAAGATGTAATCCCTCCGCACCCTGTACAATACATGATTAATATGATTGTTTCACTTACCTCCTTGAAGGCATTGGGGCATCCCATTAATTCCCACTTGCTTTATTTTTGCTAATGAGGAGTTCGATAACACACAGAATATTTACAATAAAGCAGAGCTTGCATTTTAAAGCAAGGTCTACTTATTTACCAAACTTCCCCATACTCACATGCTACAGAAAAGTAATAAAAATCTAGAGAAAGTCCTAGACTGTTATATTACTTGGATGGAATGTCATTTCACAAGATTAGGAATACTCAGTATTTCCAAGGATCTTAGTGGTGATATCACTGTTGGCTGGCCATGGCTGTAAGATGGGGGTAAGCAATATTTGTTATTATATTTGTATATTAATTGCCTCAATACCTGGCCCCAGAAGGAGGACATGGATTCAAATATGTGATACACAATGTTAAGCAGCCTTTGGAAATTAGGGTCTTCATAATTGTATCTGTTGCCAAATATTATGGAGCACATGATATTAGCAGAAAGTTGACTAAAGTATATAGTGGGATTGAAGGGCACACCTGGGAAGGAAAAAGAGAACAACTGTCAGCTTGTATAATAAATCAAAATCAGGCATTAACCTTCCTAATGTAAAGCACACATAATCTCTATTAGATCTCTTAGATTGTAAGCTCTTCTGGGCAGTGTCCTCTCCCCCTCCTGTGTCACTGTCTGTATCTGTCTGTCATTTGCAACCTCCATTTAATGTACAGCATTGTGTAATATGTTGGCGATAAATAAATACTGTTTATTATTAATAATATTATTTATCTACTAAAGTTTTAGTTTGTATACAGTCAGGCAAGTCCTTTCATTACGTAGCTGTTGGTGCAGATTATACAACCAGAATTTATGACTTTATGAATTTAACATTTTTTACTTTCACTTGTTATATATTTCTTCAGATTGCATAAAAACTAAAAAGAGGCTACACTGGTTTGGAGGTCAATATCATTTTATTTAATGTATATACATTTTTGTAAGTGATGGTTTGTATATGTTATTCTTTTACTAAACAAACACTTCTTGAACCTCATTTATTAAAATTCACTGGAGACTGGAGAAGATAGACTATCATGGGAGAACCTGGGTGATTTAACAAACCTAGTGCTGTTGGCAATTTTTTTCCAGTCGTGGACCAGATTCATTTTAGGTTGGCTCTCCTATGGTAGTCTATCTTTTCCCCATAAAGCAGGCCTATTGTTATATATATATATATATATATATATATATATATATATATATATATATATATATACTCATTGTCATACTAAAACAAACTACAGGTGTTATCATTTTTTCCTAGGCACAGTGTGTAAATGAGACCAAAATGAATGGATTGTATCTAGTGGTTTACACACTGGGATCTACATACCATGGGTTTCTTTAAGGGCCTCTACCAGACAATGAGCTTCCACTTGAACCCGTTCCTCAATGCTTCTTTTTCCCATGCCAAACATTCTGAGGGTCTGAACTGAAAATCGACGGATCTGCTTCCAGCACTCACCGTTGCTGAGTCCTATTCCTGAAGGAAATATTAAAATGATGGTCCAAACATAAAGAGACTAAGCAGTAAAACAGTTTTTTTGAATGGAGTGAGTTTAATCTGGAATTGTATTAAAATATCCTGCTAGTGTTCAAATTCTTTATGCCCACTAGGCCAACTTGGGCCAAACCAAAAGTATATACCAGAGGGGTGGAACACCAGGACAATAGATCAATAGGTCTTTTTCATATTAAAGCCCATCGGAATTTAAATCAGCTGGTTTTATTTCAGATGAATTCTGAAATGAATTCAGATGAAAACATAAAAGGGCTGATTTATCATTAGGTTGCATATAAGAACAGGAGACAAAAGTCAACTGTCTTCTTCCAATATTTTATTGGCATAGGGATGAACAGAGTTATAAAGGAAGGTTTATTAGCTTTAGAATGTTTAGTCATTATTACAGGCATTTTTTAAAAAAATAGCAATTTAGTAATTTTTTGAGTTTTGTAAAAAAAAAGACCCTTGAATAGGTTAGAAGGCTTCCTGACTAGGAAGTAGGGTGGGAAGCATGTGTTCCCCCATTTGTATCCGTTAAAAAGGTCTTCTGTAATCTTGTTTTCCCCAAAAGAAGGGGGAGCAAAATTTGTAGCTCCCTGTTCTGTTAACAAAAACAAGGCCCTGCATGCCCTTTTGAGAACTTCTTTCCCACAATGTAATCCTTGTGCAGTTGGAATCTATGGTTAAGGAGCATATTTGGTATTTGGAAGCCCAATTTATTAAGGGAGCTTTAATTTTTAGCTTTTGCAGCATCCATCTATCAATACGTCCAAAATATACACATAATTGATAAGGAGGTCAGTTCTACTAATATCATGGGATATATGACCGTTACTATACAAGGCTTTCCCCATATTTTCTAAATAAAAAAAGAGAAAATGTAGTGTCTCGTGTCCTGATGCGTTTCACCAACCGAAATCCAAATAAATCCCAATGCCTTATCCAAAAGTCATAGAAAATCCTTGATAATTGAAGGGGTATTTACTTGTTGCTACAGGCAAAATCTCTCCAGACAAATGCAATGAGTAGTTGCAGGCTTTGTTTTACAATATTATTTGATTTGCCGTTTGAAACTTCAGTCTTCCTTTCACTTTTTATATGTATATATTTAAACCATTGACATACGATCGACCCTTTCCCAGTCATAGGATGGCTTTACAAGGTTTATGAGAGGCTGATATTACATAAAATTCAGGCAATTGTTTAAATACTTAATTCAAAGTGTTTGTAAAGTCGAAAGGTTTTTTTAGATTAAAGAAATGATAAGAAATGGTTGAAATCCCTACCTATCAAGCAGTTTCTTTTCCTTTTTGCCCTGCTTTGGAAATTTCTCCCTATACCTGGTCCTGGAATTGCAACGACATTTTCAATTTTGGAGAGTTCTTAAATGAACAGGTGCTCAGATTGGAGGATCTCTTGTGACAATTTTAGATTTGCTTTTATGTATCAGTAACAATAATCACCAGGAAAAATAAAGGGGTACCTACCTGCTGGTATACCTGCTCTTATTGTGAACTGTAGGTCCCAGCATCTCATGAACATGGGGAGACCCTTGAAATAATTTTCAGATCTTCAGGGAAACCTACTATAATTACTATATCCACAGCTCTCAGTACATTAGTGATGTGGTTAGTAGGAAGAATGCCTCTTACATTACAGACCATTGGAAAGAATGTAACTCTTGAATAAAGCCGAAAGATCATTGATGTCAGTTAAACTGACCCGAGAGGTCCAAATTTCTCATTGATCGAGGGACCCTTTACAACCTCTGGAGGAACTGTGGTTGAGAAACACTGCTCTAAAGGTTTCATCTAATAAAATGAGAAGTTCACAACAAATTTTTGACCAAAATTGGGGTGTATTTATGAAAATAAGGATCATCTGATTACTATAAAAACAGTGATTAGTATAGTTTGTTTAACCTAGGAGCGTTAATAGTGGTAAAAATTGCTTAAACATGACTTACCATGACCTTTAAAATATTGTTCCACAGATGGCATTCGACCTCTCATTCCAAACACATCACCTTGGTCAACTAGAGCTTCTTTTACAGCTTCATATCCACATAAAACAATGACTCTCCGCGGACCCAAATATACGGTGTATATGTCCCCATACTTCTCTCTAATCTAAAATATAGAAGATATTTTCCATAATATCCTTAGGGACAGTGTTAGAAGCTCCATTCTGAGATAATGAGCTTCCTGATCTGTACTGTGAATGTTTTATGGGATGGTTATGAAATAGGTGTATTTGAACGTCCCAAAAACATATTTAAAGGGGAAGTATACTGTATTGTATCTGAGCAGATGCTTTATGATGGTGTTATTGTGCGCAAACTCTGGGCTAACTGCTAAATATATATGGTAGACATTTTATTCTCCAAAAGACTTATATTTCTGTCCATGTAGATCTGAGATTTACACAGCCTTGCCTTACAGCACAGCCTTGTCTGCCATGGCAGAAGATTTGATTTTCATTTTTTCTGATGCAAATAAATTACACTTACAAGTCTTGGTCCTCCCCAGCCTTTGACTACATAGTAAGGATTTAGGCTAAATGACTCACAGGATTAATATAATAAAACAATTGTAAACCCTAACTGTATGATGTTTATTTGCTAAATTGTACACCTTTTTTTCTATTTAAAAATGTTGTTTTCAGCTTTTTAAAATTATTTTCAAATTCAGTGTTGGTGATACCATTTACTATATCTACATGCACTCCAGTGAGGGCTGCTTAGTTTATTTTAAAGCAGGATTCATGATAATGACAGTAGTGGAACATGCTTCTGGAATAAAGATTAGTACAACTGCTATAAGCCTCTGCTTATAAAAGGGTGACAACCCAGGAAAGTAATATGGAGACATATCATTGTTAACTTATAATAGAAAATGCATGGACTAGGACTTTTATATCAGGATTGTCAGTTATTATTTCAATAAAAGCTGTAGATTTACATTGATAGAAAATGACATTAACATGTCGGAATGTAAGGGTTAGCTTCCAAACGATCTTCAACCATCCAGACCTTGATGATGTTTGTTTATCCTGGCACACAATAAGGAAACTGGTATTTCTGGGTTTCACTGGTAGCCAAAACGGATGCTTCACATGTACAGCTCAGCTTTGACTTCAGAAACCTTGGTAAGTAGGACACATAATAAACTTTCAAATACAACTTTGGTGTACTGAAAAACTGCATTTTTCTTGGGGGGGTGAACAATGTTTTCCTATGTTCCCCAGACATCCCCAATTTTTTTGGTGACAATACCATGTTCATGGAATTTGCAATGAACTCTAGGCTTATTACATTTAGTTTATTTTATTTTGGTACTCAAAATGGTTAAAATCAAAAATTATACCATGAAGTCTACACTTTAAATATGACTTACTAAATTATTTAAATCTCCTTCTATGATTATGTAACAACAAGTCAAGTAGCACAGCTTGAAGGCTAGGTGTGCTGTATAGTATGACAGGTCAGACAGAGAAGGAACGCCAATGGTAGGAATGTTCTGTGTTTGTATATATGTATATTTTATACATTTTTGTTTTATTAATTTTTTGTTTTATTTATTTTTCCTGGTAAAAAGCAAAGCAAGTCCTAATGTTGGTTATAGAGTTTAGCTTAATTTCCTAGATGGAAACTAAGGATCTCTTTCTTCTTAATTTACCTTATAAATTATTTACATTCATATTTTAAAAACTTTATTTCTTTACTGAAAATACATAGTTTGAGTACGCTGCACTTTTGCTTGCCTTTTAATGATGGAAAATGCTGGAAATCGTCTATGCCATGTTTTTACTGTGATTATGTTTTCAAGAATTTATAAACACTGGAATCTGCAGGCAAACACCACCTTTGAAATCAATGGACATGTTTACTTACGTTAACCTGCATTACTCTTGTGTTTTAATTACTAAAACCTTGCAAGGAGCATTATCTATAATGCTCACAAATGTGCTTTAAGGAAATGGTGTAACTGTTGTATTGGTCTACTGGTGTAGATTAACCCATTGCAATTCATACATGGGCTTTTAAAGCCTCAGGGTAGACTCTAGGGAAACAGTCCATGTACAATAAGCCTTAGGTCACAAGACTTCTGGATCAATGTTCTTTGGAAAAACAAGACCAAAGTGAAGAAGTTTAGCCATATTGCTAAACACAAACGTGAACTGTCGAGCACAGTGGTGGAAATGTGATAATTTGGGCTTTTTTTGCAGCCACAGGACCTGGGCCCCTTCATTTGAGCGGGAACTTCTCTGTTTTCCAAAGAATCCAGGAATGAAATGTTAGGTCATTGGTGAGGCAGCTAAAGCTTGGTTGAAATCGGGTCATGCAACAAGACAGCCTTTCTCAACCCCTTTTAGACTTTTAGGTCTTAGGGAATCCCTGATAATAATAACAATATCCATAGCTCTACATTAGTGCAATGGTCAATAGGAACAATGCCTCTTACATTGCTGGCCAGTAGGGAGAATGCCTCGGATAGCCAAAAAGATCAATTGTATCAATGGTAATTGACCTGAGAGGCAAGAATTGCTGAATCCTTAGCAACTTCTGGAGGAACCTTGGTTGAGAAACACTGCAACAGGACAGTGATAACACAAGCAGATCTGCAATGGCTTAGTTAAAGTCCAGACCACGACCCAATGAAAATGCCATTGTGGGATCCTAAGAGCTGCGCAAAAAAAAAATATCCCACAAACCTCAAACAATAATACAATGGAATATGTTGTGCGTTGTTTACACCAGAGTTTAGATTTAAGTATTTTTAGAATCAGCTAAGGACTATACTGTATATATTTTAATATACTCATACACTTTAACACATTGTTGATTATCAGGTTTTTGTGAAAGCCTAATATATAAAATTACTTTAATTTCAGAGTTAACGTCCTTATCACATATTTGCCTCTATTGCTTTAAACTAAGCGTGGGATAAAGCCTATCTCAAAAAGTTGTGGAATATTGCTAAACCCACAAATCTGTGGTGCTATTTCCAGTTCTTTGGAGTCTACTGGAGAAGTTATGTCAAAGTTCTGCAAAAGAGTGGTGAGGATGAGGAACACTTCTTGTCGGGCCAGTACATCTCCTAAACACATTCGTTTCCCTGGGGAGAAAAGAAATTAGGAATTTAGAAACAAAGTACCCTTGAAGCAAAGATACATGATTAGACATCAGACTTTGCTTGTTTTTTTATTGAATTTTAAATTTAAAGCTAACAATATAGATTACTTTTGGAGTGGGGTGGATTAGGAATAGAAATCATTTTTGATCTTTAGGTCCTACTATTGTGTTGTAAATAGCTCCACTGTTTCTTCTGGTCCTATGAGATTTAGCTTTTGGGCTGTTGATAAAAGGGTATTAAGCAAAGTAAACAGACATTTTAAAATTTCAAAGGATTATACACTATTGCTATGTTTATGCATTTTTTGTTCGCTTTATTGCTGTATGTTGGAGGTGGTGTACACATATGGGACACATATTGGACTGGATAAAGAGCTGTGTGGAGTAATGAGCACTTTTAAAGTGTGCTGGGAGCTACTGAATTGGGTAATGTGAGATAGAAACTGGAGGTTTGGGGTTATGTAGGTTGGGTTGGAGGACAGCGCAGACTCTGGGTGCCGTAGTCAGGTCCTGCTTGAAATTGGAGGACGGCTACAGGGTTTGACAGAATGTGACTGGCATATCTGATACAGTCAATCTGGTGATAGGCAAAGAGAATACAGCTTTTCATTTGAAGTTATTTTTCATCTAATGTTGACTCTTTTGAGTTATATGTGGAGCAACTCTGGGCAAAATGTCATTGAGGTATAAATACTAAACTGAATGTTGTATGGTCACCGTTTTGAACATTACCCTAGGCGACCCATTGGATGTGTACTTTTAGATTTTGACTATATTTTTAAAATTTTTTAAAGAGCAATATTTATTAACATTTCAATCATTATATCAAGATTCTGTTTTATATAAAAATAGGGAAATATAGGGAAACAATTCATTATAGAGTTGCTGGAAAATATATTTTATAATAATTTCTTCATGTGTAACAATTGTTACACATTACTCGCAAATGAGAGGTGCCGGAATGGGTAGCAGTGTTGCAATAAATGCAGTGCAGTGTTGCACAAATGGATTTACTGATAGAAACTGGCTAACATGTTGGTTTTATGTGAAGTTTGCTGAAATAAACATTTGCCTTGTACCTGCAGAAAATATCATTAATGCCTCATTCTTTTTAAAGCTGCCATCTTCATCCAAGAACCTCTCCGGTCTAAAAGTGAATGGATCAGGAAAGTACTTTGGATCATGTAGAACGAAGGACAGAGGGACACATACATCTGTATCCTGCAGAAAAATTAGCCACGAATGGTCAGGCTATCTAAAAATGCTTGCCCTACTTCATGCATTACAACAAGTTAGAAAAGCTGGCCACTCTAGCTATGAAGCAATAGCATGGCATTTTAGGTAAGAAGCAGATACAATTTGGAGATCAGGCTTAGTATTTTTTAAGTATATTATGACAATAAATGCCTTCCATACTTAGCCTGTCCTTTGTATGGAGCATTAAAGGAGCTTTAGTCATCCATTACATGATCCAAGCATGGATGAGCACAGATGGGCACACCCAAAATGCCTGGGGGTCAAAGGATCCTGTGAACATATGTCCTTATTGATTTTTTCGTTAAATTATTTTCATAAAATAAAAATAAATACAATATAATCAAAAAACAAAAAAATTCACACCTGGGAATTTTGATAACAATACCATGTTTAGAGGCTTTGCAATTAACTTGCTAAGTCATTAAATTAGTTCCAAAAAACACTTAACAAGTTCTAACCTTTAATAGCCATACACCAACAAAAAATGTCTGCCTATAGGTACAATTTATGTAAAAAAGTTATCTTTGATATTAATGATTTACCTTGGGAATAGTATATCCACGGAACTGAGTACTTCTGGAGGCCTTATGTGGCAGATTCATGGGAAACACGTCAGCAAATCTGTGAATTTCATGAACGACGGCATCGGTATATGGCATATATTCCCTATCTTGTTGTGCTGGGACACGTAGTTTTCCAATCACTTGATCAATTTCTTCTTGTACCTTACCTAACATGGATACTTAAAATCAGGTGTCTTAAATGGGAGTCCACTTTCTAGGTAAACTTATACTTAGAATTAAAGTTGGGGAATGAATAACCAGTTATGCTCACAGTATTTATCTATTCAGAAATGTTTCTCTGTTACTGTCTGATGATTATGCTGGACACTTCGCTCTACACAGAATACCAGACGTCTGCTTCTTTACTAAATAGTCCTTTTGCAGTATGAGGTGAGCTTTGGGTCATTGCCCTGCTGTAGGACAAACTTTGCTCTTATTATGCACTGTCACATTATTATAATTGACAACATGTGTATATTCCCAATGAGCATACTGATTGATAATACTGTATAATATTGTAATCCCAAAGGCCTCCCTAACCCCTAAGAAACCCCTAAGAAACCCCTGTGGGGCGAAACCTGTCGGGTGGGAAATGTACTTGTTACTGCTAACATAACATGATATAATATGATATCACTACTCTATGGTTACCAAACTAGTGTACCTATGTTAGCCTAGAGTTAACATAGGAGATTTTCTGTTGATTTTTTTAATTTGTCCTTAACTAATAAAATTAGTGTTTCATAAAAAAATCTTGCCCCTCAAAAGCCCGTCTTTCTTTTTCTCTCCCACATACCCTAGAAAAGCGAATAGCCTTCACTCCTCAGTACAAGAATAGACTGACCAGCTTCGGTAGAAAGTTCTTTGTTTCTGGCTATGTTGAGTGAGTAGTTGAAGCCATATTTATTGATGCAATAGATTCTCAAATAGTCTAAAGAAGGCCAATTTTATAGCTTTTTTTTCAATGTAACGGTTTTCAGCTTTACGAGGAAATTTGTAAGATAATTACCATAATGCCCCAGCACCCAAACAACAAACGTAAAGTCAGCTTTTTCTAGTATTGCACCAGAGTCCCCAAGCTTTTTTCCCTGGTCTCTTACGTTTAGCATTGGGGTACTTGAGCAGAAGCAGAAATCCATGTCTTATTGTGGTAGCCACTGTCTCTGTCCCAGCAATAAACAAAGATAAAATGGTTGCATACAAATTCTTCAGATTAAAATATGTGGATGGTATATGTTTTTCCTGCAAATAAAAAGCAGAATTTTACTTTAACAATTGTAAATTAGTACAATGAAAGCTTTTGGAGTTCTTGGAAAAGAGATGAAATTACCTAAATTCAAAATATATGAAGTCCTACAGTTGGTTTTCTTCTAACAGCCAAGACATGAATATAAATGCCTGTTCACTGCCAGCATTCTGCAGAGTGGGACCTTAATTTTCTGTGCAAAAGCATTAATTTTGTAGGGATCCAAATGCCCCCTGCTAAGGTGACAAGTCAGTTCTCCAGTTGGCTAGAAGTATGGTTTGCTGATTGCAGAACTATATTTCTAACTCTTCAGGGGAAGTGTCTAACCTATGCAGAGAGATTGCTGTATTTTGACATTGAACAAAGTCCCACTCTCTAGCTACTGGTATGGAACATTTTTTTCTATTTTTCCATGGCAAGGAAATTACCAGTACAACATTGAACATCTCTTGATTTATTGCAACTGAAAAGTGAAGCTTGGAGTGGGAAACGACGTGAAGAATAATGGAAGGCATGCATGACTGGGAAGGGATAGGGAGCAGGCAGAGGAAGGGTAAAAAGTTAACATAGAAAAGGGGGGGTTGCTGAATTAGTATGCCGGGAAGTGGCGTACAGTGGGGAGGGAGAACAGGAGTGAAAAGGTGGGTGAGTCGGAAAGGGAGGGTCTTTTTTCAGCTTGACGGAGAAGGAGGGAAGTTTTTCCCACCTGCCTGCCCTGTTTGAGGTGTGTCAGTGAGGTCCTCGAGGTAAGGCATTCTATTGGATTGTTTCAGTGGGGGTGAGGGTCTCATCTATGCTATGGGACCCTCAGTAAGGTTGATGTTGGGAGTATTACGTTTTGTGGTAGGGCTGCGAGTGCTGCTGGTATCGTTCCCGAGGTGTGGCTGGGAGCATTACATATCACGGCGGTGCAGACCCATTAGGTGCCAGGGGTACAATAGTGGGGCCTTTGAGGACCAATAATCAGGGGGTGTTTTTTTAGGAAATAATGTTTTATTAATGTATTGGTTACAGTTATTTATGATTATTTGTAGGTTGCTATTATTTGTTGATTGTGTGTTTATATTATTTATGGTTAATTCTATGGTTATTTATTAAAAGAGTTAATATTTAATTAGGTTATTTGTTAATAAACGGCCCAACGGGGCCATTTAACCAAGATGATGTGTCAGTGTGTGTTTAGGAAAAAGAGGGTGGGGTGGGAGGAGGAGTGGGGCACGACATGCCGTATCACAGTCATGTTTTTAGCTGATTAACACTAAAGGTTTAATTGTCCTTTAACCATGTTGTACTGTATTAGTTAAGCTCCAACTACCAATATTTTTTGAGCCACACATTCATATGATGATAGGTGGTAAGCCTAACAAATCTGATGCACCATTTACAAAAAATAGTCTGCATCAGCTCTGGGGGTAATGCTCTTGGTTGTATAGAGCTGTGTGACTTGCAAAACTGGTTGGAAAGGATTACAGATCCTTTGGCAGGTAAATCAACTCATCTGTGTATTTTAAGTGTGTTCTTAGCTGTGTGCCGGGAGGTCACCTTATACAAAATAATACACATAACACTTGCACGTACCTTTTCCATCTGAATAAGGAAACAGTCTATCACGTGTCGGGGATTGCTTGCATTCAGGGTAGCTTTGCAGATTTCTGTTTTCTCTCTCACAAACTCCTCCAGTTCCAGAAGACAATTGCATGTTTTGTGATGGGGTCCTGGCACATTTCTCATTATTACATCATATATATCAAAGAGCTTTTTCAGAGAAAAGAAAGGAAATTAACATAATACATTAAAAAGTAACTTAATCTTTTGAATTTTAGTCATTGCTAGATTTATTTTCCTTCTCCAGGCCAGCTAGCTTGGCCACCAGTAATAGCCAATTTAAAGCAGAACAAAACTTCAAAAATGTCTCTTCTGTATTAAAATAAACTTACCGGTCTGTTCACAATTTTTAAGTACACTCACCTGTCCTCGCTCTATCACATCTTTACTTCGGATCTTCGGACATACTAATTTGCCAGGATAAAGTGACAACTCTCGTGCATGCATGGGAGTTCATTCATTCCTGGCAGTTGGGTATGCTGGATCCTACACTGAGCTGTGAACAGGCAGGTAAGTTTGTTTACTTAGAGTTTGTTTAATTCTGTGAAAAAAACATGCCTGTATTATTAGGTAGGACACAGAGTATTTAAAATAAAGCAAAGGATGTATCAAAGCAAGATTCACTTAATGCTCCAGAAAAGTAAAATAAATGTATTTCCCAAAAATTGGAATACTTAACATCCTGGTGGTAAAACGTTAATATTAGTGTCACATGGGCACTTTGGGTATTTTTTTAAAAAAAAGGTATTTTGGATTTTGGATTCTGATAATACATAGAAATATTAAATTTGTTTTGTAAATACCTGACCCCAGAAAGAAGACATGGATATAAATGTGTTATTCACAATGTGAAGCAGCCTTTGGAAATCAGGATCCTTATAACTGTATCTCTTGCCAAAAAGTACGGAGCACATGACATTAGCAGATACTTGACTGAAGCATAAAATGGGGTTAAAGGGCAAACCTGGAAAGGCAAAAGAAAACAACTGCTAGCTATTGGATGATACAATCTTAATTATACAATATTTGTACAAAAAACCTAATATAAGTATTTATAATGTAATATAAAGGACTAAATATATAGAAAATTAAATGTATATACTATAATGTAATATAAAGAGCAAATAAAACGTGTAAAAAAATGTATTCAATTGTTACATATACTGCCCACTTAAGGTCGGGTGATGTGGATAGGGAAAAAACTTGCTGCGCATGCGTGAGATTGGCAAATTTTTTCCCTTTTGACAAAAGGTCTCCTTCTGCGCATGCCTGAGATGCACAGGCATGCGCTGAAGGGGCACCCAAGAGGCACCCAAGATACCCAAGAGCCTCCCAGTATGTGTGAACTAGGTATCCCAAGAGGCTGTGCGGAATGAGGGCAGTGCTGCACCCTTTTTTTTTTTAAAGGATGTTGCACTTACAAAAAACCAACAATAGAATTTTTACTTTACATAAAAGGGTAGTCTACCCTTTTATGTAATGTGAAAATTCTGAGTTTAAGTACGCTTTAACCATTGTTTGAGCTAGGGATCGTTGTCTTGCTGCATAGCCCACTGTCTCTTGAGATTCAATTCACAGACAGATGTCTTGACATTTTCCTTTCGAATTCTTTGTTATAGTTCAGAATTTCTTGTTCTATCAATGATGAAAAACAGTCCAGGCCCAGATGCAGCAAAACAGCTTAAACCTAAACACTCCCACCACCTCCCAAGCGTATGCTGGAATGCAGCATGTAATATAACGCTCCTCATTTATGTCAAAAAGTTACATGTTGGCTTCATCCACCCACATTTTTCCTGTGTCATTCTGGTTTGACCATATGATCTTTAGCAAACTGTAAATGGTCAGCAAAATTTTGGGGGGGAGAGGAGTGGCTTTCTGCTTTCCACCATGTCTTACAAATCATTAAAGCTCAGTGTTCTTGTAATGGTGGACTAACCAATGTGAGCCCCTCCCCTCTCCATAGAGCAGAGCGGTGCTGTATGTACAGCACTCGTTCATGCATCTTGCGGTTCTTATCGTTGGGAAGGATCGTGTGTATGCAGCTTTAGACTATTACTTACCTTGCAGTTAAAGTACAGTTGAGTGTCGATTACTTCTGGGTAGGATAACAGTGGTCTTGAATTTCCTCCATTTGTATACAATCTGTCTGGTGATTGGTGGGGTCCTAATTCTTAAGAGATGGTCTTGTAATCTTTTCCAGAATTAGGAGCATCAACAAATCTTTTTCTGAAGCCCTCAGACACCTCCTTTGTTTGAGCCATGATATACATCCACAAAAGTGTTGTATGTGTGACAAGCGATTTGCTTTAAATAAACAGGGTCACCCATTCACACATGATTGTCATTCCATTGATTGAAAACACCAGACTCTGATTTCACCTTCATCCTAAGGATTCACTTACTTTTCTCATATGCAGATATGTCATTGTATCATTTTCTTTTCATTAAATGCATGACCAAATATAATAATTTTTTTATTTGTTTCAAATATAAAAATTTGTTTCATTTGTTTGACTAGGTGTTTCCATCTACTTTTAGGACTTGTTTGAAAATAGGATAATGTTTTAAGTCACATTCTTAAAACGAAAATAGAAAATTCCAAAGGGTTCACAAACTTTCAAGCAGCACTGTAGACCCACTTTAAATTAACCATGTATGGTCCAATAATAAATCCAGAAATTAAACAGGGTAAATACTCTCCCCACCCAATGTTATAGCTCTTGTGCCTAGTACCTAGCTTCTTAAAGGGAAACTAAACTGAAAACAAAAAAATCACACTTACCTTTAATCCTGCAGGTCCCTTTCTGTAAATGTGAAGTGCCTGGTAGTCTCTGACTATTTTACAAACCAGGCTGGTGAATTCCTGAATGCTTTATCTGTATATTCAGGTCAAGTCAGTGAATATAAAATAGTAAATTTACAGATATAACATGGGAGCCAGGCAACTAGCATTTTGTAGAAGGAGGGGGCATCAGTGAGCCCTAACACCTCTCCCAATTAAATACCTTTAAAAGCTATGTGTAATCTTTTATTTCACCTTTAAAATTGTTAGACATAAAATACGTTTTTATTTTGGTCAAAATATACCTAATCTAACAGTCTACAGTCCCCTTATTGATTATGTACGTAAAACATCATACTTTGGGATCCACATACCATGGGTTTCTCTAAGGGCCTCCACCAGACAAAAAGCTTCCTCGTGTATTCGCATCTCAATGCTCTTTTTCCCCACACCAAAGATTTTCAGGGTCTGAACCGAGAATCGACGGAGCTGTTTCCAGCACTCACCATTCCCAAATACTAACCCTGAAGAAAAAGTTAAAATATTGGTTCAAACCTTTTATAGACGTAACAATTGAATCCACAGAATATGCATTGTCCAAAGAAACAATAAATGGACAGAGAATAAACAGAGAGTGACAAATTCCTAATATTGCTTAGACAAATATTATGATTTTCTAAAAGCCAAACCTGAAGTATAAAACAGAGGGGTGGAACGTCAAAACTAATACATGATATTACCATACATATTTCAAAATATCAGACCTATAAAAGGGTATATATATATATACAGGTAGTCCCCAAATTAGGAACATCTGACATATGGAGGGACTCCTAGTTATCAATGGGACTTCCCTGCTTGTTCGTGTGCAGGACAGAGGCTTAATGGGGGGAGGGGGCGCTTTGCATGACTTGCAGAACAAGTCTTTTGCTAAACACAGATGAAGTAGTGAGTGATCTTAAGAGCTGAGTTAAACTGTAACATCTTGTAACTCTTTAATGATCAAGACAAACTCTGCAGTTGTCTCTTTTTGCATATCAAAGCACAGCTTGCTCCAGAAGTGAATGAATGTCTAGGCTCCATAAAGATTTTTTTTGTCTGTTCGTTTGAGATTAACTCACAGTGAGGATTTTATACAGTAACTGACACCATGGTACCTAATAATATGTTGAGACAAACATCTGTCCTAATTGCATTTATTAAAATAATGTAGCTGTTAGAAGTAGCTGTCAACCTGCCTCTATGTATATGAGAAACATTTTCTTAGGTCCCATTATAGATTTGATTTATTGTTTGAGGGAGTGTGAAACATTTCTTTATGCTGAAATAATTACTATAGAACTAAAAGACATAGAAAAAGCCTGCATAGTGGGCACACGAACAGCAAAAAAAGTCAAACTCTTCTCTGCTATCCAAAATTAAAGGAAACATTTATATACATTATAGTCATCATTTTACTCATGCAACTTGGACACCTTCCAGATAGTGTTAATCCCACACTTATTGTGAACTGTAGGTCCCAATATTCGCTAGAAGCATCCTTTGCCCATAATAAAATGAGAGGATAACAGATTCCTGACCTAAGAGGGGGGCTGTGTTTGAAAATAAGGAACATCTGGTTATTATAACAAATGGTGGTAAGTGACGTTTTGCTATCAAGAATAAATCATTGGTGATAACAGTAAGAATTGCCATAACATGACTTACCTTGACCTTTAAAATATTGTTCTACACTTGGCAATAGACCTCTCATTCCAAACACATCACCTTGATCAACTAAAGCTTCTTTTGCAGCATCGTATCCACACAAAACAATGACTCTCCGTGGACCCATATATATGGTGTATATGTCCCCATACTTCTCTCTAATCTAAAATACAAAGAAACATACAGAAACATCAGGAGTCTATAAGAGAGAGGTGAATACTACCACTTTGGATTCTGGATCTGCTGGGCTGTAACAGGGACATCGAGGCATTGCAACTTGTCCCCAAAGGAGACCTTGAAAAGTAAACAGTCACTAGCACCCAAGAGAAAGAATAGTGAGGGGTTATTTACTTTTTTGTTGAACTTTGCCTGCTACTTGAATTTAATCTTACTTTTATTTTATCATCCACCTACTACAACTTGATTCTTTAGTGAACATATATTTGTCAGGGATGGTTATTCAAGTTACAATTAGTCAGAGCCCCTTCCTTCTAGTGACAAAGGGAACAAACACCCATCTTTATTCTACATATATGTTATTGAATTGTTCTGCTGTGGTCGAATTCTTGGACTACACTTCTTAACCAATACTTTCACATAGGGCTTATTCCTGCCTTAATAAAGACCAGTTATAGCAAAGGTATGTCAGTGTATTGCCTGGTCAAGTTACAGGTTGGGTATGATAGGAAAATCCAAAATATACCAGCAGCTCCTGAGGAGTTGTGGTACAGTTTCTACAATTTAAAAATGTAGGTATTAAAACAACAAAAGAATTTCATTTTACTGAATATATTGCACTGTAGCATATAGAAATGGAAATATATACTGCCTTTTATATTATAATGATCACGGACTGTTTGCAACTTTCACTTACCTCTTGAAAAGAGTCCATTAGATGCCCTGTTTTAAGTTGAAGAAGATTCCCCAAAACAGGTAGTGGAGTAGGTCCAGGTGGTAGGTTGCTTTTTTTGTACATGTTTATCCATGTGTAAAGACACAAGAAGCCAGAGACAAAGAATACCAGGCACAATGTAAGGAGCTCCATTCTGAGTTAATGAGATTCCCGATCTGTACTGCGAATGCTTTGTGTGATGGTTAGGAAATAGGTGTAATTAAATGTCTCACATGATTTAAGTTTTTTGTTGTCTTTACCTTAAGGCCAAACTCTGGGCCAACTACTGAAAAGTCAACAGTGAGTTGTTCTGGCTGCCATAGAATCTGTATTTCTGTCCATTTAGTTCTGAGATTCACACAGCTCTGTCTAAAAGCACAGCTTTGATTGACAGGGCAGAAGACCTGATTTTTTTTTCTGATGCAGTTAAATTTTAGTGACATGTCTTGGTCACGCAGAATGGATATACTTCTCTGTCCTGGACCAAATACAGAATTACTTGAAATTCTGTGCATGGCCAAGGACAGAGGGTGGGGTGGGGGATATAAATGACCAATCCAGATTTGAAAATCCCAGCTGCCACTTAGAACTGCCATAAAATTCTGCACTTACTACAAGAAAATATTTTCCATTTCAATGCTGCACCATTTTTTAATTTACTATGCCTTCATGCACCCCAATGGTGGCTGCCTAGCGTCTTTTAAACCAGGCTTACTAATGTAGACAGTAGTGTAAAATATAACTAATACAAGTGTCCGTACAGCTGCCTATACCCTACACATATAACAGATTGAAAACCCAGGAATGCAATTTTTCTACAACAGAAAAATGCATAAACACATTTCTTTATGGAAGGATCATCAGATATTATTTTAATAAAAGCTGCAGATTTTAAAAGATAGAAAAATAAATTAGAAAAAACATTTATTTATAAATAGGGGTAGCAACCTTTTGAAGACTTTGTAAATTCCTTGGTAAATGCTGTGTGTTTAAAGGCATTTAAAAGCACACATAAAGAATTTGAACAAAAACTTTCAACATAGTTCAATGAATTAAATATGCAATAACAATTTTAGTGCTAGGGTATCACAGTTTACATGTTTACCTCATCCCTCTGGGTGCTACTTTTGGGGAAGGTTGTGTTGTAAACTGGTGGGATGTTCTCTAAGCCACTTTCCACTGAATTCATGTCCACATTTTTGGGGTCCAGAGGAGACTTTAGTGAGAATTAGAAGTAAAAAAGAGCAAAAGCTCCATGCACACTAAATTTTCCCCAACAAATGATCAATTTACTGAAGCAAAAGCAAATTAAAGTAGATCAGAATAAAGGGACAGAACTTCCAAAAGTAGATGCTGAAGAACCTGTGAGGGGACTTGGAGCATGTAGTATACAACCTCAATTTTTAAAGTCTCTTTAAAGCAAAGAACGGTCATTGCACTTAGTGCCCGATAACAATAAAAGAATAGTTGATGCAATGGAAAATACAGAGTGTCTTACTGATCAATATTAATAAATGCTGCATATCCTACTATTATGCAGTGGCACTCTTCAAACCCTAAGTGACTATTTAAAGACACTCTTAAAATCTTTTAGTCAATAGGTGCTTATTGGCTATGCTGAAATGGAGAATATATGGGGACATTCTTTATATTGGTGGCTTCTGAATTTCAATAAGCCTTGTCCCACAAATCCCCACAACCATTTGGGGATAGCGTGTGGGGATGAGGCCATCACCCTCAACTAGGCCACTCTGCTCTTGGGAGAAGGCAGGGGCTTGATGGAGGCAATGATTGATGGGTTAGGGGACTTTGACCTTGATTTTTGGAGGTCACTTCAGCTGTCCCATTATTTGCGGTCCCTTCCCCCAGAAAATTGCAGTAACCGAGTGAAAATGGGTTTTGAGATGGTATGTACAGGAAGTGGCCCTCTTAGACACTCTCTGTCTTACCTTTATGCTGTACTTAACCGGACCCCGGAGACTTTTTCCCCCTCATATCTGCGGGCTTGGGAAGCTGAACTGGGGAATACTTCGGAACCAGAGCAAAAATGCAAGATCCTTTCTACAGTTCATCGGTCCTCCATGAGCAGCAAGTATCAGGAACTGAGTTTTAAGATCCTCTCTCGGTGGTGTAGGACCCCAGAGTGGCTACACAGCTTTTTCCCTGAAGTCTCAGACAGATGCTGGCGGTGTAATCGGGAAAAGGGCACCATGCTACACATTTTTTGGTCCTGCCTGTTGCTGGGCCCCTATTGGGAACAGGTGAGAGCACTCATACAGAAGGTTACCACCCAGGGGACCCCGGGTTTTTGTTATTGCACCATATCACTATGAGTTGCACCATATCACTAAGAGTTATAGGAGGTCTATTCTCAGACATCCTATAGTGGCAGCGAACGCCTGTATTCCTATGTTATGGAAGACAGAGTCGGTACCCACTGTGGGCATGTGGCTTCACAGGGTTATTGATATGATGCTCATGGAGGACCTGACTGCGAGCTTAAGGGGCACGCAGGAAAAATTTATTGAGATGTGGGGCAGCTGGATTTACTACCGAGACACCCAGGAGTTCAAGCGCCACCTGGATCCGAACCTCCCAAGGTGAAGAGGGAAGGGAGGGAGTATTTTGTAAAGTACTTATATATGTGTTCTCCACGCACCTAAAATTTCTCTAATGCACTTTATGATCTCACAGATGTACCTAGCTGCTGATGATGTGTTGTCTATAACTGCACCACAAGTTGTTTCTCTGTTTTTATTGTTATGTGGAATGTGTAACGTACCGGTCTTTGTTTCCCATAGTTACCCTTACCCTGTTCTGTCTTGCTTGATTCTTGTTTTTGTTGTTAATTGTGTTTTTTCAAAAAAAAAAAAAAAAAACATTATTTACTGCAAAAATATATGTAAAATATATAAAAAATTTATACACTTTCTTTATTGGATTCCAGCTGTGTTTTCCGAAGTGTACTCATTCACATTTACAATACAGGAAGTTTTCTGAGTCTCCTGTATTACATCTTGTATTATCCTCGAATAACCAGATAATAGATATATTTCACTTCACATTAATGCTATCAGGATTTGTTATAGTATTTTTAAACAGCTAATATACACACATATTTGAAAGGGTTGGGGTAAAATGCAACTGCTCCCAATAATATGTTACATAGTCCTGATTCTGCACTCCATTTACTATACTAAGACACTCCATATACATGGTAGACATACAGTAGAATCCCGGTTATCCGGACATCAGATAACCAGAAAATTTATATAACCGGCACCCGACAGCTCCGCTTTCTTGATTGCTCCCACAGCCCTGGCGGAGCAGTGGTATTCTGCATCCAAGAACACATGCCACAGCCCCACTAGGGCTACTGGAGCATTCAAGAAAGTGAAACTGTCAGCATAGCAGAGCTCCACTGATTGCTCGCTCCGTGATTGGCTCAAGCGTCATCAGGGTTTCCCATTTCTTAGCCAATCAGCACTAAAGGTTAATAGGGACAAGTCTCCCCATTCAAGTCTAGCACTGAGGAGCTGGAACTTCAGCCGTCTTATTAGGCCTGGATGACATAACTCACAAGTGCATTCATTCTTGACAGTTTTGAGGAATGCTGTGGTACCCAGCGCATCCCAGCAGATGCACAGCTCAGTGTACTACAGAAGGAAAATTGTGAATAGGTAAGTAAGTATATTTTATTTCAGAACTGAAATCGCCTGTCCCATCTTCAGTAAGAATCCTGCCTTCCCAAAATTTTTGTATGAGGACCTATAGCTCCACTTCAAGGTAGGCTCAGATAAAGTGTGCAATGGCAGTTCAGGTTCTAAAATAAGGAAAAATCCTTGTATTTTTAGGACATTTGATTGAATGAGACATTTGATTGCATTTTATAAATACCTGGTTTATAAAGACTTCATTGTTTTACATACTGATGATTGGTGGGCTTTTGAATACCTTAATTCCATTCCCATCATAACCTGCACGATTATATTGTACAAGTGAGTCTCTATTTCATATAAACTGTAGTTTCTATAAACTGCACCAATTATGGTCAAAAGCCTAAAATAGCTGTAAGCAGTTTGGAATAAATGGTTTTATAATATTGGGTTGTATTTGAACTATAAACCAGAAGTTCTGGATTTGTATCTGGATAATGGGTTAGGAGGAAATTATATACATGTCTCCATCTACTCTTCTGAAATGAAGAATATTCCTCTTTTTTAGAACCTGTAATGAAATGAGACATGTCTTTTAGTCCCTTTTCACCATACATAACCTATCTGGACATTTTCATGCTTTTATGGTTTCTAGATTATCACATCCTTTGAATGCTTTCATAGTTTGATTATGCCCATTAATAACAATCACCCAGCTTTCATTCTAGCGATGGTTCTGTTCATTGGCTATTGGACTTTCAATGATATAAATGGTGTGGGGGATAGAATTGAGTTAGTTTCAATTGCACTTTAAACACAGACATCATAATACAATCACCAAGATGTGTCAGGGTAGATGTTGATTGTCCTCCCACAAAACGGAATGTGTGAAAGTTGTGGAGTCTCCCTGTTCTAGTTACACAAACCAATCCTTGGTGTCAGAAAGTCTGCAAACGGGGTAATCATTTAATTATCAAGAATGAAGCTGTAATTTGTTTTCATATTCCTGGGGTAGAAGATTGTGTAAAAGCTCCCTAAATCTATTCAGGAATGGGTTAATACTTGC
This sequence comes from Pyxicephalus adspersus, assembly GCF_032062135.1. NCBI lineage: Eukaryota > Metazoa > Chordata > Amphibia > Anura > Pyxicephalidae > Pyxicephalus > Pyxicephalus adspersus. The sequence continues at coordinate 22,291,841 of NC_092871.1, forward strand.
TTTTAAGATTTTGAGACAACAATATATCTTTTATTATTTAACCGAAACTGGCAAAATTACTGTCATTTTAAATTGCTACAGCTGCATATGCAGTGTTTTTTTTAACAGCAAAATAGATTTATTTGCTATTATGTAGGAAAAAAAAATGAAAATAATTTATTTTTTTAAGCAGTGTTATGGCACCATAAGTCTTGAAAAATCTTGAAATTATTATGAATTTCAAACTGTGAAGGCATACAATGAAAAATATGTAATAAAAACAAATGTAATTCAGTCCACTTCCTTCAATTGTGTTTTACTAGTCTCACTGTCCCAATCAATAGACAACACCTAGTGTCTCATATTACATTACACAGTCAGCACGAAACAAAGTGGACCCCCAAACAATAACTAATCTGAGATTAAAGGGTCATGTATGATGAATTTAGGCTCTTTTTATTGTTATTCTTTCAAATATAAAGACAACAAAGTAACAATGCAATAGCAAAAAATTAGATTAATTAGACATGGATATGTGTTTTAATTTCCACAAAAAGTGAGACAATGTTGTTCTCCCCGTGTTTGTGTGGGTTTCCCCTGGGTACTTCGGTTTTCTTCCACATTACACAAACATGCAGTTCGGTTGGCTTCCCCCAAATTGACATTAGATTGTGTTACTGACATATGACTATGGTCGGTACATTAGATTGTGAGCCCTTATGAGGGACAGCTAGTGACATGACTATGGACTTTGTACAGCGCTGTGTAATAATTCAGCACTATTCTAAAATACTGTATAACAATTATAATAATAATAATATTAAAAAAAAATTAGATGATCAGGGAAGTTGTTAGTAGGTCACTAGAGAAGCACAGAGGGCAGTTAGGTGTGATCTTGTTTATTAGGTTTTAAATGTAGATAGGATAGAAGCAATGAGTGGATTTAAAGGCAAAGAACAATAGCCTGGACTTGACTCCTAAAAAACAAAAACGAAATAATAGAGACTTACAAAGCCAAATAGCAGATAAAGATTGCTATTCGATGGCTGAGGGTTAAAACGGGAAAAGAATAGAGACAGGGGTACTTTTTTTACAGAACCTGAGATAGAGTGGTTATATAAGTTAGTGTTTGCTTTTGGAGAAAGTAGGTATGAGTGATGCAAAGGAGCTTGTACACAGAATGTAATTTAGGATATGGGGGTCTCTCTGCTTTAAAATCTGGAGTTGGAGTAGAGGGTTAAGAGAGGCAAAATATAGAGGTTGGGTTAAGAAGGTTGTCCTCAGAAAATGAAAATTATGACTTTTTGAAGTGGCTTGTATCGAAAAGTTTAGAGAACATGAAACGGGTGTACGCCCAGGGCTGTACACATTCTGTATTAAATTGGAAATGAAGATTATTTAAATTTGCTATTCCAAAGGTAAATTCACCATGGATTAGTTGAAAAAAAAGAATGTGTAGGGCCTCATAAGCCATAAATCATAGTTGCATACATGTAAAAAAAAAAAATCAAAGTTGAGCTTTCTGGACTGTTTAAAGAAACATGTCTATGGTGTTTTTAGCATATTAATTTATTACATTAATTGTAAAAAAAAATAAATAAATAAAATGTGCATTAGGCTGCGTACACGTTAGACTTTTAGACCAAAGACTGAAAAATGCATGAATGACCTCGTTCTGCCCTATGGGGATTAGAGTTGAACGAGTGGGCTACACTCTCTCTCCTTCACTTGTATTGCAGTCGTTCGTCGTTCATGGATTCGCCAGGACAGATCCATGAACAACGTTGGATGAGTGCTATATACACGTCAGATTCTCATCCTATACTAGCCCTGAAGTAATAATAGGACAAGAATCATATGACGTGTGTACGTAGCCTATGTCAGGGAAATAAAAAATATAGTACATTGTTTGTATATTCATATCCAATCAGTTTATATATATATTTATTTATATTTAGCATATATACATCATAAACATAATAGCAAAGAGGAAAGAGAAGGGGAAGAAGGAATTAGTCAAAGCTACTTGAATGTTAAATAAGAACACATTAAATTTTAATTGCCAGTGTGCTTTAATTGACTTTTTGTTTCATGTATTTATGCAGCAACTCAAGATTGCTGATTGATTTTTACTGTCGAGGGATAAAGATGACTTCATGAGTTGGGGGAATATTTTCTATACCGCGCTCTGTTGGAGCAATATTGAGTTCCTTGGGGTCCTCAGATGACTTAAGTGTGAATTTTTGAAGCAGGGTTGTAAAGAATATAAAAAGTTCCATTCGAACCAAGCTTTCGGCAATACATGCCCTTTTTCCTGAGACAATAAAATGAAAAATGAAAGGATATATGAACAAGGACATTAACCATCAAGATGTATAAAGAAATGGTAAAAAAACATACCTGCAGCAAATGGCATGAATCCATTATTTTTCTTAAATTTTCCATTCTCATCTAAAAAGTGTTTAATATTAAACACTTCAGGAGTTTCAAACTGTGAGGAATCCCTTAGGACAGTGGTCAGTACTGGCAAAACATCTGTACCCTAAAAAGATATATAGGATTTTCAAGTTTATATAACTTTAAATTAGAAACAAAACACTAATTTTGCAAAAAAAAATAAAATTAAAAAAACGAAACAATCATCTCTTGCTTGTGAAATCTTCCTTTAGATACACCTCCAGCACTCGCTGCAAGCAACACCTCTGTTATAACTGATATCATTTCTATGAATATTGGGTAAAAGTAGGTGAGCATGTGTACCCACTTTTTAGAAATAGTACAATATTGATATTGGTTAGGATATACTATAGGGTACAAATCCTTAGCCAAAAAATTCACTTACTTCACCTTTGATTTTCCCAAGTTATCTGGCTTTTTATAAAGCATCTTACATGGAGGCCTGTTTTACAAAATTCTGTGCTGCTAAACCCCCCCACCCTGCTTTATAACTGCATAGGACCCTTAGCAACTTTAAATATTAGCCTGCATTTTTAAAGGAATTAAGGGCATTTTGAAAATAAAGGGCAAAAAGTAGACAAAAGGTCAAGTAGGGCTACCAGCCACTAAGGTTTGTCACTTGGATGAACTCAGGATGTGTCCAGTAAGTGACTTTCATGGCAGGAGATCCTTTACCTTTGGAATTCTGTACCCATGCAAGTTTACATCTCGGGTGGTGGATCGGATACAACCCATTGGAATGGCATCACTAATTCTCTGTATTTCATGTATAACAGCATTCATATATGGCATCTGGTTTCTGTCTTCTACCTTTGGTTCCCTTGCATGACCGATCACATGATCAATCTCTTCATGCAATTTTTCTAGTTTAGGAAATACAAAAGTTCATATCAACATATTGTGGTAAATTTCACCTAAATCACTACTTCATGAGAAGTTGGGTTCAGTTGAAGTGGGCTGTATAATGCTGACCATCATTCAGTCCAAAAGACTGGGGACATCTATTGGCATTAAAGAAATACTCTGGGGGGGGGACCTCCACAATGAAGGCAAATATTGCAGCAAATGTATAATTTTATGTTTTAATGGGTTATTCTCTTATTTGTTATTTTTTTTACTGAAGGTCAGCTTTAAACTTTATCTGTTCAAATTCAAGTGTGCTCATGCTCATGCTGTACTATGGACCATTACGTGGAGCTTATTTTAAAAATGCATACAAATGTAAATGAAACTGTAGCCATGGATGAATACCTTGAACATCTGGATATTTTATAAGATTTAAGACTCCGAAGTTGATTGTAACAGATGTAGTTTCTGCTCCACCAAGGAACATGTCAAATACAGTGGATATTAGGTTGGTTTTTTCAAAACAAGTTTTGGGATCCAGCGTTTCCTGTTGATACAAAGGTAAAATCAAACCAGTCAATTAAAAAGTTTTTCTTTTCGACAATTATTTAAAAAGAATTATAGCTCAGTGTCCAGCATTCTTATCTTTGCAGCACTGGGTCCTGGGTTTGAATTTCAGCCATTATCTGCAAAGAGTTTGTATCTTTTCCCATGTTTGTGTGGGTTTCCTCCCACATCCCAAAAACATGGAGTAAAGTTAATTGGCTTCCCCCATAAAATTGTTCATAGGTAATGACATATGACTACGGAAGGCATATTAGATTGTGAGCCCCTTAGAGGCACAATTAGTGATATTACAATAGACTTTGTAAAGCTCTGCGCAATATGTCGGTGTTTTATAAATACAAGTTAATAATATTAATAATATTAATACTTAATATGATCATGGTTAGGTCTAAGATCCCATTTAACCCCCCTAGTGGTATTCTCGAGTGTGACTCGGGGTGGGTTTTACCTGCAAAAAGTGGTAATCCCAAATCACAATCAGGGTCACTTAAAACTTAAAAATAAATACTTACCTTGTCCCGTTGTCATCCCCCGACATCCTGCTGGTTCCCGCAGGTCCTGGGGACATGTCCTCCTCCTCCGATCTCCAGCTGGCGAATGCAGAGATGATCTCCGGGGTTTCCCGGTGCGGGCGGGAGGAACGGCGGGAAATTCAAATATTTTTGTATTGGATTCAATACAAAATAGCTGTATTGTGTCCAATACAATGAAATCTTCATATAATACATATATAAATATATATATATATATATAATTATATTATATATATTATACATGCTTTTGTATAGTTATGTTATATGTTTCACTATTTATTTATTTATTTATTTAAAAGATTTTTTGTTTTTTTATTTAAAGTTTATTGTTAAATTTAATATATATTAGACATATTTCGGTGAGTTATGCCTAAGAATTATAGACTATAATGTAAAATAAATTACCATGCAAAAAACATGTAACACTTTTTGCATGGAAATATGGACAGAATTACAACACCATGGGGGTTATTAAATGAAATAATGTCTTGTTCATCAAAGTAGGTAATAGAAAAAAATTTCCCCTCCTGCCCATAGTAACCAGATTCTCCCATTCCTTCTCAGTAGTCTTTTATAGGCTCTTTTATAAAGACCCTGGAAGTTTTAGAATCTGAAAAAAAATTTAAAGTTTAAAAGAAAAAAAACAGATAATAACCTGTTCCATTCTGATAAGGAAACAATCAATGTAATCTCGCGGGCAGGTTGGATCCAGAGTCTCCTGATGGCTGCTGACACTGTCTTTCACAATTTCTTTTAGATTTAGCAAAAGAGGAAATATTCTTCTGTGTGGTCCTGGCAGATATTTCAAAATATGGGGAATTGCATCATACAGCTGCAGAAAATAAAATGTCAGAGAACATTGACAATGTGCAAATAATCATTGCTCAGCTTTGGTCTGTGGGAAGAAAGGAAAGATGGAAGGAACCCACTCTTCCTGTTCTGGATTGAGTATTGTTGCATATTGTCCCAAATTGAAGCATGCTAATCATAAGCAGTGAAATATGTGACTGCTAAGCTGCTACCTATAAGACAGGACAGGAATACTCACAGCTCTGTTTCCCAATCACCATGGGAAATCAATCAAAGTGGCTTTTAATCCTGAAAGTGTAACAGAGTAAGCATATGAAGACTGGTAACTTCATTTAAAAAGTAGGCCATTAGCTGGCAAATTCCACAACAACTTGAAGTAGGCAGCATGCCTTTGTTTAATATTCTAACATTTAGATACAATTACAAGATACAAATGCAGGGTTTTCATTGGGTGTTCTTTATTGGGAAATAAATTTAGGTTTGCAAATCCGTCAAATAGTTATAGTCATAGCTCTGCTGTTAAAAGACTTTAATGACGGCTGGTCACAAAAAGTGATAAGTGAAAAAAAAACAGATATAAAGCACCATTTTAAAAGTGCATAAAACAAGTAAAATAAGAAAAAACCTAAACCAGCTGAACATGGCTGATTGGTATGGATTTACTATGCATCACACCTTCCTGTCATATAGAAACCTAAATACCTGGAACATGTTATCAATGGTTTATGTGTCTTAAACAATACCTGCCCCCAGGGAGAGGAAATTAATTCAAAAGAGTCTCGCATGTCCTGGAGAATCTTCATCCACTTCTCATCAGCATAGTCATAGCGTTTTCCCACCAATATGGAGGAAATTATATTGGAGGAAGCACAGCTGAAAATGGTGCTGGGGTTTACTGGCTGCCCTATGAGACATAATAACAGTAAATATGGATATAAATGGAGATATTGTGCTATGCCATCAGAGCTTGTAATTGATAGTAGTTTTGAACTGCTAAATTGTCACATTTAAGGCGAAACCGGGGCAATTTAGGGTCAAATCGATTAAAAGTGCCACTCCAGCAGCCAACACTTTTGCCCCTTTAGAGCCCTCATGCCACATTGCCAGGAACGCTGTAAATACTTACTGATTATGGCAGAAGTCCACCACCCACCAATTAGTTTAGTTCCTGTTTAAGTAAATAATAGTTTTATTACTTAGTGTGTGTACTTTGAGACACTTGAGTAATTTATTTATGATCAGTTACCTTGGGATTGTTGCAATTATATTTTAGATGAACAATGCATGATTGTAGCTTTCTTTAAGATCTAATCATTAAAATGTTAAATCAAGCATTCCTAACCCCAAATTCATTGATATTGCCACAGCTGTCTAATAGTAAACACTATTTGATGGGACCAAAAGAAACTGTGCTGTTTGGAAAAAAATAATTCTAGTTACACACTTTTCGCTGTTACTTATACTCACCCTTAGTGTTTCTGAAGTACTCCACCAGGTGATGGGCTTCTTCCTGCATGGGTTCTTCTAAAGTCTTCCTACCCATTCCAAAATCCTTGAGAGTAATAAGGGAAAATTGTCTCAGCTGTTTCCAGGATTCACCATTGCTAAGAGGCAGACCTAAAATAATACAAAAATACAATTATAGCTTCTTCACTGTGTTTTCATTTTGCATTTGGAAGACATCTAAAATGAATGACTCATTTTATGAAACACTAAATCTCGGAATGTACTTGGGCACCCCTCTAAATTTGTGGGTTCAGGAGTTTCCAGTGAAGAGTACCATTAAAGAAACAGCATGTGGCAATAGTTTAAGGAAGGCCCTTTTTTGTTCCAGCTTGATTGTACCCAAATTACAAAGTCAGGTTTGCAAAAACATGGTTTGATGATTTGTAGAATAAATGGAAGTCAAATGAGATGACACATCTGTTAAAAAAAGAATAGGTGATTGCAAATTGGTACTGGCAGATGAAGGATCTAAATTGAGCAAAAGCACTTAACTTTGAGACTGAAATTCAAAATCTGTTGCTCACCTCTTTTATCATAAAATCTTTCAAATACTGGAATAGTTCCTCGGTCCAGGAAAGTATCTCCAAGGTCTACAAGGACTTCCTTCACAGTCTGATATCCAGTAACAATGACAGTGGGTCGGGAGCCAAAGTAAAGTGTATAAACTGGTCCATACTTCTCAGCCATCTGTTAATATATTGAACACGCACACTAAGTGAGCTTGGTAAAAATGGGAATGTGGGGTGACGTATAAAAAATTTATATATTGACCCTTTATTCCACAAGTCTTTCAGGTTTTGTCCTAAAGTAGAACCCCATCCAAATTTTCTTTTTATGTTTTACAATGCAACCAGTAAACATTCAGCTACAGTCAACACATTTCATAAATTTAAAAGACCCTTCTTTATCTGGGCTTGGTGAATATTGAAGAAAAGGTTTATACAGGTAGTCCCCGGGTTACATACGAGATAGGGACTGTAGGTTTGTTCTTAAGTTGACTTTGTATGTAAGTCGGAACAGGTACATTATTTTAATAAATGCAATTAGTACGGATGTTTGTCTCAACATATTATTAGGCAGTGAGGTTTGAGTTTCTGTATAAAATCCTAACTGTGAGTTAATCACAAACAAAGCAAAAACAAAAACAACTTTATGGAGCCTAGACATTTATTAACTTCTGGAGCAAGCTGTGCTTTGATATGTAAAAAGAAAAGACTGCAGAGTTTGTATTGGTCAATAAAGAGTTACAAGAGCTTGCAGAACAGCAAAATACTTCTTCTGTAAGTCATGAGAACGGCCCCCTTCCCCTCATCAAGCCTCCTTCCTGCACACGAACAAGCAGCGAAGCCCCGTTCATATCTAGGAGTCGCCCGTATGTCAGATGTTCCTAATTCGGGGACTACCTGTACTGGACTCATGCACACATAGTATTCCCAAAAAATAAGAAAAAATGTAAGTGTTAAAAGGTCAGCTCCAAAATCTGTTTAGTTAGTTGTCCCAATTAGCTTCTAAAGCATATTTCATACTCTGCCATATTATTTTCCAGAATCTTGCTAGTGTATAGTGTAAAACTAAGAAACTATAAACATTGCTTATTGAACTCTTCTAACATTTGCAGGAAAATTATTTTGAAAATTATAAGTATAAACTCCCTAAAATGGGCCTGATTTATTAAAGCTCTCTAAGGCTGGAGAGGATACCCTTTCATCAGCGAAGTTGGGTGATCCAGCAAACCTGGAATGAATCTGGTCCGTGATTCAAAACATTGCTAACAAATAGCAAATGACAAATCCATTCCAGGTTTACTGATAAAAGTTTATTCTCTCCAGTCTTGTAGAGCTTTAATAAATCAGACCCAATATCTTTGGTGAGATATAATGTTCATATAACTGCTTTTGATTAGATATCTGCATTTATTTACCTAAGTCTGCCCACAAACTAGGCAGTGGTTTTTACTGTTTTCTAGTGTACATTATATTATTGGAGTAAAAACTGGAAAAGGTGCACCCACAATGGGCATGCTCATAATCTACACTGGCAACAAAGTTACATTAATAAATAAAATGTTACTTTTTGGTGAATTAATCATTTAAGTTTAGAAACATAAGCAACATGAGGAATAAGAAATGAAGCATAGAATAGAAGGGAAGTATACAGGAAAGAAGTACTGATACAATGAAAGAAAAAGGACAGTAATTTAAATTGGAAATAATAATGAGTGGAACTGAGTTTCTATGAATATTTGCATAAAATATGAACATGGTATGTTGTCCTCATTACCTTTAATACGTATGGTATTAGTCCTTTAGAGTAAAGCTGCAAAACGTTTCCCAGAATGGGCACAGGCAAAGGCCCAGGTGGCATTATCCTTTTCTTCCATGCATATTTAATGTAGAATAGTACCAGGGTGAAGGTGGCAAGGCCCACCAGTCCACAGGTGACGTTATTCAGATTTATCATGGTCATGTTCTATAGTGCATCTGCTGAGACTATGAGCTTCCCCGTCTGGGGCCTTCCTATACATTTGCTGGATTGTGGGCGTTTAGTTGCTTCCCAGGATCTGTGTGAACCGTTAAGAAGAAATCGTGCATTGAATACTAATGCTGATTAGGTTTGTTTATATTCCTGATAGAATCCCCACTGTGTCTTTCAAGTTGCCAACAAATGTTACCATTAAAGGTTTTTTTAAATAAATTTGTTAACCTCCTGGGCGGTTCATTTCTGTCTGGTTTTATATGTCTAAAAGCAGTACATTGTTTTTCATGAACATTTATTTTACAGTATAATATAATAGTATGAGTATATTATTATATATAAATATATATTTTTTTATTTATTTAATTCATTATTTTGACATGATTTTGTGTTTCAAACTTTATTATACTCATACTATTATATTATACTTTAAAATAAATTTTCATGAAAGACAATGTACAGCTTTTACACATATAAATCCACTGTATTGCATTCAGTACAGTTATTTTGTATTGCATGCAATACAAATAGATTTGAATTTCCCGCCCCACCTCGGACGGAGCATCTGTACTCACTGACATCACCAGGAGCTCCTGGTGACTCATCGGGTGCAGAAAAAGCTGGCCGGAGGAAGAAAGAAGATACGAAGGACCATGGAGGACGCCGGCGGATCTGGTAAAACTCAATTTACTATAATTTTCCATAGGTTTAGCTACCTCGAGTGTGACTCTGGGTTACCGCTTCCAGAATCTTTTTTCTACCCCCATAAATCTTTATTTTATAAAAGGTTAATATTAAACAAAAAAAAAAGATTTTTTTGCAGGGAAAGACAATGTCCTTTCTGCAATAAATCAAACTTACCTACCTTCAAATTAGAAATGTTAATATCAATACCTTTTATTTAAATGTATTTATTATTGGTATTGTATGCCAGGGTTTTCAATATTAAGCTACCTCAGGTAGAATGTTTGTCTATTTTGTCTCCATTTTCATATTTTCTTGCACCTTTTCATTTCCCCTTTTTTACCCATTCCAACTCCATCCAAAGCTTGAAAATGTATATACATACATAACATGCAACATTTTAAGTAAAAAAAAAAGTGCATAGTGCTTGCCTATTGGAAAACGTTCACTTAACGTTGATATTACTGCTAGATACTATGTGGCTATTGTGGCATATTGTTGATGCCGGGCTTTATCCTGCATACCATGTAAAGTTCCTTTGGGTATAAAAACCTAACCATACTGCATTTAGGTTCCTTTAAGACCAAAGATCATTTAAACCTATGAGAGATAAGGATCAGGGGGGGGGGGGGGGGGTGCTAAGATGGATTGTGAAAAGACTGTGTGGATCTGCTGGAACATTTGTTTTCTAAAAGTATAAATTAACCTTCATGTTTTCTGTTGGAAGCCATTTCCACATTAATGCAATTGCTTTCCTGAGCTGAAGGATTTATGGGTAAATGCCAATTATATTAATAGGCATTAATTTGGGTCCCTTGGTAAATGGAGAGACATGCATACAGATTAGCTTGAAAATTATCATAAAACCTGCAGCCACACCCTAATGAAGTTTGAAAGTGATGATAAAATTTGTTGGTGGTGAGCATTCCATTTTGGTATTTATCTATATCGCTGTATTGGTATAGCAGTAATATAAAGCAGGACAACTTGCTCCATCATATAGCATAAACCTATAACTCTGCGCTCTTTATCTATAGTAAGCTCCCACTCAGCCTTAGGAGGCTAGTTGTGCCGTCCCAGCACACGGTTGCACCCAGGACTTCAGTGCGCAAAGGATGACATCTGGGGGTGACTAAAAGAGGAACCCACAAAGCAGGACAGGTGACCCAATGTAAGTCAGACGTCAGTAGCCATGTGTTCCACAAATACGCAGTACAGAAGGATCCAGCAAAGGCGAGTCCAGAAACACCTACAAGGGATACCGACACAGGTTGTGAGTGCACCAAACAAGGTATCCAGGGGTTTAAATAGACAAAGTCTGGGTCACAAGCAAAAGTCAGTCCGGGCAATTTCAGGTTTAGAAAACAGAAAACACCAGCAGATCAGACTAGCTAAATGCTCTAATAGGCAACTGGTGCTTGGGAGCTGAGAAGAGGACCAGTAACAATGCTAAATCAAGATCAAGCCAGGAACCAATACACTTTGGCTGCAGCAAATATTCTGAAATCCCCAGCTGCATACCATCCCACACCAGTGGATTCTCAGAGAACATCTACAGCTAAAGGGAAACTGGGGATGCTGTAGACAGCAGGGCAGAGGACAGGCAGCTAATTCCTTGATCTCCTTTGCCCCTTTAAGTGACACCATCGGAGGGACTAAACAGGGCGTAATGAACTGAGGTGGCTTACTGCATGGGATTGCCGGGCAGATAATCGTATCCTAACAGAACCATTGTAATATATAATGGGGATAGATGGATAATAAATTTAATAGGGATCTTAAACCATACTTATGCTTTGCTGACAGAGAAGTGCCCACCACAAGTAAGAGCTTGGCATTGCTCCGTATCAAAAAAGCTGAACTCCAAGCAAACAGGTAAAAACACAGATGAAATACCTATATATATATATATATATATATAAATTCTGAGCAAATTCTGAGTTTTTATGCACATTTAGTCCACAGCTATTTCACATATCACGATACTTTCTGGCAGTGCACACCTCATTTTTCTCTGCTGTGTTTTCATTTTCAAATTTTTAATCTACACCCCCCCCCCCCTTTAATGACTGAACTGTGAAAAAAAAGTAGGACACTTATCTCTATGCCTTTCAGTTCTCCCCTCTCTTTCAGCATGCTTCTTGCACTGCAGCACAGCCTATTGGATTCTTGCGCTATTTCTTCTGCCCCCAGATGTGAGCTTACAGTGAGAAATATACCATATACAGTAGAACCCAGTTATCCGGAACTCAGATAACCGAAAAAACCCAGATAACCAGCACCGACAGCTCCGCTTTCTTGATTGCTCCTGCAGCCCTAGAAAAGGCCGGATAATCGAGGTTCTACTGTAATATACTAATAATATTTAGGAATTCTACACAAGACATTGTAAAACCTATAGCATGTAAGACTCACAAAGAGGACTTTCCAAATAAACTACTTTGCTTTACTGCATCAACAAATGTTTTAACAATGTTTTTTTATTGCATTATAGGTTGATATTCCAACACTAATATAGGGATGGTCTTATTTGTATACTGGTTAAGATTGCCTTTTTGCCCTTTCTTTTCTGCCTCCTGTGTTAAGTGTTAAATTAATAAAGTTTCCAGATTTCAATTGTTAAAAAATTATATTAAAAAAAAAATAGTTCTTGGGTTCACTAACCCATAAGAAGTTAATAAATCTGAACTACAGTCAAACAGCCAAATACAGAAATGAAGAACATATGTGGAAGATATATTACTTGCCAAAGAATTTGTATTTCTTTCCAAGCAGTTCTGAAATTTGCACAGGCAGATTACTTTTTCCTGCTACAGTTATAGACTGTATAAGGTTTTCCCCAGGCCTATGGCTGGATGGTAAGGCTACCAAGTGACACAGATGAGTTCATCTCTTAGCTTATTCATTTGTTGATATCATTACTTAACACCACTATTGACTTCCAGACCACCAATTAATTCTACAAGTCTAAGTGCTGCTGAATTAAAAAAATTGCTAGAGGCTAGCATCATGTCAAATTCAGGTACTGGCACTGGAGTTCAGTTCTGATGCCACACTCATCTTTTATTAAAATAATGACACCTACATGTACAGGTGGAAAGCCATTGATCCCTTTGCAACCCTAGTCTAGTCATCCAGTGCCCAGTCTATACTGGCAAGAAGAAGGCAGACAGGATGGTGTGGACTGGACAATGGGCACCACCGTCTTCTTCTATCTTCTTCTGCTAAAGTCACCCAATCTCGTACTGCACGGGTGTGCAATCGGGTTACACGCCTTGCTGTAAATGTAAAATTAAAATGTGTCAATCTCCATGCACATGCACAGAAGGAACAGCCCACAGCTTCCTGGCATACATGACGTATGTATCCCAGAAGGCTGCGGGTTTCCCCTTTAGTACGCACCCTTTTATATAATGTAAAAACATTGATGATAGTTCCACTTTAACATATTTCTGTATTCATATTCTTGGGTTAATTCACCTTGGAAAGTGAGCAGTCGATTCCTTTAGTAAAGTAGCTCTATTGCTTCTATGTAAACTTTCTAATTTTACTTTATCCTTTAGTAACGTAATGTGGGGGTTAACTGGAGAAATTAGTAAGTGTGTGTGGAAGAGGGCACAGGAGATCAACACTCCGGGGATCTTAATCCCAAAGTAAAATTTTTTTTATATTTTGACTTCCCTAGGTAATTGTGCACCCTGTCCTAATGAAATGACAAATGGAAACTTCACAAGGTTATTTTAATAGTTGTCTCTTTGTACATTATGCTATAGTTCAGAGATTGAGTATTCCTTCCATTGTACTAGGCTGTTGCTAAACCCTTTGTTATGTCTTTGCATATCTTTGTTTTAATAGTGGAGCCCGAGAACACTATTTTATCATGATTTGGCTTAGAAGATTGTAGCCATGGTTTTAAATGCTATTGAATGTATTTAGATTTGGTCTCTTTAATTCTTTTTACTGAAATAAGGCATTTCACTAACTTTTTTAGAGGGTAATTTTTTAGCAGTGTTTTAATAAAACAGCAAAGGCAATGACATCAGCAGTTACAAGATATTAGGATACATTTGAATGTTCAGTACAGTTAATATTTAGATTTTACAATCATTATCAGGAAAAGAGAAAAAAACTGCAAAAGAACATTTATTTATCATTGTCAGTTTTTCGGCACAAAAAAACAACATGCAAAGCAGCATTTTACCAGAATCATTTTAGGTTTGTGGTCCATTTAGGGATAACTAAATTCAAAGACATAATGTCATATATTATAACTTATTACCCCACAGCCTACTATAAGTAATGATAGTAAAAATGGTGAAAGTTATACGTTCAGACTGAAAACAGAGGGTTGCTGTTTGCAAAATTACCAGCTGAAAAAAAAACTTCTATGTTAGATATACTGTAATATTAATGATACAAACAACTTGTTATTCTTGCCCCACACTTTCTAATTACATAAACTTTATTGACAGCTTATGTTTTGCACCAATGTAAGTTAGTTGTATCTGAAATGATAAAATATAAGAATTCTTTAGGCTCCTTCTTCTAATGTGCGAGGAATGAAGATGATCTTGCGAGCTGGTGGGACGTTTTCAATGCCACTATCAATAGGAGAGATGTCAAGATCTTTGGGATCCACCGTGGATTTCAGGGTGAAATTTTGCAGGATAATGGTGAAGAAAAGGAAAAGCTGAATGCACACCAGACTCTCTGCAACACAGCCCCTTTTTCCTAGGATAATGTAAGGACACAATAGGACAGAAAACACAAAAAAAAATATTGCATCAAAAAATTGGATCTGTTTGCACAACAATGATCTATAAGTTAAAAAACGGTGCTTTGCAAAGTGAATTTGTACATTTTGTTTGCTTTACAAATAAGGAGAACATGCTCTGATTATCATTATTCATGTATAAGCAAAACTTTTCCTTTTATAGGTTTTTGCAAATTGAATTTTTACTTAGCTTCACCTGTTTAAAAAAATAAACATATTTGTGAACATGTCCTAATACTGTAATAAATCTACCCCACTGGCTCTGTAATTAGCTATGTAATGGCCAAAGAAATGGAAATTTTTCTTTCAAAAAGTAGGAAACAAAATGAGATAAAGTAACTGATCATAATGGGGATCATGGTCATTTTGGTAAATGATGGTCAGAGTTGCAGTTTTATTTAACTATTCTGGTGATTTTTTTTTTGACTGAGCACTAATTGTATTAAAGCCTCCGGATCATAGTATTGTCACACAAAATTCTTGGTATGTTAGGGGAACCTGTGGTAACATGAAAAATATAGCGCCTCTGACATGTTCATCTATTAAAGACATAAAGGAAGTATCCAGATGCCCAAACAAGGCAGCAAAAACCTTAATTTCCTAGGATCTGGAGTTAGGAATAACAGAAAATGCACAGAGCTATCTGCTACCACAGTGTTTCCCAAACTTTCTTAGTCGCGGCACATATTTTACAATTAGAAAAATCCCACGGAACACCACCAAAAAGTCAGACATGTAAATTAGCTACCTGCTGCCATCTAGTGGAAGAGTTTTTTTTTGGTTCTGCCTATCACTATACATCGCTGGTATAGACAAATGAAGACAAATTTTTTGCAGTAAATAAATCATTTTGGGACCAATTAACTGAAATTGGATAATTTCCCACGGTACACCCGAAGATCTCTCAAGGCACACTAGTGTGCCGCGGAACAGCGGTTGAAAAACACTGTGCTACCATATCTCTTTGTAAGAAAGTTTGTTGTCCTCAAGACAAGGGTACAATCTTAAATTATATTTAGTCCATAGTGTCTCTAAAATAGACTAACATAGTTTAAAGTGTTTCAACTCCTAATTACCTGCAGAAAATGGTAGAAATGCATTACTTTTCTTAAATTTGCCATTTCCATCCAAGAAATGTTTGATGTTGAATTCTCCAGGAGTTTCAAAATGTGTGGGATCCTGTAATGCCGTGGTCAACATAGGAAGCACATTTGTTCCCTGCAAGTTAAACAGTTTTTCTTATAGTTAATTACAGATATTATGTTGTTATTAATCTTCATTTAGTGTTGATGAAAAAATCTTTAGGATAATAAAAGAAGGACAGAGAAAGCTAGGGTGATGTGTAATGGGTTAAAGAGTTTGACATCCTGTTCTTCAGCTAAAAACTTAAACCACTCGATTTCATCTGAACCATAGAAATACTCCTAAGAAATCCCTGTCAACACTGATCTCATTAACATTCTTGGTACGTCCCTGAGGAAGCCTACCTGCGAAACATGTTGGGGGATACAAGACGTTTTGCACCACTACTTGATCCGAGTTTACTTTGTGTAATCAATTGGTCAAATATTCCATGACTTAAAATGGGAAGTACCAAGCAAGCAATGTATGTTTAATACATATGAAAGTTGTTACTGATTATTCTCTTACAAAATAATCTTGATTTGCCACACAAAACCCCAGCGTTCTCTGTCTTATCTTTGTTATCCATATGTTACATAGGGGAGCGGCTTTATTATACACTTTTGTGAGCTAGGATTAGCTTTATTATTATCTTAAAACAAAATCTCTAGTTGTTAGATGTTTGGCAAGTTTGCAAGCTAATGTTAAATTTTGTAAGCAGCAAACAGCAAAACAGTTGAATGTTCACCTTGCCACACAGCATGGTGATGCTGCCAGCTCTTCATGGCGGAATGCTATTGTACACACCACCCCCAAAAACCACCAGCCACTGGAAATGTTGCCCACTATTTACATTAGCAAACTAGCTTCTTGTTCTCTGCTTTATTTGTAAGCTATCCTCATTTGATGATTTTGACTTACCTTAGGTATGTGGTAGCCATGAAATGTTATATCGCTGCTGGTGGCTCTGGCAAAACCCATTGGAAAGATGTCACCGTACCTCTGGATCTCATGAATAAGAGCGTTCATGTATGGCATCTGGTTCTGATCTTCTGCTCTGGGTTCCCGGCCTTGTCCAATCACTTCATCAATCTCTTGATGAATAATGACTATGATATATCCAGATCAAAACAGTTGAAATATAAGAACAAAAAAGAAAATTTAACATTGAAACAAGCAAAAACATCAGCACATACCATGTATGAAGTATAGTGTGCTTAAATCTGGAAAATTTGCCTGTTCAGACTAACTTGTCCTTACGCAAAATGTGCATTAACCTCCTGAGCGGTAAATTTCTGTCTGGATTTATGTCTATTAAAATTTGTTTTACAGTATTATATAATAGTAATAGTATAATTAAATTTGAAACACAAAATCATGTCAAAATAATAAATTAAATAAACTAAAAAAAAAAAATATTTTAAAAAAAATATTTTTTTAAAAATAAAAAAAAATAAAAAAGTACTATATAAATATAGTATGATATATTATTATAATATACTGTAAAATACATTTTCATGAAAAACAATGTACTGCTTTTACACATATATATCCACTGCATTACATTCAATAGTTATTTTGTATTGAATGCAATACATGTAGATTTAAAATTCCCAAAGACCCCCCCCCCCCGGCGCAACGGCCGCGCGTACTGACATCACCAGGAATCCTGATGACTCATTGGATGCAGAGGATGCCGGGTGGAGGAACCGAGAGGACAAGGCTTGCCATATATATCTGAATGTACAATTTCTACACTGTCTTCTTAAGTCTAAACAAAGCATTGTTATAAACCTATACAATCTATTCAATTTGTATCAAATATGAGTGATCATGAGTGACTTTCAACAATAAATGTGTACTGTAGTCTTCTTCATGGAAAAATAAGACATCCCCTGAAAATAAGACCCAGGGCATATTTTGGCATTTCAAAAAATATAACAGAGTGCCTTATAATCGGGGAAACAGGGTAGTAGATGATAGTTCTATAAAAGATTGTAAAATCAGATTGTATAGCATATGATAAGCCAACATTAATTAGATGAAGTGTGCTCAGTTTTTTTACAGTTTACAGTTCTCAGTTTACAGTGCTCAGTTTACAGAATATTTTAACACAGGCCAGGTTATCTGGGGAAAAGAGACTGTTGCATATGTCATAGCAAGCATAGACTTGTCAGTAGTGAAGAGTTTGCAGAGATTCTCATGTCAACAAGGCAAGATATATAACTATTTCTTTGTAGCTTTGTGAAATATCTAGTCTCCAAACAGGCTGGCTTTATATTATGGATGATTACAGGAGAACTCAGATGTTACACGTGTCTTTGAATAGATACAGTTTATGGATAACCTTTATGTCTATGAACAATATTTTGCGTAAAAATTGAGTTAGGCTGTTTTATCCATATACAGAAAAAAATTAAAGTATTAACAGAACAGGAAGAGTGAAACACACTAACCATTTAGGCTTCTAAAGTGTTCCACAAGATAATGCCCCTCCTCCAGGATGGGATCTTCTAAACTTTTTTTACCCATTCCAAAATCTTAAAGAGTCTGCATGGTAAATTGTCTCAACTGTCTCCATGTATCTCCACTGGCAAAAGATAATCCTGAAGAACATCACCAACAATAATAATAAAAATATGACTTGAATTGAATTGGTCCAAATGATCCTTTCATAAAATACATGAATGAAATGAAAAACATGAACTGCCATTAAAGATTCATTCTTTTAGAAAATGCAAGCTTTCTGTATTTCATGTTGAAATTGAGGCTTTAATGTCTACTAAATCACCAACAAGGAACAAATATAGAGATTAGAAATTCCAATCTTTCTCTGGTTTTCATGTGCTGTATGTTCCTTATAGGAACCAGAACATTTAAAGTAACCAATATTTTAAGGAAAAGGTCTGCAATGGCAATGTCAATAACTATCTTTGTTTAAATTAAGGTTTGTCTTCAAGGTATATTTTATAAAAAAAAAATGAGGCCTTGATAAAGAGACAGAAGCTTTGCCCTTTATTTATCCATACGTTTTTCTAGTTTACCTGTTCATCCCATATGTATATGTATACAGATTTGTAAAGTTTCTGAAAGATCCACTTTAAACAACAGAATTAAATTTCAAGTCAATAAGCAGGTAGATTAATTTCAATGCCAAATATTCAGATTTAATTAGAAGGTATCTTTTAAATTGTTAGTTCTCACCTTCGAATTTAAACAGACGATCCAACACGGGCATGGATCCTCGACTTAGAAAGGTATCTCCATAATCAATAAACACCTCCTTTAAGGCTTGACACCCAGTAACAACAACAAAAGGTCTTGATCCAAAATGAACAGTGCAGACCGGACCATATTTTTTGGAAATCTGTAGATATATTTAAAGCATTTCTTTTGGATGGCTTAATAGGGAACATTCGCTATTCTACTTTCATCTTAATAAATAAGGTTTCTATCAATAGTGAAGTTTCTTACAGTTGAACAGTTATACAAAGTGTTTTAAAAATTGTCGTCTATTTATTCGCCACATTTATTTTTTTTTAGCGCTGCCATATAATGCAGTATAAAGGATATATTTACCATTATTTCTGCAGAGCCCAATATATATTTAGACATGCGTGTTGTGGTAATGGTTGGTACAGACCTAGAATAAAGGTATGAGAAGAGGGGAGGCAGACTTGGCCCCATGTCATTATGCTAATGTCACTGTAATTGTACTGTACATACTCAAATATAAACCAACTGAAATATAAATCCAAGGTATTTATTTTATGATTCAAGTAACCTGTTTAGACTTGATTATAAACAACATAGGCACCCAAATATCTTGAGGAAATTACCAACTTAATTTGTGAGATTCAAAAAGAACCCTGTGTTTTTACTGAGATTGGATTCTATACTGACTAATACAGGAAATATACATCGATTTGGATTACAAAAGATATATTTTTAATGTTTGTAACAATAAATGTTTTAACATTTTAAATACATTTAATTGGTGTGGATGACATTTCCCAGAAAAAAATCAGTTAAAACTATATGGTATGCATATATATTTGTATTAGGGCAGCAATATGGACAGAAATGGCCCAGCTTTCAAAGGTTAGGTTTGAACTTTCCTCCTGCTATTTTGTAGTCACACCCTCATGTTATGTTTATTGCTGTCCTGTCCTGTATTTAAAGGTTTCAGGTTTATACCCTTTTTCTTCTCTCCTCAGGATTGTGCTTTCTAAGTTCCTCTAGACTTTTCTGACATGTTTTATGCATCAGATGTTTCACTATTTTTGTTACCTGTCCATTGACTTACTATTTGTTATTAATATGTTTTTGTAAAGTTCCACAATCTCGAGACAGGCTTCTAAAGTAAGTCTAACCAAGGATCTATATAGGTAATTTAAGGCCTCCTTTGGATGATACTTTTACATTAAATGCATTGTTTTGCATTTAGAAATGCTGAATTGTTTGAATGAGTTATCATTAATCAGGGAAAATATGCACAAGAACTGCTACCAAACATGGTGCATTTGTACATCTTATAATACAAATAATCTTTAAACAAAGATTGCATTATTGTAAGTGTATTTAATAAAGGAAATTAGGAAAGAGTTGGGAAGGGACATCATGTAGGAAAGAAAAGGTGCCAATGGGGAGTTGCTTAATATTATACAACACTTACGTTAACCCATTGTACACTCAAGTCCAAATTCACAACAGCTTTTTTTCACAAACAAAACCAAAGTGCTACTAATGTTACATAAAATAAAGAATCTTAGTATACAAAAAACATAAGCATTTTGGGCAGTCTTGTTTACCTTGATGAGGTGTTCTCTGATAAACTGTTCCTTACACTGCTTGTTGGTGAAATGTAGCCTTTGTCCTGTTGACCATAGAAATCCAAATTTATACAGGCATCAGGAAGTGAGGGAAGATGAGGGAAAATCATAATACTAGGAAACACTTGGGATTACCTTGAGTTAAGACATTGTAGCAACAAAAAATGCAATCTTATCAATAAAATACTTCCTGCTATTCATTTGATATTCATTTGATATTGACTTCGCACTCACCTTTTTTAAGGCTGGCAGTAATCCATCAAAGTGATGTTGTAGAAAGTTCCTGTTACCCACTGCTAGTATGGGCAGTGGAAATGGGCCTGGGGGCATCTTACTTCTCTTCCATAGGCACTTCACATAGGTCAGGAATATAATTAAAGATACAAAACCCACCAAGATAGCCGTTATACTTTGAAAGTCAGTCATGTCTGTCATATTGACAGATACTGATTTAGTCCCTAAACACTGTGTTTTCTTCACTACTTTGTAATGTAGGCGATGGGAGGTCGTTTAAGTTGAAATGGAAAAGTTCTTGGCACATGTTGGTTCCTGCTTTCCATGTCATGTGGATCATATTACATTATATTATTAATCCAAACTTTAATGAAAAAAATAAAACATAGATGCAGACAGCTAGAGCTAGGTGGGACTTAACCATGCTGTACATATTGGAATTAAGACTATGCAAAAAGTGAACTCCAGGGAAGCAGCTAATTACACAGATTTACCATAAAGAGAACTGTTATACCTGCCAAAGGATTTGTATTTCTGTCCACTCCATTTACATAGCCAACAGTACAATGAAGGCAGGGGCCTATACTTTCTCTTTTGCAGGTATCACTTATAGGCTTTGCTTTCCCCCAAGCTGGACAGTGAAATGAGAAGCAGCAGACCGATGAACTTATCTCTCTACCCTATCCTCTTTTCAGTATGCTCCCTGTTGTCTTCAGAATATACACATGTCAATTGCTTAGTTTTACATGTAAATTGCAATATAAGAAAACAAGAAAAAAAACACAAGCTGGCTTTACAAAATTACAAAATGTTTTGGGATACCATCAATGCTAAAAAACTGATCCCAACGTTAATAAAAAAAAACAGCTCAATTAAGATAATAAGAAGTACCACAAGTTATAGTTTTGTCTATAACTCCAAAACTGTGTAATTCTAAAAAATATGTCTTTCAGCAATTGCTATCAAATGGTGGTGTTCAGAAAAATCCATTCAGGGCCCATTCCAGATTTTTTATTTTAAGAATTAAGACTGAAACTTCTAATGTTTTAACTCCAACTTCCAACTTGAGGATCAGATTTCTCACGTGGGAAATAGAAGATAATTAAAAGCAGCTGCATTGGCACACTTTACTCTGACATCACTGCAGCCCTATAAAAAAAAATAAGACACAGTAACACAGAGTGCTTAAAAATATCAAACTTTTTAAAAGTTGGAAAAACAGACATTGCTTTACAACAACTGATTGCTTAAACATAGATAGCATCACATTGCATCAGTTTAAAAGGTAGGATAGGTAGAGAATATGTGAGTGAGAAAGAAAATGCTTCATATCAGTTGTGTAAGATAAAGTAAGATTGAGTGACAATGCAGCAGATTTTAGGGTTAGGCAAGATAGGTGTGGGAGAAATAAAAAAACTTTTTTTTTTTGGTTTTATATGGTATAGTTGTTATGTGGATATTGAATGTCCGTCTTTCCAGTTTTTTTTTTTTATAGAATAACCCAATAAACTTTAAGTGTTAAAAAAAACAACAACAATATAATAGACATTGTGAATTTGTATTACATTAACTGTAAAATAGATAGGCTCACATTTATGGCATGCAAGGTACGGGACAGAAGGCAGAAGCAAGGTCAGACATTGGGCTGAGGTCTGTGTTAATGTGTTGAAAATGTCATTATCAGGTCTAAAAAAGCCTGGCAATGGAGGTAGGCCTTACAAGTGACCAGCAGCCACAACCACATACATATACATGTTTTCACTAGGTAAAAAAAAGGCAGATTCCTCCCAGCCAAGCTCCAGCTCTTGTGGACTAGCTCACTCATTTATCATTTCATCCACAACAGGGAGATGACAACAGTTAATATGATGCATTACCCCGGAACTAGGGTACCTCCTTTGGAACATTCATAACAACCATCCACTTTGAGGACACAGGTTCTCAATCCCCTCTCCTGTTTGCAGACAGTATTCCTGTCTCCTAAGAAATGAGACTAGCAGTTTGTGACAATCACAGGAAACAATTAAGTTAATAAGGTGGAAAAGCTGTGTGAGAACCCATAAAAATATTCAATCCAGGGGAGCTACAAGAGAGAAGTGTTAAAAAGGAAAGCATTGGTAGTGGCACAATTGTCAAACACTGTCTTGGTTCTGCAACTGCTTCCGCTGGTAGCAGTGGCAGTGGTGCTTCTGGTAGTAGTAGTGGTACTACTGCTGTGGCAGTAAGGCTTATAGAACAGCAGGTAGACAAACCGTACTGGGTGGCAAATTTTGTGTCAATGGTAATTTTAATGACTGGGTGAGAATAAAAGGGGAAGGTACTGTGCAGGAATACCCATTGGAAAAAAAGCACATTTTGCAAGCCAGGGTTATTCATAAAGTTTGCAAGTCTCTGTCCATTGAAGCAGCATGTACCTCTGGCACAACCCAGAGAGCATTTTGTGTGCCTGCTTGTGATGATGACTTTTGTTGTGTGCATTATAGCCAACCAGCAACAGGTTATTCAACATTTCCCTTTATCAAGCATATTAAGCAACAGCATCCACTGATCTGGCAAATTCTAATGTGTTCTTCTTATCCATTACTCAAAAGTTTTTTAAAAAATCAAATATTTCTGCTTTTATGCCTGAAACTGCTGCTGCTGATGCCTGCAGGAGCCCATAATCATCATAAAGAAAGGAATTTTGTGCTACACATATACAGGAAGGGCTATCTTCACTCCTCCCACAGAGTCTTCTCTCTCTTCCTACTTATGCTTTTGCTTCTTCAAGTAAGTGACCTAATACTTGGTATAATTCAAAATTTCATATACCTGTTTCCTGTTGGAGCCTATGGAGGAGGCAATGACATTTGTCAGCCGGTATCAATTTGACAGTGGTATCAATAATGTCATTCTTCTCATTGCCATGTTAGAAACCATACTGGCTTTGATGCAACAAAACAGAAAGGAGGAGGAAGACTCTCATCATTTGCCTTGCATCAGTGGAAGTGTTAATGGGTAGTGGGGGTGTCCACTACTTCAGAAGATAGGGAAATTTGGCCTACATGAAGAAGATGAAGAGCTAGAGGAGGAATTGTCAGGTATAACAATAGGAAGTGACACAGGTCTCTACCAGTCTTGCGGGGCCATTTCCTCTCAATGTAACCCCTTTGGAATTGGGGTCTGCGGGCTGGGAGCTTATTTGGAATCTCGAAGCCCTCTTTATTAAGGTAGCCTCACTTACCCCCAAAGAATTGGTCCTAAAGGGGGTTTACCGAGACCTTGACATAATTTCAAGGTCTCCTCAGGAGTAAACATTTTGAGAGAGGCTGCTCCATAGCATTTCCTTCTTCTTTCTCACTTTCCATGACAGCTTTTTATAAGCTTATCTAAGGAGGTGAGCAAAGATGTGGATCAATAGAGACAGCAATTAGACACTGACAGAAGAGGAGAGACATGGCATGGAGGGAGGGGGCTGTGCTTGGGAACTGATCGTTTCTGAACTGAAGGCAAAATTTGGCGTACTGAAGTAGTCAAAATTGCTAGGAAGCTCAGAGAACCCCATACAAGGGAACTAAAGGAAAGATGCATAAAGTTAGAATTTATTATAGGGATTTTCAGGGATTTTACATAAATTATTTTAGGTTTGTCACAATGAAGGATAACTAAACTAAGACAAAAAATAATATATTACACTTATCACCTCCACCTAAACATGTTAAAGTTCAGACTTAAAAAAATGTTCCAGATGAAAAAAGCCTTCTATATTAGATATGCTATACACTACATACAATTTGTCACCCTTGCACTCCACACTTTTTTTTTTACTGTTCATAAATTTAATGGCACCTAATGTTATGCAACAATGTGTATTGGTTGTATCATAAATGCTAAAGTATTGGAATTCTTTAAATTCCTCCTTCCAATGTGCGAGGAATGAAGATGATCTTGCGAGCTGGTGGGACATTTTTAATGCCACGTTCAATAGGAGAGATGTCAAGATCTTTGGGGTCTACCATCGATTTCAGGGTGAACTTTTGCAGGATAACAGTGAAAAAAAGGAAAAGCTGAATGCGCACCATACTCTCTACAACACAAGCTCTTTTTCCTAGGATAATGAAATAATAAAGTAAGGTGGCTCACACAAAAGCTGCATAATAAAATTGGATTTGTTTGATAAAACTTTAAAAAGTGAATTTTTACTGTGCTTTACAATTAAGGTGGTATTACTCTTTGATGCATGCAAAAATGTTTATTGAATATTCACTTAGTTTCACCTATTTAAAAATAGAATTTTTTATTGAAAAGTACACAATCTTTTTGAACATGTTCTAATACTCTAATAAACCAGCCCCACTGGCTCTGTATTTACTATATAATTGCCTAAGACTTGTTTTCTTTCAAAATAAATAAAATATCAAGATGATTACAATAGTGATCTTGGTAATTTTGGTGAATTATGATGGTCAGAAATGCAGTTTCATTCATTTATTTGGTAAAAATTTCAAGTTAATGGTAAAATAAAATTAAAATTATTATGACCATTTTTACACTGATTTTAGTCTTTTGCTCCCTACTTTTTGAGTTAATTGTAAATCTCCTGAGCATTCCCAACTCCCAAAATTCTTGGGATGATAGGGGGGACCGGTGGTAACAAAGAATGTAGCCCCCTGACATCCCAAGAAATTTTATTGACAATACTAAAAAAATAGGGGGTAATTTAATAAATATAAAAACTGTAATTTTCCACTTATCACTATAGGCAAAAGGAAGTATCCAGATGCTCAAAAAAGGCTACAAAAACATAGTAGCCATTCCTTAATTTACTTTGATAAATATTATAGTTAACATACCATACCATACCATAGAGAATATTCTATAATCTTTCTTGTTTGTTAAGCTGCGTACACACTTGCAATTTTTGTCGTTGGAAAGGATCTTTCACGATCCTTTCCAACGACAAGGGAGTGCACGATGCATGAACGGTGCTGTACATACAGCACCGTTCTGCTCTATGGAGAGGGGAGGGGGAGAGGGACGGAGCGACACCCTGCTGCACGCTCTCCCCTTCCCTTTCATTAGAATCGGCTGTCGTCCATCGTCCGTGGATCCGGCAGGTCGGTCGTCCGGACGATGGACGACACCGACTGTACACACGGCAGATTTTCGCCCGATAATTGGCCGATGCCGATTATTGGGCGATAAAAATCTGAAGTGTGTACGTAGCTTTAGAACATTTCTTGTCCATGAGACAGTGGTACATTTCTAAGTTATATTTAGTCTTTATTCTCACAACTATAGCTACAATGTTAAAACACCTAATTAACTGTAGCAAATGGTATAAATGCATTATTTTTCCTAAATTTTCCATTTTCATGCAAGAAATGTTTGATATTGAATTGTCCAGGAGATTCAAAATGTGTGGGATCCTGTAATGCCGAGGTCAACATCGGAAGCACATTTGTTCCCTGCAAATTAAACAGTCTTTAAATAGATAATTATAAATATACATTTTGTTATCAATCTTCATTTTAGCGTTAGCATTTAAACAAAATCTCTAGTTCTTAGTCATTTGATAAGTTTGGAACGGATTAAGGACTTATACCAAGATACCACTGTATTTATAACCAATAATACACAGAAAATGTCTTCTGTTGTTGCTAAAATGTTGATGTGTTTGAACCAGCAACAACCAACGACCAGCAACACCTGGACAGTGAGTAGCAATTGTGTCACCATCAATGCTCTTTATTCAAAACTTCTCTCTTTTAGCTCCTCTGGATTGAATAATTGTGGGTCATCACACTGGAATACTGTCTGCAACCAAAAGAGGGGATTGAGAACCTGTGTCCTCAAAATGAATGGTTATGAATTTTGCAGAGGAAGCAGAGGTACCCTGGTTTCGAGGTAATGCATCATATTCACTGTTGTCCTCTCCCTACCATGAATGAGATGATTAATGAGCATGAAAAAAATTTAATTTAAAAGGTTTTCATTTTTTACCTGAATAATTTCAGATCCATGCCTGGTTTTAATTGTTTATTTGTATTTAATATGTTCCTTTCTTACCCCCCTTCTGTTTGTAACTAGTTAGTCCCTGTCTCCTCAATTTTCAGTCAGCCATTTTACAGACAAGGCTTAGCAAACCAGTGACTTATTACACTTTTAGAGATACTTATAAGGTTGTATTATATCTAATGTACTGCACTTCTTGGAAGTAAAATTTGGATCTGTCTTCTGTGTCTTTGGAATAATTAACTGGCTGGGGATAATAACAAATCAGCATGTGGGCATATCACCTGCTAAAACTGGGTCTAGGAGGTATGTCAATGCATAAAGGGGTTCTGTGAAACAGCAAATAAGTATAAACCCAAAAACAAAATGTAATATATTACAGCTTATCACCCCCACCCTACCATGTAATGGTTATAAAAAGAGTTAAAGACATGCTTTAATTCAGACTGAAAAAAGGAAATGGTTTATTTGCAAGATTACCAGATGAAAAAGGTCTCTGTATTAGATATGCTATACGCTACATACAATTTGTCACACTTTATTTACTGTACATGAATTTTAATGACAATTAATGTTATGCCACAGTGTTGGTTGGTTAGTGCTAAAATATAGGAACTATTTAAGTTCTGCCTTCTGATTTGCGAGGAATGAAGATGATCTTGCAAGGTGGGGGGACATTTTCAAGGGCACTTTCAATAGGAGAGATGTCAAGATCTTTGGGGTCCACTATTGATTTCAGGGTGAACTTTTGCAGGGTAACGGTGAAGAAAAGGAAAAGTAGAATGCGTGCCATACTCTCCGCAACACAAGTCCTTTTTCCTAGGAGAATGAAATGATACAGTAAGGTGACACACAGAAAAAATCATATTGCATGAAAAAACGGATCATTTTGTCAAAAGGGCTTTGTTTTATAAAAGTTTGCAAAGTGAATTTTTACAAATAAGGGGAAAACAAAAAAATGGTCGGGATTTTTTCACTTATCACTATAGGCAGTGATATATCTGGGAAGTATCCAGATGCCCAAATAAAACATAGTAGCCATTCCTAAATTACTTTGATAAATACTATAGCTAACGACACAGAAAGCTAAGTTATCCTCTACCATAGAGAATATTCTATAATCTTTCTTGTTTGTCAAAATGTTTCTTGTCCATGAGACAGTAGTACATTTCTAAATTACAAACAGTCCATAATCTTCCTAAAGATTTACAACACATAATTACCTGCTACCTCCTAGAAGTGTTACAACACATAATTACCTGCAGAAAATGGTAGAAACGCATTATTTTTCTTAAATGTGCCATTTTCATCCAAGAAATGTTTGATGTTGAATTCTCTAGGAGATTCAAAATGTGTGGAATCCTTTAATGTCGACGTCAACAATGGAAGTACATTTGTTTCCTGCAAATTAAGCAGTCTTTTATTGGATGATTACAATTATCAAATGTTGTTATCAATCTTAATTTTAGCATTGATAAAAAGATCTCTAGTTTTTAATCATTTGACAAGTTTACAAGACAAATGTAAACATTGGTAAGCTGCTAACAGCAAAATTGCTGGATGTTCACATTGTCAAACTTTGGGCCTGATTAAGTAAAGCTTTTTAAGGAGAAGGTAGACTATCATGGGAGAACCTGGGTGATCCAGTAAACCTAAAAACAATTGCTATTAGTTGGCAAATGTTTTCAATCCTGGGCCAAATCCTTTCCAGGTCTGATAAATCACCCAATTTCTCCTATGATAGTCTGTCTTCTTCAGTCTTGGAGAACTTTAATAAATCGGCCCCTTATGAATGGTGGTTGTAAGGGATGGTATTGCCCTATTTTAAGGTTTGCACCGTTTGCTAAATAGCTAACAGATTATGTGAATTTCAAATAGCCATTGATAAACCTGTAGCAAGGCGCTACCTAGGACCACTGGCCTAATGAGGTAATAGATCAAATAAAAGAATACAAAATGTTGTTAAAAAGATATGTACAGTATTTTAAAATATGTTCGATAGTTCTTTGAATTTGGATGAATTTTGTTTGAAGATTGACAAACCCAGTGTTTATACTGAATTCTCAAATCAATGGGATATTTTTCACTTAAAGTATCCCGTGTTCCTAACGTATTTTCTCTTTAGTGTGAAAGTTCTTGGCAAGAGTCCTTCTCTATAGCACGCCCACCCATTTACCTTGTTCATGAGAGGAGACAGTGACAGAACAGTTGACAATTATACAATTTCATAGACAAAGTATGGAAGAAATAATTTCCCCAATGTGGCCATAGACAGAAAAAATATTAACAGAAATTGCAATGCTTTCCCACTCAATCTAAAAAAAATTGATTGGAATGATTGGGTTCTGAATTGTCCAAAAGCCAATATGGAGATTCGAACCTGAACCAAAAACCTATTGGTGGAATAGTAAAAATCTGGGGCCAACACTTATTTAATATATGGTGATAGTGCTAATGAAGCATGTAATTGAGTGTTTATTATTTATACACTGCATTTTTTGTGATTTGCCCGCGCCTGCTATCTTTAACTTACCTTAGGTAAATAATAGCCATGAAATGTAACATCCCTACTGGTGGCTCTGGCAAAACCCATTGGAAAGATGTCACAGTACCTCTGGATCTCATGAATAAGAGCATTCATGTATGGCATCTGACTCCGATCCTGTACTCTGGGGTCCCGGCCTTGTCCAATCACTTCATCAATCTCTTCATGAATCTTATCTATGAAATATCCAGTGAAGAATAAGAGAACAAAATAACATTTTTTTATTTAAAACTGTAAGGAAATATTGTCAATAAACTGAAGAATATTCTGTTTAACCACATTTTGTCTTCCCATCCAGGAGAAGGTACCCTGAGAACATAAAACAAAATCACACAATATTCTGGAGGAAAGCCAGGAAGGTCAGGTCTCTTGGGAGGCAAATGCCTAAATATTTAATTAAGTGGGTAGCTCAATTGAAGGTGAAAATTTTGTTGGACAAGAGTAGAAGGTGACAGGGCAACATTCATGGCTTCTGATTTTTTATATGAAAGTTGGGTAGGTCACCATATCTGTTAAACTCAGCCAAGGGGTTAAGGAGGGAGATTTGTGAAAATAAAAAGTCAATGAAAGCTTTATGACCGGATGGAAATAAAGAATAAAAAACGGCTGAAAATAAGAAGGGCTGAAGATTGAGAATGGAGATTAATGGGGACAAGGAACATCCCTTTCAAGCTCAATTTTGAATTAGGAAAGAATATGAAAATACTCTATTGATAAGCACTTGGGCAGATTTGCAGGAGTAAAGAGATGGCCCAGAATGCCAAAGTGCGCCAAAGGAATTTTCTCTATCAAACATTTCTGGAAGCAAGATACAAAGGATATTCCTGCAAAGAAATGTTTGTATAATGTGTAAAGCTCACACAGTATTATACTGAGTAAAAACTAGAAAAGCTTAAAGTGTAATTGATTTTCTTTCTTTTATTTGTAAAACAAAAAAATGGAAGACAGAAGGCCTGTATTTTTTTACGGATTCTGTTTATGAAAGAATTATAAAATGACTACTTAGCAAAAATGAAGCCTCCCCTTTCTTTAGAATACTTTTCTTTAAAATGCCTGATATTATTTCTGTATTCTTAACCGTTAACCATAGTGAGTAGCCAATCTAAAGAGTTTTTTTTACTATACATTGACAGATTAGGACATTAGTAAACTCTCGCTTATCTTCCTATTTACTAAAACTAACAAACTAACACCAATCTTAAGCAAATTCACATAATTTTTTAGTAAGAATGCATTGTATTATATATCCCTACATATCTCACACTGTGACATTCTGACCCTAAAGACTGTTTCTAACTATCATCATTGTCATTGCCACATTTTGACAATTTGTGAAGGTATGAACTGTATATGTATTTCATATGACAATTAACTATAAGCTTTCCCACATGTTCAGTTATAACTACATCCACATACATATGCCAAAATTCCATTTGTATATTAATGTGTTTCTTATTAATATAATAAGATATTGCTTTAACTTTGTAATAGCTTTACCTATGTATATACTAATGTATATCTGTACCTATACCAATATGTTTTGTTTTTTTAATGTATACAAACAATTCTTCTTTATAACCACTGGACCACTTACGTCTACATACCCCTGAGCAAGCAAATAGGCGAAACATGTCGGGTAATGTTATACATTCTATACGACCTAAAATACGACATTAAACCTAACTATTTTCATCCTCTCAAGTTTGGTAACTCTGACACCATCATGTTCTAATTAGTGTTGGATAAATAAACATTTATAAGCTATGTAACAATTTAATGCTGTACTCACTTTCTTAGGAATACACATGATTAAATTTAGCCTTGAAACCCCTTGTTCTTTTCATTGTTTGATTCTTGATGTTTGATTTCAATGCTGTAATAAAGCTCAACATATGTTTGTGCCTTGGGGTCTCCTCTTTGATGAGTCAGTCAAGCCAGTTTTAGGGCTTTGTTTCCAACTGAGAAAGCTTTTTTATATTTTTACTGCAGTAAACAAGCCAATGTGTATGCAAGACCATAGAATTTACCATCATGAAAATGAAAATATTTGGAGGCTTGAAGCAAATAAAAGTCAAATAATATGTAAGTCAAAATACCACAGAAATACTTGAAAGCAAACTGAATCTGAGCTTCTCCTGGCACTGAGACCGATTTACTGAATCCCTAAAGGGTCCCCACAATAAAATGGCACCATGTTTGTACCTTGTAGATCAGGATGCTTTATCAGTATTAAGTATCCAAAGTTCACAGTAACCGCAGTACTTTCTGTCCCACCTAGGAACATATCAAAGATTGATGCTTTCAGGGTTGTTATAGTAAAAGGCGTTTTTTCACCAAAATTCTTCTCCTCCTGTAAAAGGCAATACATGATAGATTTATTAATGGATGAGTTAATTTTGTTCTAGAAACCCTAACCAGAATAGGTTGCTTATTTTGAATATAAGTTTAAATTGTAAGGGGTATACTACATTGTGCTGAAACTTTAAAATTCAGGTATTGCTAAACATTTTATGTTAGCAATATTATGTTTTGTAGCCTAAAAGATAAGGATGTTTTTTATGGGATTGCTGTGCTGGGGTGGCAGATGAGGTCCTCTAAGGAGGAGCCCTATGGGCATGTAAAAGGCGATGGGACACATAAAGGTGTGGTGTCTCGAAAAGCTGTTTTGGTAAAAAAGGTTGTGATTTAAGTGGCTAGTGGAATGGTGGACTGTAGCAAAAGGTTTTGTTTCTGTGGTGTGGTTGGGAACAAAGATCAGTGTTGCAGCCCTAGGTGTTGGAATGGTGTGGTGATGCCTTCAAGGATCTGAAGCCAGGTGGTTGTTACTGGTAAAAGTGTGAAAGAGTTGTTAGTGATGGTATAATAATGTTAATGATGAGTAAATGTTAAACATAATGATGTTGGTGCTAAGGTGAATGTTATATTAAAGTTTTACCAATGTTATATGTGTATGGTTTTTTTGAGAGTTATAGTTAAAATTGTATAATGTAATAAATGTCTACTTGTAGTTATTTAACTATACCAGTGTACAGAGTCTCTATTATAAGCGAATTGTAAGGAGTGGTAAGGATCAAGGGAGGAGCAACATACAATCTACCAGGGTCATGTGATCACTTTATCCTTGCTGTGTTCAGGAGGTAGAAGGGATGGGTAAGGAAGACCCCCAACTAAAATTGTCTGCTTTAGCTTTAGCTACTTTATTAACAGAAAGTGAAAGCAGCATAAGCAGACTGGCAGGATCAACAGCTATTTAGTAATGACTGGTCACCATATAATATAGAAAACGTTTAATAAGGTAGCTCACAGTGCAGTTTAGAATTGATTAGTGTGATCTTATTTTTTTAAAATTTACATAAAATGGTGTCTTCATTTTATCTTAGAAAGTCACCCCAAAATCTGAGTTGTCCAGATGTTGTCTAACCTGTTTCATTCTGATAAGGAAACAATCAATGTAATCTCAGGGACAAGCCAGATCCAGACTCTCTATATGAAGTATGATGTTCTTCATAAATTCATCCTCAAGTGGAATAAGAAGCTTAAATATTTTATTGTGCGGTCCTGGTAAATATTTCATGAATGTTGGGAAAAAATCATACAGCTGCCAAAAAAGTTAATGAAACAAGATTCAGTTAGTTGCAGAACAAACATAATACTCAGTTAAAAAGTTAAAGCATGAATAAAGCTTTTGTTTTTTTTTGTGAATAGAATGTGAGGAAGTTATAGCCCATTTCTTGCATGTGTACCTGTCTAAAGCTATAACAGGAAAAAAGAGGAAATCTCCCGTAAGTGAAGAAGGATCCGTACAAACACCTCTTACCAACTGCCAAGCATGATGGTGGAGAAGTGATGATTTGGGCTTCTGTTGCAGTCTCACATCTTGGGTCTTTTGCAGTTAATAAATGGACCATGAAATTCTCTGTATACTAATATATTCTATAGTCAAAAGTAAGGCCAACTGTGTGACAGCTAAAGCCCAGCTGGGCAGTGATCACAAATACTCTACAAAACCACAACGGAATGGCTGAAAAAGATTCAAGGTGCTGCAATGGTTCTGTCAAAGTTCTCACCTCAACCTGATTGGAATGCTGTAATGGGACCCAAAGAGAGCTTTGCATAAAGAAATGCCCTAATCCCTCAGGAAACTAGCAATGTTGGGAAGAAAATCAAGCCAAAATCCCTCCACAATGATATGAGGTTCTGATAAAGCAATACAGAACATCATACTTCAAATCAAACAGTGATACAGTGGAATCTGTTGCATATGGTTATATAAATGAGGTTACATTTAAAATATTTTAGAACCTGGTAAGGATCAGGTAATTTTTCTATTTTGTCTTGTTATAAAAAAGTGAAAGCGGGTGTACTATCTTTTTCTCATGACAGTACTTGTCATGAGAAACCATAAAAATGGTAGTTAGAGCAGTACAAGTAAAGTGATTCACTCATATCTAAAGATAGTCGATCATTTATGCAAATTTAACATACATTTCCAGTCAGTGCGTATTATATGAAATGTGTGTCAAATTTTTAGCACCCCATATATCATCCCTATTTTACAGTATTGATCCACCCTTGGCTCCAAATCATTAGACAGAGAAAAACATAAAACATAGGGATTCTCACCTGGCCCCACACAGATGAAATAATATGGAAAGCTTCACGTGATTTTTGCAGGATTTCCATCCACCTCTTGTCATTGTAGTCATAGCGAGTCCCCAATAAAATCTTAGCAATAATATTAGAGGAGGCACAGATTAAGGTGGTGCTGGGCTCAAATGGTTTCCCTAAAAAGAATAGGGGTATTGGTAGAATGTATACTCTAATATAAACACATGTATGCCAACAGTTAGGTAAAAAACTAATACTTGGTGGTGTAAAGCCCTTAAGCAAGGAGATATTCTTAAGGTGGGCCAATCATCACAATGTAAATTTTATGTAAAAGGGTCACTTTCACTTTTAAAAAATGTAACTTTTTTTTATTATTTTCCACCCTCCCGTCTTTATCATTGTGGTGATAAAAGTTACGTCACATATCTCAGAAGTCAGCAGTTTAGATGAGGCACTGCGTCATCAAGGTCTTTCCTCAAATGTAAAAACAACAAACCATGTACAGAGTTTGATCTGCAGCCGATCCCACACCTGCACAGTGTGAGATGCTCAACCAAGAACCTGAAAGAAAGAAGATGGTATCATGGTACATGGGAGCACCAGAAAAAACATGGAAACCAAGTGCAGGATTTGTTGGGTGCAGTAAGTATGCAGATCGAAGGTTTCCAACAAAAGAAATATGTTCATTTTTTGGTAATTCAATGCAAAAAAATAAAATAAAATAAAGGAGGGATATTTCTTGGGTTAAGGTGGTTTAAAGATGGCATCCACCTTTAATTGAGGCCAATTAAAGTTTATATTGCTATGAGCCTTTGAAGTCATATTTTTGTATTTGTGGAAAGCTGGCCTGATCAAATATAAGGAGTGGCAAAAAAAATAGTTTTCAAAGATTAACATGGCAACAAACTGTTATATATAACTGTTAGTAGAGGCTTATCTGGCTGGGGATCCTGCACTGTGTGCCACTGCAGTATCACTTCCTGTTTATTCTGTCCGACATTGGGCCTGATTTAATAATGCTCTCCAAGGCTGGAGAGAATACACTTTCACCAGTGAAGCTGGGTGATCAAGCAAACCTGGGATGGATTTCTTCAATGTCATTTGCTATTTGCTAGAAAATGCTTTGAATCCTGGAACAGATCCATTCCAGGTTTGTTGGATTACCCATCTTCACTGGTGAAAGTGTATTCTCTCCAGCCTTGGAGAACTTTAATAAATCAGGGCCATTGTCTCTTGCAGCAACAAGAAGGACAGAGAAAATGCTGCAGCTCCTGCTTCCCTTTAGCCTTGCAGCCTTTTTCAACATCCCCAATACATACTGTGCACAGCTAAAAGTAATTTAGGAGCAGATTAGTATCTGCTTTCATCTTGCCCTGTCCTTGGCTAACTTTTTGCCTTTGACCCTGATTCTGCTTGCTCTTTACCCTTGGATACTTCGTATGGTAGACTGAATACCTGTATATGATTTCTGGCTCTGTATTCTGGACTTACCTCTGCTAAAATCCCTTGTAGCCATTATCTGTGGGTTCCTGGTCCTCCTGCAGAGAAGTCCTGGGGGCAAGCGTTTGCTGGGATGGTGCACCTAGCCTCCCGAGGCTCAGTGATGGCTTGCTATAGGTGAAAGTGCGGCTTTAGATTTCAGGGCAGAGATCTGGCCAGCACTGGTGCTGCACCAGAGCCTTAGAACAACTATTTCTTTGTAGTTTATTGAAAAATGTAATATCTCTAAACAGGGCGGAGTGTGGAGGTTTATAGGCAGAATTTAAATATGACATTAGATACATGTGGATTTTAGGTTAATGACTGACTAAAGTTTAGGTAAAGCCTTAATGTCTGTAAAAAAAATTTTGCATAAAACCTGAGTTAGGCTGTTTTATCTAGCCACAGAAAAAATGAAAATATAAAGGGGATGGAAAGGGTGAAACTCACTAACCTTTAAGACTTTTGAAGTGCTCCACAAGATGATGCGCCTCCTCCAGGATGGGATCTTCTAAACTCTTCCTACCCATTCCAAAGTCCCTAAGAGTCTGCATGGTGAACTGTTTCAGCTGTCTCCACTTATCTCCATTGCTGAAAGCTAAACCTGAAAAACATCATCAACAACATAAATAAAATGTGAATCAAAACGGGCCAAATTATATTTTTATAAATAAAATACATGACTGCCATTGAAGACCCATCCAGGAAATGCAGGTTTCTTGGCTGACATGTTAAAGCTGTGGCTTTAATGGCCTACTAAATCAACTGGGAACAAATGTAGTTTGGAAATTCTAACCTGACCCTGGTTTCCAGGCGCTGATTGTTTCTTATTGGACTTAAAAATGAAACCAGAACATGAAATGCAACTAATATATTCAGAAACAGGTATGCAATGGCCAATATGTTAACTATTTATGTTTAATTTATGGTTTGTTCTAAAGGCATTCCTTTTTGTCAAAGGGACACAGAAATGGCAATAAAAGAACCCCAATAGTTTGCAGGCCTTCCACTTGCAACAGTGGACAGAGAGGTGCATGAGCCATGAAAAACACTACCCCACATATCTCTTAGGATCTCCTTTAGGACAATACTGAAAGTTTGAATACCAAAAGCTACGGGGACAGATGGAAACAAAATATAAAGTGAACAATGCATCAAATAATTTATTATATCTAATTATTATTAGTGAGCAATGTGTTAATGTATTTCATACAGGTAGCAAATACATATGAAAAAATTAAAAAAAAAAACATACCTAGTAGTGATTAGTCACATTCAGCTAAACATGTTCATGTAATGTTGACGACATATCATTCCAAAATGCTTCATTAATCCTACCTGCCACACTGTAGATGTTGATTGAGTTGATTTTTTACATCAGAGGGTGTGAAATCTTTTTGAAACCCTATTCCATTAACATAATCCCATCCTTGGGGTCAGGTAATCTGCATTGGTGTTGAACCTTCAAAATATGTGGATGATGGTGTGAACGGTTGTAAAAACTTCAGAGTAGAGATGTGAAAATGGCATTATAGGTGTCAGATGCTGTGGAAAAACCCAACCTTGTCCAGAGATAACTGTTCTAATTTTTTTGTATATGGCTTTCTTTACCCCTCTTGTAGACCAGTTATCCTCCGTGTCCTGGAAAGAAAGCCCTTTTGTTACCGATCCACCTGCAGATCATCTGTCCAGCAGCCTGCAGCATCCTCAGCTTCTCCTTAGCTGTGCAAAGATGTGCCTTTTTTTTAGCCTCTCCTGCACTTTTTCTGAGGCTGTGCTCAGCTGAAGGGTATGGTCCTGATGGTCCTGTTCTAAAATCTGGCCTTGTAACTCAGGAATCATATCTGATCCTAACATGTATTTCTCCTAACCATCAGGAATTCCTGAGTTTTTACATAATCCTGTCCCTTTGTTTCCAGTTATCCTAGACAAACCTTGGCAGCAAGCCCATAACCCTCTCTTATCAATTGGTCCATCGGTCCTTTTGCTCTGACTATTGCCGCCTAATGGGTGTGGATACAGTTAAAAGAGAACTCATACCGTCAGCCTATCAGGAATATCTTGCTGGATCTTTCTGTCAGGGCTGCGCTGTCCCTACACTGGAGTCCTCTGTCCCGCTACCCCTTGTGGGTAGAGCCTGAGGACCATGGCCTGGTGTTGCCTGCAGCAAAGCAGTCCGATGGCCATTAGGGTCACCGGCCCATTATCCCTTGCGGGGTGCTCCGGTGAAGACTGAGAAACACTTAAACTCTGCGCCCCAGGCAATCTCGTGTCACCTGCCAAGGTGTTTAAATGTATATACCAGGCTACTTTTTTTTTACATTACTTTTACTTTTTACTCTCAAGTTTACTTTTTACTCTTGTGTTTGAGTGTTGGTTCTTACGGATGTGTACATTTCTATTTCAATCTATTGCTGGGTTTAAAGAAAGTACAGTGTGAATTTGCTCAGTAAGTTCAATGGTAAACATTCACATATAATTAGAAGGTAGCTTTTAAATTCTCACCTTCAAATTTGAAGATACGATCAAATACGGGCATGGATCCTCGATTTAGAAAGGCCTCTCCATAATCAATAAACACCTCCTTTATGGCTTGATACCCAGTAACAATAACAGTAGGCCTTGAACCAAAATAAACAGTGCAGACAGGGCCATACTTTTTGGTCATCTGTAATTATATTTAAAAGAAATTCTATTGAATAGTTTACCAGAGAACATTTTGTATTCTACCCCTATCTTTTTAAAAGACATTTTCTAATATGTCCAGTCACAGGTAAAATAATATCAAAGTGAAAAAAAAATGAAAATTGTAGCCTCTATATATATGATATGATGAAATATTATGCAGTACAAAGCATATATTCAACATTACCACCAATTGCTACATAATAGGAACCAAACATATATTCAAGACCCAGTCAGACTTGTGTGTCATGGTAATGATGGCATAGACCTGGACTATATGTATGAGAAAATGGAGAGAGACTGGGCTACAATACTTTTGCACTGATGTCAAAGTAATTGTACTGTATCTAGTATAGAATTGTACTGAATTGAACGTAGAGTCATTATGTAAGGGAGGCAGTGTAGGGTTGCTATAGAAGGGGACAGAGCAGTGTGAGGTTACTATGGTTGGGAAGCAGGCAATGTGGCATTACTATGAAAAAGGTAGGGGCAGCATGGGGTTACTATGGAAGGAGAGGGGCAGTTTGGGGTCAGTATGGAAGTAGGGGCTAGCTTTTAGTCAACAAAAGCAGTGTGGGTTCAGTATACAAACGGAGGAGACAGTGTAGAGTTGTTATGGAAGGAAAGAGAGCAGTGTGGAGTTACTACAGACGGTAAATTAGCATTGTGAAGTCATTATTGGAGGTAGGGTTGCTAACACTGTGAGGAAGTTTAACTTGATCAGCAACCTCACTGCCTGTCTGAATATACCTTAAAGATGTGTACAGATGCTTTTTTTAGGGGAATGTCTGACAAATTTAAGGGTTGTCGTTAAAAAAACGTTTTAAATGCCTAGTTTTTAAAAATGTTGGCAACCCTGGGAGCTAGTCTTAGTGACTCTACTTGTAGTGACCAGCTACAGGTCCAAAGTTGCTGCAACCTCCTTACCAGCCCATTCCAGGCACCAGGCGGTAAGCGAGCTTTGCACTGAAGTCTGCGATATGACTGTACTGCTGTGTTGCTGTAAAACTACTGCCAACATTGCACCTCCATTTGAAAGGAGTCTGGTTTCTGACTTGAGTTTGGGAAATGTTTTGAAAACTAGAGAAAGATAAAGGTGGACTGTGAATGGACTACTGCAAACAACTAGTATGAAGATGAACACTAATGACACTGAAAATGATAAAGAAAATGGGAGCGTTTGACTAATGTGAATGTTGCAGCCTGCAAGCTTACAGTGAAGGGAATTGTTCTTCATCTTTAGACTTTTCCTTAATAATCAATGTGGATAATACTGGAGGTGTCTAGCTTGCCGAGGTGGGAGGGGGCATGGAAGTGTTGGAGTGCTTTTTGGAGTAATTATTAGGGCACCATTATGGCTTCAAAATACCTTTTAAAGGTTAGGTTTGAACCTTCATCCTTCTTTTTTGAGGTAAAATCATAATGTTGATGTCCCTATTAACAACTTCAATGTATTAAAATGTTTCATCTACGTTTAATCTTTCTCTTCTTTCCTTAGAACTGCGCATGGTATGTTCTTCCAGGCTCCTCGGATATGATTCATCCATCAGATATTTCACTATTTTTGTTGCCTGTCTGTGTACCCACTATGTGTTATTATTATTTAATTTTTGTAAAGTCTCTTCAACTGGACAAAGGGAGTTAAGACATTATACAAAAAAACTAAAAACTCCAGCTGGTGATCCCTTAAATGATGCTCTTTAGAATTGCCATGTCACAATGTTTGCCAATGTTTCAATAATGTTTAAAATTCATCCCCCAAACTTTTCCCTCTACTCTGAATACTGTATTCTCTTGGAACTTGTTTTTCTCTAAATTCATTATTTTGCATATAGAAATGCTAAACTGTCTGAGCAATCTTTTAGCATTGCCAAATATTAATAATGTTCTAAAAGTGCCAATATTGTTTTCAACAGACAACAAATAGGTTATAGAAAGTCAACTAAGTTATCGCTAGTCAGAGGGAAAAATGTATCATATTTTGATACAAATATTCTTGAAACAAAGATTGCATTGTTGTAAGTGTAAGGCATTTTGACTTGGATGGGGAAAGGACATCATGTAGCAAAAAATAAGGTGGCAAATGGGAGTTGCATGAAACATATTTTGATAACTAAAGTGCTAATAATGGTATATACAATGTAAAACCCTAATATATACAAAAAAATTCAACATTGTGGGCAGACTTGTTTACCCTGACAAGGTGTCCCCTGCTAAACTATTCCTATTTATAGAAAAAAGCAAGTACACACATAATAAATCTCCTAAAATCAGCTCAGCAACTACATTTTTATGAATTTTCATTTGATATTGACTTCATACGCACCTTTACTAAAGCTGGCAGTAATCCATGAAAGTGAAGTTGTAGAAAGTTCCCTAGTATGGGCAGTGGAAATGGGCCAGGGGGCATCTTACTTCTTTTCCATAGGCACTTCACATAGTTCAGCAATGTAAGTAACGTTACAAAAGCCACCAAGCTAGCCATTATACTTTGAATTGCAGCCATGTTTGTTATATTGACTGATAGTGATTCAACCCCTAAATGCAATATTTTCTTTAGTACTTTGGAATGGGAGGGTCTTATTAGTTACCTTTAACTGTTTTTTAGAAATGTTCTTGGCACATGTTGGTTGTTACATCCCATGTCATGTGGATTATATTGCATAAGAATTGTTAGTCCACAGTTTAATGTAAAAAATATATACTTTTTAGGCTATTCAAACAATAGAAATCCAGACAAATAGCTGATTACAGCTGTTTTACTTGCCAAAAGATTTGTATTTTTGTCTATTTCATGCTGAGATCAGACAGTACAACCATTTCTGGCAGAGCAGGAGACCTTTTTTTTCTATGTTGAAGGTAACACTTCAGTTTATGTCATCCACAGCAGGGAATGTTAATGTGTTATGCATGGACAGAAATGGCCATCTTCTTCCTCTTTCTGCTTCTTCATCTTGTAGCCATTAGTCCTTCATTGAAGAACGTTTGACCAAGAAACAGAAGTATGTTCCAAGACACTTTTCACTAGGATACTAAGATTCCCATTTCACAATAGGAGTTGTGAACTACCCAGAAGCTGGAATTCAACCAATACATAAGCTGGGTTGAGCAAACAATGGCGTTGACTGACTATCTGATGCACCACAGTGCAAAAGACAGAGAGCCTGGGTTTCTTCTATAGGGCAGTGAAAGCTAATTAGAAACTCCTATGGCATGTTGAACCCCTGAGCATATGTCAGCTGGGGAAACAGTCATACCAATGATACCATCTCATTGTCATGTTAGGAGCCACATTAAATTTAATGCAGCAGGGGGGAAAAAAAGAAGACTCTCATCTTTTGTTTCGGATGTTAGTGGGGAGTGGGAGTTTTACTAATTCATTCTCATAAAGGGTTACCCTTCCTAAAAAAAGATACAGACATTTCCAAAATCCTAGAATTGGATTAAAAAGTAGTCAAAAAATTAGAAAACTGACAATTATTTTGCAATTTTGGGAAAAAACTATTTGTGAATGATATGGAAGCATTTAGTTGGAATTAAACACGGGTGATTTGACTCTTTTCCTTATAAAAGGTGTAAAATGTAGAGGGCGTGCAGTAATTTTCTTTCTCCATCCCCAGTTTATGACTGGATGGTTAGGCTATAGAATAATTCTGAAAAAAATCACTTTGTTGTTCTGGCATTTGCTCATACAAAAATGTTTTCTGTGAGAACATTTGCATGTAGCACAACTATTGGTTTTCAGTCCCGTCTACTTCCAAAAACAAAGGACAATAATACAAGACCTAAAACCTAAAAAAATATTAGCACTCATACACGTTAGCCAGGAACTATAATCTTAATGGTATTATTATTATTTTTATCATTCTGTTATGGCTAAGGATAAGTTCAGACTAGTGGCTTTGCAAGTAGTTTGAGAGTTTATTGACAGGCAACAGAAGCAGTGTTGGCATGCGTTGTTCTGGACGTTACATTTAGCATTCAGGGGTCCTGCCATCTTCATAAACTTGAACTGATAGCACATGTAAATTCAAAACCACATATTCAAATATTTTCATTGGTTTGCTAAAGGTTTTTACAAGTGGATACAATGCCTAGAAAAAAAAGTGTAGTATTCATAAAAATACAGAAACTACTAGCTAAGTGATTGGTTGGCCTCTCCTGTCGCCAGGTAAGGGTTTTGGTCATGTTAAAGAAGGAGACCAATCATCAGCCAAAGATCTTATTCTGGTGCCAATCAAGGGGGATAAATATCAGGGGACTGGAGAGGAAAGGGTGATCTGCCATGGAGTCTTTCAACCTGAATGGCTCAGGGCCCTGTGACCAAGGAGGAAAAACAGGACAACCTCACATGGCATGGGAGAATTTTTAAGTCCAGCGCAAAGACTGCTGGGGAAGTCAACAAAAATTTTCAGTAAAAGAAGGGAGCCTGTGAGTGCTACAGAATTGGGGTCTGTCTTAGGATGGGTTACACACTCTAGCAGAGAGTGTCATTGATACTTACTGTCCACAAAGGTGGACCATCCTCAGGATCATGTCTACTGGGGGGCAAGGATAGAGAGACATATGGAACATTTTAACATGTGGTTCCAATGCCCTCCAGATCGCGAGCTGCCTGTACAGGCATTCTACACTTCTCTCCCCATCTCCTTCTGATTACATCTGAGCCTGTATGTTTTTTTGCCACGCCAAATCAGAGGAACTGAATCAAATCCAATGGATCTGAATCAAAAAGAAAAAAAAACCCAGTGTGTTAAGCATTCACAGCTTCTTACTACTTACTACTACTACGTATACATCTTCACAGAAGTTACCACCTATTACCAATCCTAAGCACCTGGTGTATGACAGTAGGTAT
This sequence comes from Pyxicephalus adspersus, assembly GCF_032062135.1. NCBI lineage: Eukaryota > Metazoa > Chordata > Amphibia > Anura > Pyxicephalidae > Pyxicephalus > Pyxicephalus adspersus. Next base: position 22,334,829 of record NC_092871.1, read on the forward strand.
CCAATAGCTGTAAACTCTGCAGGAAAAATTCTGAATTTAGCCTTAGAGTATTTATGTAGGCAGGTTTTATTAACACAAATGCATCTAGCACAAATTTATTCCAGTTTCAATTTACTGATTTCAATAATTCATTTGAGGGAAATTTGAAAGTTTTACAGCACATTATTATCCTTTTGTTTGCGAAAGATCATTTCCAACTACAATAATTGAGTGTGTGTATGCAGTCCTAATCCCACCTCACCATGTAATAAAGATTAAGAGTGAAAGACATGCTTCAAGATCAGAAAGCAAGAGGAACTGTGTTTTTTTTGCAGGATTACCAGCCCAGATGACCTAAACAAAATAAGGCAGCCACCACATGTAAGACATCAATATAATATATAATATAAAGCTACAATATAATATATTTTTGTTTTAGTGTTTAGATATACTCATTGTTTTTAACATTGGGGAACTCCTAAAGTACCTTTCAGGTCTTGGGGAACCCCTGCTATACTTACTATATCCACAGCTCACAGTACATTAGTATGGTGGTCAGTGGGAAGAATGCCAAAAAGATTATTGGTGTCAATGGTAAATTGTTCATTATTCAAGGAACCCCTCTGGGCTCTAGGGTCAAAAAGATCATCTTTGTCAATTAAAATGGCCTGAGAGGTGCAAACTGTTCATTACTCAAGGAACCCCTCTGGAGGAACTCTAGGGTCAAAAAGATAATTTGTCAATTAAAACGACCTAAGAGGTACAAACTGCTCATTGTTTAAGGAACCTCTAAAAACCTTTGGAGGAACCCTGGTTCAGAAATGCTAACATAAAAAGTACATACTATTTGTCACCCTTGCTCCACCTAGTTCAAAGACAATGTTATGCACCAATGTAGGTTGGTTGTATCCTAAATGCTAAAAAATTTTGGAAATCTTTAAACTCCTCCTTCTAATCCACGAGGAATGAAGATGATTTTACAAGCTGGTGGAACATTTTCCAAGCCACTTTCCTTAGGGGAGATGTCAAGACTTTTGGGATCCACCATTGATTTCAGGGTGAAGTATTGTAGGATAACAGTGAAGAAAAGGAAAAGTTGAATGCGCACCAGACTCTCTGCAATGCAAACTCTTTTTCCTAGAAGAATGAAATGACACAAAATAAGTCTGCAAACCAATGAGACCACACACCAAAAAAAAGAATATTACATCAAAAAACTGGATCTATTTGTCATGAACTTAAACAGTTTAAAAAAACTTCCACAAAGTACTTTTTTCTAAGCTTAGTAATTATGATGACATTGTGCAGGCTTTAATTACCCAATAATGTGAAGCAAAAAGTTTCATGGAACAGGTTAGGGGAATGTTTGCCAAATTAATCTCCATTTAACTTATTAACTCATTTAAAATAAGCATGCATTTTATCTGGAAAAGTGAAAATTCACTTGAAATTGAGCTTAAATTGAATAAGTGAACTTAAAACTTTAGTAAATCAAACCGAGTCAGTGACTAGGTAAATGATTACCCAAGAAATGCAAAAACAAAATGAGCCTTTATTAGCAAATAAAGAAGGTCAAAGTTTTAGTTTTATTTATTTAACTGATAAGTTGACCATCTCAACACTGAGGACAGTGTATCCACAGTAAATTGTAAAGCCCTGGAACATGGTATTATCAGCAAAATTCTGTGGGATGTCAGGGGTACCTGCGGTGTCCCATTTGTTTTTGTTGTTTTTTGGTTTTACATTATATTAAATTACAAGTGGGAAAGCCTGTTTTAAAGCTATTGGAATGTTTATCTATGTCAGAACCGGCCTGACAGTAAAGGGGTAAAAGGGGGCAGTGTGCCCTCTACTGGTATAGAAAGAACACAAGGGGGCAGCAAGCAAGTAGCCCTCCCCAGATACCTGACTTCTGCCTCCTACCAAGTGTATGTGTGTGTGGGGGTCCTAGTTGGGAATGACAGCATCATCCCCACAGTCTGACTCCCAAATGGTTGTGGGAGTTTATGGGGAGTTCATTGGGATCTTGACTCATTTTTTTTATTAAGGAGGCCACTAAATAGCTGCACCCATACCCAAAGGAATGGGGAGGCACAAGTTTACTGCCCTTTCCCCTTTCTTTTACAATCAAGTCAAGTTCCATGCCTGGATATGTTTGATTTTAAAATATGGTAAAGATGATATTGAAGTAAAAAGTTAAAAATTCGGATGAAATACTGTACATAGATGAGTGTTGTTTTACCAGCAAAAGTCCAGCTCAGACCTTTGTAAGACCCTATGTGGAACTTTATGGGTACCATATAAACTGATTTGTATTACAATTACAATTACAAGTCTTGACAATGTTGCATTTGTGGAAATATCAAATTGCAAGATTTTTTATATAAGTTATTTTCATGGTTCTTTTTTTTATAACTTTTTATTTTTAGCTCTTGTGCTAAGTGACATTTGTAAAAGTTGGGGATTTTTTTTTTATATCATGCTTTTTCCATGGATCCCCTGGCCATGAATCAAATAATATTAATATCAATTATTTAATTTTTACTTTCATATTTAAATATTTTCCTATGATTCTAGTAGGTCTGTTTGGAAATATGACACTCATCTCTATAAGCAGATAGTAAGTATCAAGATGCCCAAAACAAGGCTATAAAAACCATAGTAGTCATTCTTTAATTTATTTTAATTGAATTTAGCTAAGAACAATATAGAATGCACAGAATTATCAGCTGCCTCATAGAATAGTTCACTATCTTTTTTCTAAAGTTTGTTGTCCTCATGACTAATATCTCAAATAATATTTTTTTTTCCACAATATTTCCAAATATAGCTAAAGAGCTACACCACTTAATTACCTGCAGCAAATGCTAGAAATGCATTATTTTTCTTAAATTTGCCATTTTCATCCAAGAAATGTTTGATGTTGAATTCTCCAGGAGATTCAAAATGTGAGGGATCCTTTAAGGCTGAGGTCAACATAGGAAGGACGTTTGTACCCTGGAGATTAAATGGTTATTTTATAGTAATTTAGAAATAATGTAACAATCATTTTATCGCCAAAGTGGTGATAAAATGATTTTTAGTTGTTTGCCATATGACAAGTTAACAAGCTAATAGAAGCATTTATAAAAGTCAAAGCAGCTGTGTATTTTACCTTGCCAAATACTTTTTGCATGGTTGTTTTCAGGGTCAGTATTCTCCTTACAACCACCAACCAACCAATGCGGATGCGACCATTACTGCCTCATAGTTGGATGTTAGTGTACACAGCAGGCAGCATTCCTACTGGCTGTCAATTGCCAGGACTGGTACCACTTGTAACAACCACCAGCCTACACTCCCTGGCAGATGACGTGGGATTACCTGAGGAACGGAGTCTAAGTGTCTCCCGATCATCACCAGAGCAGCCCACAGGGGATGATGGGCTGGTGACCCCAGTGACCAATGGACTACTTTGCTAGGGGGAAAACACCAGGCCCTCAGGATCTCCCCACCAGGGACGAGCGGAACAAAGGGCTTTGGTGTTGGGAAAACAAAGAGCAGGTGTTGAGTCACACGACAGCGAGAGGTAGGATCTTGGCTGTGGGCAGCGCAGTTTAATATCAAGCACAGAGGTGGGTGGGTGGCAGGCAAGCATGGTCCAAGTTCAAAAACAGGTCAAGGCAGGTGGCAGACAAACAAGACAATGGCTGCTGCATATACTCTGTAATCCTTTTCAGCTGCGCACAGAATAAGAGCAGGGGATGCTAGTAAAGGCACATCTTTGCACAACTAAAGGGAGGTTGAGGATGCTGAAAGCTGTCGGACAGATGAACTGCGGGCAGAGTGGTAACACTAATTTACACAGTGGACAGTGTGGTTGTTTGTAGAGGTATTGCCCCTGATAACCCCCAGCCAATTGGGGTACTTCTTGCTATTAAGCTTGGCAACCAGTCAACCCTTTGTAGCCCTTTTTAAGATTTACATGTGAACTTCAAAGAACCTTTGCCAAACCAATACCCCTCACGATAAGCCAATGCAGTCTAGCATGCCTAGTTGTCATTTGCAGCAGCAAAGAAGATTAAGCAATGAGATGTCTGTCTTCTGCTTTGCAGCTTGCAGCATCTCCAGTTTTTACTTTTAGCTGTACATGTGCCTCAGCATGAAAGCATCTCTAGTGCATCCATTAAGCTCATCCATTGTGCACGCAGCTGAAAGGGATTTTTGAGTATGTACTGCAGCCAATAAGCACATTATTTTCTGGATATGATCTTGCCCTGTCATTGGCTACTTGTCCTTCATAGATTCTCATTTTCCAAGCTCCAGTTGCCCATCGTAGCACTGCTTGACCTTCTAGTGGTGTGATAATCTGTTTGGGCTACTTGTTGCTGATTATGGCTGTTCCCTGAACCTTTGATTGTATTCCCTGCTCAGTTGTGGCAGTACCTGTTTTTGGCACCCTAATAGTACATATGAGGCAGGCTCCGTCTGATTTTCTGCATTATTTATATATTTTACTTATAGCTTTCACTTACCCTAGGCATGTGGTAGCCATGAAATGTAACATCTCTGCTGGTGGCTCTGGCCAAACCTATTGGAAAGATGTCACTGTACCTCTGGATCTCATGAATAAGAGCATTTGTGTATGGCATAAGACTCCGATCTTCTGCTCTGGGTTCCCGGACTTGCCCAATTACTTGATCAATCTCTTCATGAATCTTATCTATGATATGTCCAGAAAAGAACAATATATGTTCATAGCTTTCTTTTTTTACACTCCCTCCATTTTATATAAAATTTTATTTTATACTTTGCTTTAACAAGCTCCTGACATATGTGGAAGTTTTGGGTGCACAGGAACAAAAACTGAAACCCTTTCACAGTCGAAGAACCAGATAGAGATATCTAACCCCTCTCTCTGGTTGCCCAGGACAGGTTACCCTGAAGCTCTACAATTAAAACTATTGCTTTCACTAGACCAAATACATTCTTCATTTTTCCTTTATTTATTAGAAGGTAACTACAAAAAAATGTGGTACAAAAAAAGGGTGGAAAGCCATAAGCAAAAACAGAGGAAAAAAGCACTCAATATCTAGTGGAGTATACAAAAGGGAGCGATTTACTTGGCAAACGTAAAACCACAGTAAAGTATTATTATACGCAAGAGAATCACAGGTAGTTTTCTTCCATGAATTTTGTTAGCTAAACAGATTTTATTTAGGCCCATAATATACATAGGATGCAGAGTAGTTAACAAGTCTCGTTACCCAACACGTTTCTCTAGTACGAGGCTTCTTCAGGGTACTTTTTTCTTGAATATTTACCATTTTTGGAGCTGGCAGAAATTTGTATTTCTTTAGTAGATTGAAGCAGGTGAAAGCAATAACAAATGACTGAAAACACTATAGAAGCATTTAAAAGCAAACTGCATTTGAACCACTTTTGGGACCTACGGAATCCTAAAAGCAATACCCAATAAAATGACACCATGTATTGCATTGTACCTTGTAACTCAGGATGCTTTATCAGAATTAAGTATCCAAAGTTCACAGTGACTGCAGTGCTTTCTGTCCCGCCTAGGAACATATCAAAGATTGATGCGCTCAGGTGTCTAATAGTAAAAGGAGTTTTTTCACCAACATTCTTCTCTTCCTGCAAATGACAAATAATATTAAATTGATACTGGTGTAACTTAATTTTGTCTACAAACCCTAATAAATATACATTTCCTATTTTAGGATGAAGTTTTATTACTAAATAAGGGTATACTAGATTGTGCTAAAAATAATAAATTTAGGCAGGGTTAAACATAGCAATAATATGTATTGTTGAAGCCTGCTGTTGTGTTTTTGTCACCTGTTGTGCTGGTTAAGCAGAACTCTCATAACTGACATCCTACATAACCTGTAGTGAAATGCTACAAACAAAGATAGAAATCAGAAAAAATATGGATAGCTGATCCATCTAATCACACAATTGTGCTGCCAAATGATTGGGTAATCTGACCTGGCTGTTAGTAACCAAACCTTGGAACAGATTAGGGAGCAATACACCTTTAATTATTTAGTTTGTATATACCCCAACACTTATAGAGTTTCACCAATCTATTAGTTCAAACAAGGCCACATCCCTTATTATTTAGAACTAGGAAAAGAGAGGAAATCTGAGAAATAACCTCTATAGATGGGAATACAGATTGCATAAATATACATCAAAATCACAGCTTTATTTACCATCATTAAAAAAAAATCAATATTAAAACATTTAAAAATGTGGATCAAACATTATCAAAGGTTCCTGTCTGGGTACCCCAAACAAAGGGACAGCCCTGTTGGTTCAACACGTTTTGCGGATTATATCCGCTTCTTCAGGAACAGAAAAGACAGGAACATCTAAAATCAAAAATATTTCAATATCAATCATCTTAATCCAAATTTTAAACAATTGAACTTTAAAAGTATATTTTTTTAAATGTGGATGTACCTGAAAAGGGGAGAATTACACCATCTAGTGATCTCCCAGACAGATCACCAGGAACTCCGTAATTACATAATGGATGTTTCGTTTAATACACATATACCCATCTGCCCCATCTGGTCTAGAGGTATAGGACTCATGTGTAGAGGTTAGTTTCTCTATGCAGAGAACATCATGGACATTGAAAAATCCATAGAATTTTCATGGACTGGCTGGATGACCAGGCATTTAGAAATTAGTGGCTACTACTAACTATAAGTAGAGTTTGACACTGGTTGGAATAAAAACATTTTTTGGGTTTGCATACACTGTAATTTCTAACAAGCTAGACTATTTTTAATCTGGGACAATCATATCAAGATCTGGGCAGTCCATGCATTCTCTAACCTGTTTCATCCTGATAAGGAAACAATCAATGTAATCTCGGGGACAAGCCGGATCCAGAGTCTCCTGGTGAAATTTGATATTCTTCATCATTTCATTTTCAAGGGGTATAAGAAGATTGAAAATGTTCCTGTGTGGTCCTGGTAAATAGCTCATGAATGTTGGGAAATAATCATACAGCTGTCAAAAGAGTTGTTGCAACAAAATAATTAAAGTAAAAAAAACATTGAACATTATTTACAGTTCATAAATTAAAGCATAGCTAAAGCCTTTGTTTATTGAATAGAGTGAGCAGAAATGATACCTTTTTTTGTATGAAAGCTTTGGATAATTTTGAAATACTGTCCCAGAGATTGGATAAGAAGTAAGGAAAACAATTCCCTCTTAGACAGTGAAGAAGTCTTTTATCCACTGATAATGAGACTTTTTATATAGAATTTGAAGAACAGAAAATTGTTCCACTTTTAGAAACCTGATAAGCAGTTCTTTTAACATATTTGGCTTGGTGGCTAGTACTCTGGTCCTTGCACCAATAGGTCTCAGGTTTGAATCCTGGTCTAGGCACCAGGCTAGGCACCGGGCACCAGGCACCATAGAGTCTGTGTCTTAGTGGGTTTCTTTCAGTCACTTCAGTTTCCTTCCACATCCCAATAATGTGCAGTTAGGTTATTTGGCTTCTCACCAAATATGACCTTAGATTGTATTAATGACGTATGAATATGTAGAGCTTTTAGATTGTGAGTCCTTTGAAGGACATGAATATGGGCATTGTAAAGTGCTGCATATTATGTCAGCGTCATACAAATATATAAGTAAATGATAATGGTAATTAAAAAATGGGGACATTTTTTATTCACTGTAAATATACAACACTATTTTTTCTGGGAAATGCCTGTTGTCTAATCTTAATAGAGAAGGTGAAACTGCATATGGACAGCCATAAACAGCCATTGAAACCTGAGTTCTAACACCTACCTATTTTATGCAGCACTAAAATAATTTAAAAATACATTTAAAAAAAAAATTTTTGAAGAAGTAAAAATATTTCAACCAAGCCTTTTTATAATGTGTACATGGCCCTATATGGGTAATATACTAAAAAAAACTTGTGATGTTTACGTAGGACAATGAATTATCCCTTTGCAATAAAAACTTAATTTAGCTTAGTGAATGTGGTGAAAATCCAATTTGTAAAGAATTGCAAGGAAATCTCAAAATACTTGAGTTTATCTACAATTTGTCTTTTACATAATTGGATGTTGAAGTAAGTGGAGTTTCAGCTCATTTACTAACACAAATAACTTATACTTTGCAAGGAAATAATTTAAACAGCCTATATTCCCTTTTCTAAAACCCCATAGAGTGAACTGCACACTAGCAAGTATTCAGAATTCATGTTACTTTGAGAAGAGCAGTCCAAGTGAATTGAGTCACTTATCTCTAAACTATCTATAACCATCACTGATCCTTGATCATATTGTATATGAATAATGCTAAAGTTAGAAATCCTCACCTGGCCCCAGGCAGATGACATAATACGAAAAGATTCACGTGCCTTCTGCAGGATTTCTATCCACCTCTTGTCATTGAAGTCATAGCGAGTACCCAACAATAAATTAGCCATAATATTGGAGGAGGCACAGATTAGGGTGGTGCTGGGCTCAAATGGCTGCCCTAAACAGAATAAAGGATTATAGCAATAAAACAAAAAACACCAACAAAAAAGAAGGGACATGACTTCTGAGGTCATTCTATGGATAAAGATAGTTTAAATGTGGCTTCCAACTTGGATGGAGGCCACATCAAGCTTTTTGTGAGACATTGGAGAAAGGTCTTTGTATTTGTAAAGAACTGCCCTTATCAAATGTTGTGAAATGGTGAATAATTTTTGTCCCCCCCCCCCCCCAAATTTGTCTTTTTGTATATTAAGAAAATGCCCTCTATTGAGCTACATGAAAGGTTTAATAAAAGTTAACCTCCATCCACATACAATAAACTTGATTTACCATTTATCTGTCAGATACAGAGGTCGTACTCTCTGAAAGGATCAATTCAGAAAGTGTGGAGTGAACACAGTTTTAATGACCTGCTTTGTATCAAATAGATATGAAGGATATTCTACTATCAGAATGGATATTGTATTAACAGCTTAAGTGGATCAGGTAGGGTGCTTTCAGTATGCAACATGATAGGGTCTTTCAGATAACTTTACTCCGGCTGTGTTCTTCTGGAAGAGCAAATTCCTGAATATGTTCTAGCAGGCATAGACTTGTAAGCAGTGAAGAGTTTGTAAAGATTCAAGAGGCAACAAACTGAAATGTTTGATATTTAACGTTATAGCTTAGTCTCCAAATAAGCCTGCTGTGATAGATACATGAATGACTAAATTTTTAAACCTTTATGTCTGCACCAAAAATTTAAATAAAAAACTGTGTTAGACTTTTTTATCCAGACACAGAAAAATGGAAAGGTGAACGGGACAGAAGGGTGAAATACACTTACCATTAAGGCTTTTGAAATGTCCCACTAAATGATGTGCCTCCTCCAGAATAAAGTCTTCTAAACTCTTCTTACCCATTCCAAGATCTTTAAGAGTCTGAATGGTGAATTGTCTCAACTGTTTCCATGTATCTCCATTGCTGAAAGATAAACCTGAAAACAACACAACAGTACCAACAAAATGTAATTGGAATTTATTCAGTCTAAATGTTCCCGGTATTTTGAAACTGTTGATTTATTGGTTACCCAATTACGAGTGAAGAACACAAAAGGAATGCAAACCCTTCTGTGGTAAAAACCTCTTTTTATGTGCTGTATACTGATGCCCCAACTTTATTGCTTTGGCCAGTACAATACTGGTATGAACACCTGTACCCATACTTTTTCTATCAGACAGAAATTAAAGTTAGACAAGAAATAAGTGGTTATCAAAAATGTGTTAAAAAGGGCATGTAATGAGGCCTAAAGAAGTAAAAGAGGTATAATAAAAATCAAATAATACAGTAATAAGAATGATATCAATTTTAAAACTAATCTCTGACTATGACAGCATCAGACTGCTTTCTAACTAACCACTGAAAAAAACACTACCTAAACCCCATTTTTACTCACTTAAAGCCATGGCCATGTAATGTTCCAGCCCATTTTTACAATTTCTTGTTTATTTCCTGAATGAGACTTATCTAGGGGTTCTGTATAACTAACTCCCTGATGTGGACACTACCTAATGGTACTTGGTTAATGGTAGCAAGATCCCTTTCTGAATAGGTCAGGAAATCGACATCTTTAAACATCCATTTGAAAGTGGATCAGCAATGGACCTCCGCATCAAAATCCAAATCATAGAAATTCTATACCAGTACATATATTTATCTATATGGGAAATAGTTCTCCTTGGGTGCTATGTTTCAGCATATAATATTAAAAAAGTTTTTTGTATAATCACTTAAGTTTGGCTGATGATGTTTTTATGCACATTGGACATTTTGGAGTAAAAAAAGATTGTGGGGATAATTAAAGTAGGTTGATTTTATTTAGTACTCCCTCTGAGTGACCGGTTCCAGCTGCAGGTGCAATGTTTTGATTAGTGGGGAGGGGGAACTGTGGAAATGCTACCTCCTCCTCTGCAGTAAACTAATGACATTGGGATTGATTTTATAAATCAATATGGACTGTTCACAAAGTAAAGTAAATTATCCTCTTGCAAAAAATATTTCTTTTTGATTAGTAAACGAGAGGAAGCCCTGCAGACTTCAATCATGTGCAAGAAAAAAAAGATATTTTAGATGTCTTTAAATGTGATTGGGTACTGGGTACAAAATTACTTATCACTGTATTTACTAAGCTAAAGTGAATTATCCCTTGTAAGGGGCTAATTCGCATGGGAAGTGAACATCCTAGTAAATAACATTGTTATCTCAATCTAAGCATAATTACTTGACCTTCATTTAGGAAACTTAATAACTGCAATATATGGAGAGTTAGTATATATATATATATATATATAGATATGAACAAATTTTATTATGATACAGGTAGTCCCAGGGTTAAGGACATCCGACATACGGATGACTCCTAGATACAAACGGCGCTTCCCTGCTCTCTCCTGTCCAGGATGGAGGCTGGATGGGGGGAGAGGAGCAGTGTGTATGACTTGCTCAAGAAATATTTTGCTAAACACAGCTGAGGCTGTGAGGGATCTGAGCTGTAACATTTTGTAATTCTTTAAAGACCAAGACAAACTCTGCAGTTGTTTCTTTTTGCATATCAAAGCACAGCTTGCTCCAGAAGTTAATGAATGTCCAAGCTCCATAAAGTTTTTTTTTTTTTGCTTTGTTTGTGATTAACTCACATTGAGGATTTCATACAATAACTGACACCATGCTGCCTAATTATATGTTGAGACAAAACATCTGTACTAATTGCATTTATTAAAATATGTACCTGTTCTGACTTACATACAAATTCAACTTAAGAACAAACTTAAAGTTTCTATCTCTTGTGTAACCCGGGGGACTATACTTTAAACACCAGAATTAAATTTAAATTAAATCAACATCTAGCTAAATCCACTGACATTTGAAAAACATTCACAGTTAATAGGAGGTATATTTTAACTTGTTACTTCTCACCTTCAGAATTGAAGAGACGATCAAACACTGGTATGGATCCTCGATTTAGAAAGGCGTCTCCATAATCTAAAAACACCTCCTTTAAGGCTTGATACCCAGTAACAACAACAATAGGCCTCGAACCAAAGTAAATAGTGTAGATGGGACCATACTTTTTGGTTATCTGTAGATAAATTTTGAAACATTTCTAATGGATGGCTTGATATATAATCTTTTGCATTCTGCCCCCACTTTATTAAAAATGTGCCCACCATTATTTGCCATTTTCAAGGTAAAACCTAAGCTTTAACAAAATACCTACCAACTTACCGGAACTGAGGACATTTTCCGCACCCACACCTCTTTGTCTTCTCCCTTTTCTGCCCCTGTTCATACATGGAGCTGCCACCAGACATAGTATAAAAAAGCTGAAGGAGTCGTCTCGAAGAATCTGATGAGATGAAGGGCTATGGACAGGGATTTTTATGGTAGGCTTGGACAGTGTGGAGTCACTACAAATGAAGAAGGGCAATGTGGGGTCACTATGATAGGGGAGGGGGCAGTGCATGGGTAATGTGGAAGGGGCAAAAGCAGTGTGGGGTTACTATTAGAGGAGAGAAGACAATATGGATTACTAAGGAAGGGGAGGGGACAATGAGGAGTCAGTAGAGAAGAAGAGGAGCAGTGTGGATTTGCTATTGAAGGGGAGGGACAGTCTGAAGTTGCTATAGAAGAAGATAGTGCAGCATGGTTCACTAGTCTCGCTGACTCTACGGGTAATTATTGTCACCCATTCTTTCCCTTTGCCCACTCTTTATATGGCTGGAGTAGGAAGGGGCGTTGAGGAGGTATGGGGGGCACCATTGTGTGTGTTTTTATCAAAGGATTAACATATTTAGAAACAGCCCTGCTTTCTAACGTTAATTTTTAACTTTCCTCTGGCTGTTCTGAGACCACATCCCAATGTTCTTGATCTTGGATTTATATTTAAAATATTGTTGTCCTGAAACCTATTCAACCCCTCAATGTTTTTAAAGGTTTCGGTCAACCTTCTTTTCTTCATTCCTCAAAATTGTGGCCCAGGGGTTCATAACCAGGGGTATCCATACCTCTTGGGTGATGGATGGGTATGGGACTCGATCTCTGGGTACTGGTATTTATTTTATTTAATGTATTAGTTTATACAGGGGTACATTATTAAATCTGAAATCAAAGTGGAGAAATCGACTTGATGTGTCAGATGACATTCGAGTAGCTTTGTCAGTTTTGTGCACAAAAACAACAGCAAATATCTCACTAGATTAGTGAAAGTCTGTGTGTGGTTTGAGGTATTGAAAAAACTTGCACATTTAAGTTTGTTTTCTTCTTTTGTGTAATACTCGACTGTAAGAAGTAAAATTATTGGTTTATAATCTGAAACAGGTGAATCAAAGTTATATTGTAAAATAGTTGTAGCTTTTAGCATATTTGTCACTTTTCATTTTTTTATTTTGCATTTTGTAAAAAAATATGATAAAGTTATCAATGCTTATGATTTTATTTCATGTTCTCTTCCTAGCTATCTAAAGTACAGTAAATTCAAGCTGTTGACATATATGGAAGTCATACTGGTAACTAACATAAGGAAAGGTGATGATTATTTCGACAGTAAAGTAAAGGGGGTTTGGGACCATATTGGATAATCCATTGGGGGTCTGGAGTCGTTAAAAGGTTAAGGTTTTGTGAGGTCTCCAAAACAGAACACAGAAATGAAAAACAAGTGAGTATTTGGGAAGAGATTTAGGACCTTGTTTTTCCTGCTGGTGATCCATTGCAACACAAAACTCAATTTGGTTTTCCCACTTTCAGAATGTTTTCCAATTTTGTAATCATTATCCCCATACTTTTTTACTGTATCCATATATTTAATTCAGTTGGATAATTTTTTTCCCCTAATGCATTTTTCCACTTTCAGCAATGCTAAATGATGTTCTATATTAAAAGGAAAAATTGTTTACTGTCGCTAGTCAGGAAAAAAATGAAAAGCAGCTCCTACCATTATTGGTACTTACATTTTACAATACAAATAATCTTGATAATCTAGTATTGTAGTAAGTGTATGTGCATTTTGGATAAAGTGGAGTAGGGTCATCATATGAGAAAGAGAATTAGGTGCTAAAGAGGAGCACTGTATCAATATACACAAAAATTGTATTATCCTTTTGCACACTCAATTTCAAATGCAAAACAGATCTTTTTTAAGATACAGAAGAGAACTAATCTAACCTAAAGAGCTAATAATGTTAATTAAAATGACAATTCTTAGTATACAAAAAAAACTCCAGCATTTTAAGCAAGAATGTTTATCCTGACATGGTGTTCTCTGTTAAACTTTTTCCTACATTGCCCGTCTACACCCCTCTATTTGTCCTGGTGACCATTGTCCTGGAGACAAAAAGTGATAAAAAATCCAAATTTCTACAGCTAGTGCAGGAAGCGAAGAAAAATCTTATCAATAAAGTGAACAATAAATCGAATTGAAATTTATGGCAGAAGTAATTACAATCTTATCATTAAAATGCCTTTGCAAATGAGTTCAGCAGCTGCAGTTTTGGGGTTAATATTTGATAATGATTTCATACTTACTTTTATTAGGCTTTGCGGTAATCCATCAAAGCAAAGTTGTAGAAAGTTCCCCAGTATGGGCAGTGGAAACGGGCCAGGAGGCATCTTACTTCTCTTCCATAGGAACTTCAGATACGTCAGAAATATAATTAAAGATACAAAACCCACCAAGATAGCCATAATACTTTGAAACTCACTCATGTCTGCTCTGGCTGGTAGTGATATGACGTTTAGTCCCTAAAAGTATTTTCTTTAATACAAGTGGGCATTGGGAGGGAGCATTAAATTTGCTTGAACTGCTGTTTGAAAAAGGTCTTGGCGGATGTTGATGCTTACATATCATGTAAACAGGATTGTATTGCATAAACATTGCTAGTCCAAAGTTTATTGAAGAGAATATAATGCAATGATGTAGAAAACTAAAACTAGGTAATACAATACTGTGATTAAAAAAATGAGGCTTTACAAAACAATGCAAGGATTTGTATTTCTGTCCATTTAACTATGACATTTACACAGTCATACTAAACATTTCTGGCAGGGTAGGAGACCTAGGTTTTTTCCTGACCATAATGCTTTCCTACAAAAGGAAATAGCACCAGGTTGCCACTCATTTGTCCTCTTCTCTCCAAAGAAATGAGCAGTGTTTTGTCTACTACGTACATTTGTTCTCATGTCACTGGAAATGATCACAAAAGATTGTTTCCAGCAACGGAAAGTCTTTACATGGCTTTAAACTGCTTCTTTTGCAAGTAGGTATTGATATGTTTGGATACTAGATAAATTAAATGGTATATTTTAATGTGGAACTGTGGTAAGGTTGAGAGCTCTTCCAGAGTACATATTTGCTATCATAGCATGCATATCTTTGAGTTTGCCCTCTTCCAGCATTTAAAACCCATGACTTCCCATTGCTGCTTTCATCCATTACCTCTTGGAGCCAGGTGTTTTCTCCATTTAGCTTGGCAGTGGGGTGAAATGTATATATACACTGCAATGTGTATGCACCACAGGCAGTGTATTCTAAAAGAAACTTGCTAGAAGCAAAACAAGATGAATAATCTGACAAAAATGAATGCACAGTCTCCTTCATCAATAAAGTAGAAGGTGACGATTGTAGAAACTTTCAGCTGAATATTTCACAATTTATAGAGATGGTCACACTGGATAGTCAGATTGCTACTAGGCAAATCATATATGGTATGTTTTCTTGTAATAAAAAATAAAAGCAACACCTGAGTTGAAGCTTGGGGCAGCTGTGTTCTTTTTATTTATATATTCTTGAAGCCTGATTTTTTTTACATTATACAGTAAAAAAGCTTCACTACATCTTGCAAAAAAACATCAAACTCAAGACACCAAAGGATTATATAGGGTGGGATCCCTATGTTTTTTTACTAATCTATTAGGAAGCATAAAACCATGTATGCAAACATTGGCACAAAATAACTGTAAAAAAGGATTTTCCATAATAAAATGCTCAAAGAATACCTGATTTATGTACTAAAATGAAGTTTTCTGAAAATCAGTTTGAATTTAAGAGAAGGACACTTAAAGAGGACTTATCGTAAATGGAACTGCGATCTTGGTCTAATCGATCCTGTGCCATCCTGCCCTACTTCTTGTTTGCAGCACAAACTGGACACCGCCATCTTTTTCCCTCTTCTTCTTTCTTTTTGTGACATCACCCAATAACATTTGAATATTGTTGCATGTAGGATTTTTCTCATTCCGTAATGACATAATATGATTTTGAAGCCAGTACATCTTTGTTTCCTTTAAATAGCAGTTTTAAAACATTAAAAACTAAAATAAAATAGTAATTTGTCAATAATTTAAAATGTAAGTCTGACAAAAGGCAAAAAAAATGTATGCAACCTGTTCAGTTGCGAAAAGAAATGTAAGGAGCTGAAGCCTAACATTTTTTTGTTTAGTTTTGGGATGCATTAAGTTTAACATTCTGGTAAACTGACAAGATTGTATTTGTTAACCTCAATTTGCTTTCCTGAACAGCTCCCAGCCCTTGGCCCCTTCCTCTTATTCTCTATCAGCCTTTGAAGGAATATGTGGCAAGGAGCCATTTAGTGAGCACAGCAAGATTAAAAGTATACAAGATTCTGGCCTCTTGGCTGAAGTCCATGTAATTACAGAAGCTGTAGTTAAGTCATATATGAAATCTTTCACTAACAAACATGGAGGCACCAGGATGTGGAACCCTTCTCCTCACTGCTCTGCTTTGTCTTATAATTCTGTATTTTATCTGGAACAAGGTGTCTAGGAGGCAACGGCTTCCCCCAGGACCTACACCCATCCCACTGATTGGGAACCTACTGCAGGTCAGAAATGGAGACATGGCAAACACTCTCATGGAGGTTAGTCAGTTTTACCATTAAAGGGGGTTATAGTGTTTTTGCATTTTGCATATTTAGAGTTTGTATATCATTGAAGTATTAACCCTAAAGGGAAAAAATATTTTTCTATTTTAACTTTCTGGTACTTGAATTTTTTTATAAAAACCTCATTTTATACCAATGGCATGATCACTAAGGCTCCATTTATATGTATGTATGAAGTCCATATCTAGTGAGTGATGTCAGGTGTAGGGTGCTGTATATAGCTTCTTCCTAAAAACATTACAGCACCCTGCTTCAGTATTCCTCAGCCCCAATACAAGCAGTGGGTGGACTTCTGCACCTAATAAAATGCCTTCATGGGTAGGTTTCAGTCTGTGTGAGTGGGCATGTCTACAAATTACCACACATTTGCATGCAGAACACCCTAGGCAACACTAGGCTGAGTCATCATAATTAAAGAAATCCAAAAAAGATCAAGGTCAGTAAGACTTAGAACTAGATGATGTTGGGCATTCTAAAGCTAGGAATTGAAGTGGGTCAAATCTGCAGAAATCCAGCTCAATGCTGTAAACTTTTGTCAGAATGTCAGTTTGATTCGACCAAATTTTTAATTGACTTTTAAGTCGCCACTGAGAACTATGGCATTCAATTGAATGGATTAGCAAGGCCTGGCAATAGGCACAATTCTATGGCATTCAACCCATCGACTATCCTAAGGGTAAACTAATGACTTTAGCTAAATTTTCCCCACTGAATTGAATTACAATACATTCAAGAGGCTGAGCTCATTATGGAGGCATACAGACCATCAAAGAAAAAATTGGCAAGAAATAAAAGATTCAACTTTAATGCCCCACTTTTATGGTGAGATTCATTTTCACAGTAGAATTAGGCAATTTTCACAAAAAAAATTTAGGGGACAAAACGCATTTAAATGGTAGTTAAGTTGTTAGTTAGCATTAGTTAGTAACTGTTTATTGTAGAAAATTTTAAAAATGTGTTTTTTTTTTATTTTTAATTCATTTTCTATAAAAGAAAATCTGAATAATGCATGTGGACTCTCTTTTTTATCTAGACCCTTTATTAGGTTTAGGATCTTAATGGATGTATCTCTCTTATCCAAAAAAGATCCCCAACAATATGGTTGGCTAAAAAAGCAAGGGGGCAAAAAACATGTAGCCCCTTTACTTTTTGGCAAGTAAACAGATACTAGCCTGTCACAGAGGTAGTAAAAACCATCACTGGGAAGGAGAGCATTATTCCCAAAAAGTGACCCCTTTAATAATGAGGCCCCTTGACATCCCCCACTTTTCCTTGTGAAATAGGTAAAGGGGCACATAATAACCTTTATTCATTCCCAGACTTCACAAAGGTCCAGTGGCATCTAAATAGAATCCCATGACAAACCCTTCCAGCATTGGTGGATTAGCTAGATGTAAACAATGACAGATTTCCTCCAACCTTTCATTGCATTTCTTTTATAGTCAAATCTGCCCTAGCAGATTCAGCTCTATTCCATACTTCAAAGTTGAATTTTCTACTTGAATTTTACCTGGTCAGATATTCTGTTTACATCCCTGCTAAGCTGGAACTTTTCAGGGCAGTTCATCTAAAACCCTTTAAAAATTCTAGCCTCCCCAACTAGTTTAAAATTGAATGTGTAAACCTGGTATCTATTATTTGAAGTTAGTTTGTATTTCAAAAGGTAAATACATTTCATATTCTCATCACACGCACAGCTCCAAGACTTTCTAGAGCTGCCCTGACTCTCTGCAATGGTCTTCCTTGTCCTATTTGGCTTGCTCCGACTTTCTGCGCAATTTAAAAAGAGCATTTAAAACCCATTTTTTCAAACTTGCCTACCTGTCTTATTCTGTCTTTAAAAACTCTCAATACTCACCTACCACTACATATCTTCCCTCCTATTGTGTGTTACTTCCCCCATCTCCTAGATTGTAAGCTCTTCAGGGCAGGATCCTCTCCTCCCCCAGTGTCACTGCCTGTATCTGTCTGACATTTGCAACCCCTATTTAATGACCAGCATTGCATAATATGTTGGTGCTATATAAATCCTGTTCAATAATAATAATTATACATAAAACACACACACATATATCCTCTAAGTAGCTTTACCAATGTTTATTATCTCTTCTATACAGCTCGGTAAGCAATATGGTTCTGTTTACACCTTTTATTTTGGGCCGCACCCTGTGGTTGTATTTTGTGGCTATGATGCAGTGAAGGAGGCACTTGTGGATCATGGAGAAGACTTTACTGGACGAGGAAGGCAGCCAACGGTAGACAGAGTCTTTCAAGGATATGGTAAGTGATTTTAATCTATAGTGAGGTTTCTCAACCAGGGTTCGATGAAACCAAAGAGTTCCTTAAGGGCTTGCTAGGAGTTTCTTGTGCAATGAGCAGGTTGAGACTCTTGGATCAGTTTTACTGATAATCATTTTGGCTATCTGTAAGGGTGACAATCTTCCCAATGATCAGCAATGTAGAAGGCATTCTTCCTACTAACCACCATGCTAAAAATCTGTTGGCTGTGGATATAGTCATTTTAGCAGGGGCTTTCCTAAAGATCTGAAAGTTTTTTCAAGGGTTCCCTTCATGTATAAATAGTAGAGAAACACTGCTCTACAGTGTTCTGTGTCCGTGGAGTGGTTGAGTTATCATTAAGTTTAGTGATCAGGCCTTTTTGGAACATCTATAGCAAATGTGTAGGGTTTAGTTGAGAGTTGTGTTTTAGTTAGAGTTGTGACATTTGACAATTAAATTTTGTTTGTTTATGGTACATCAATAAACAATCTGTTCTTTCAATGACGTCTATGTGGCCAAGTGGATCAATTGTCCTTCCAACAATCTGATTATTTCTACCAAACACTACTACAGGTAATCAGATGTTCATAGGAAGCATAAATATGTAGGAATATTGGACAATAATTCTGTCCAGTAAGAAGTAAGTCATGCTGTGCTTGTTTGCCGTTATCACTAGGCTATAATGTCATAAACTAAGTCCTTGTTTTTCAGGGTTAATGGCCAGTGAAGGTAACCGTTGGAGGCAACTTAGACGATTTTCTCTATCAACACTAAGAAATTTTGGTTTAGGAAAGCGCAGCATTGAAGAACGTATTAAGGAGGAATGTATATTTCTAGTGGAGGAAATCAGAACATACAAAGGTAGCATATTGTAACAAAGGAATTATAGTCATTTATCTATTATACACTTGTATTTCAATTGGTAAATACATTTCATGTTCTTAGTGTATTTAAAGAAAGTAATCAAAAATTAGGATGGGCTTGATTTTACACAAGGTGGTTTTATGAGGCTTGTTCTCAAATTGTTTTGTTTAGTTTCCAATGTCGACAAGTATTGGTACCAGAAAAACTTCCTTTGGTAAGTGACAACAGACCTAGAAGCAGTCTTGTCTATTAAGTCTACTATTTTGTCTGTTAATCTATTAAGTCAAGGCAGCCAATGGCTAAGTGAAGAAGTATGCACAGCAGGCTGACAACACTGCTGAGGGAGTTGCTCAGTGTTTTCAGACAGAAACAGGAGTTTGGTTTACTGGTAGACTCTCCAGGTAAGAAATTTTGCAATAGCCTGAAAACATTTCAGGCTTGATGCCAAGCATAAATAAAATACTTTTGGATTTTCATACACTTGGAAAAACACAATAAATTAGAAATTTCACTCGTATTTGGATACAAGCTAAATTGCAGAATCATTGTAAACTATAGGGAATATCTGATTCACCGTTACACACAACTTTTAGATTCATATTGACAAAGTAAACTGTAATGTAATAATTTGTATTGGTTTGTTTTCCTGTATTGTTAGCAATGTGTGTATATTTACCATGTACCCCCTAGTAAAACACTGTGGGGTATGTGGACACATTAATAATAAAAGACAGTTCTAAGAAGTATTCAACATTTCCACATTTCATTGCAGAGCTCCAGTTTGACCCAGCCATTCTCATCACCAAAGCCGTATCGAATGTAATCTGCTCTATTGTGTTTGGAAATCGCTTCCAGTACAACGATGCCAAGTTCCATAGAATGTTGGATATCTTCTATGAAACATTTGAGCTGATGAGTTCCACCTGGGGGCAGGTACTGGAGTGCCCAAAAGAAACCTATGCATACATAGGGAAAATATACAATCTCGCGCCCAAGATTCAAACCTGTGAGCTAGTGTTGCAAAGGCAGAAGCTACCCACTGAGTCAACCATGCTGCCCATATATAGGTTTGTGGCTTAAATCATTGAAGCCAAATGCCCAGGATGACAGCTAGATGGCAAATATGTGCAGACTGGCAGCCACCATGTTTCTCTTAAATGCCACAATGCTATACAATTCTATATATTTTTCTTTTAGCTCTTTGAGAAATACATTTATGATATTTAAAAATAGCCATAAAAAGGTCAATCGACAGAAATATCTTTACACAAACAGGACTATTAAGATAGTTCAAAGGACCATGGTGAGGTTAGTTGAATCCCATTGCAACCAATCAATCACATTAGAGGTAGGATGAAAAAATGTAGACAAAGATAACAAGAACAAATAGCTCCCGGTGTGTAATATATTGTATATTTCCCTATAGCTTTATTTGTTTACCAACATATGAAATGTTTCCCAATGTACTTTTTCTTTGTTGTATTATTGGAACAATAATATGCTGAACAAGTTAGAATTGTCTTCATATTCCCGAAACAGTAATACATATTTCATTATGCATTTGTAGGTGCAAGACATGATTCCAATGATAATGAACCACATTCCTGGCCCCCACCAAAAAATCACCGCTCTGCTGGAGGAGCTGAATGATTTTGTAGCTGAGAGAGTGAATATCAACCAAAAGTCACTGGACCCAAATGAGCCAAGAGATTACATTGACTGCTTCCTTATTAAAATGCAGCAGGTACTCACACAATGTAAATAAGTTTTCATTTGACCAGTTACAATAAACCTGTACTAGGTATAGGGAAAATAACCATAGGTATTTTGCAAATAGCAGATGTCATGGAGCCTCCATGATTTCCGGGTTTCCAGCATATTGGAGGGTAAAGGCATATTCCCCTACATGATATTTATTTGATAAATCCATTACAAGACCTGATTACCCATCATATGGAGTAAAATTGAAGGGCTGCATACCTAGTTAGATTTAAATGCTTTTTAGTAATTTATTTATGCAAACTAACCGCCTCCAGTGGTGTAAATAATATCAAAACCAATTACGGTAAATGTGATTTTAGCAAAATCCGCTGCAAGTTTTATTTCTGTCACTGTTTGGTGTAATGGCTTCAATTTTTATATTCCTGAAGAAAAAAGATTGTTAGATCTAATGTTGTTATGATTTTTTGTTTTTAAAAAACAAGAATATATGCTATTATTAGGATACAAGGGGCTCAAACAATATAATTTATTTATGCTTTCAGGAAAAAGATAATCCTGACTCAGATTTCAACATGAAGAATTTGATTCTGACTCTTAATAATCTCTTCTTTGCTGGTGGTGAAACTGTGGCAACCACTTTAAAACATGGATTCCTCATACTTCTGAAGTACCGTGATATACAAGGTATGTAAATTAAATAAGTTGTAAACACAATGTGTTTTTTTCAATACTTCTACCATTTTTCTCTGAATTTTGAATCACTGATCACTATCATTAAGCACTCACCTATCAATACCTATCAATATCAACCAAAAACCCTAACCCTAAATGTAATCCCAATCTTGGAACAGGTTTAGCTATTGAAAGATTTCCTTTACCTTGTGTTTTTTGGACAAACATTTTGGATACAACGTCATCAAATCACATTCAGTCATTGAGATGTAAAAGTCCTAATGTTTAGGTTGATGTGACTAAATGTACACTCTGTACACACATTTACTACATAGTGCCAAGAAAAACACAAGTTTAACCGACACTGGAACTTTAGGCTTTGGTATTACAGAAAAGGTATATAGTATTTTCAAAGCACAATAACCAATGGTCAAGCCAACCATGTCAAAGCTCAACACAACAGCAAAAAAGAATAAAAAATGTCAGGGAGAAACAGCAAATGAATTATTATAAGAGTTCACAATTTATTGTTTAACATCACAAATACAGCCTACACATTTCTGGTGTCCAAAAATAAAATAAAAATAAAATTAAAATTTATTAAAATAATTTATAAAAATGTATTTATTAAAATAAATAAAAATATATTTAAAGCTTAGCGGGTATTATTTAACATTAGGAATAATAAATTAACTCTACAAGCAGCATACACCATGCGCAGGTTGCTCTCTGGTGTGTCCCCCAAATTTGTCCCCCTAAACTACTTTTACCAGCATTGAGCTTACAGTTTATTTAGTATTAATATGAAGGGGCATTTTGTTGGGTTCCCTGCATTTCTGTTGTTGGACAAAAGTTGTGGACTCTCCTATCAAAAAAGGTCTGGGGCTCCTCTCTGCATTCTTTTATCCCAGTACTTTATTAAGTCAGCTGTGGTGCCAAAAAAATGAACATTATTGCTCTATTGGAGTTGGAAAAGTATTGGTTGGTGTTTTGTTTAAGCTAAAGATACTTTCACCTCATCCATTTTTGCATATACAGTATGATCTCGCCTATCTGGCTCGACACTACCCGGCCTCCATACTATCCGGCCTAGTACAGAGACCGAAAAAAAAAAACTCCATTACAAAACTCTGGGTCGGTGCAGGCGGACGCGTGCTGTGGTGCTCCTTCATGGCACGCGTTGCAACGTTGCTGCTGCCTGCTCTCCGGAACTGTGTGGGACGTCCGCGGGTGCACCGTGCATAGCACTGGACCATGCGTGGGAGTAAATATAGTGCTTTAGGAAGCCTTAAAATAAATTTCAGGTCTTCAGGGAACCCATGCTATAATTACTATATTTACAGCTCACAGTACATTAGCTTTAAGATTAGTAGGAAGAGTTACTTCAGAAATGCTAATCATTGGGAAGAATGTCAACCTTACAGATAACCAAAATTATCATTAGTGTAGGCTAAATGAACCCAAAGGTCACAAATCACTCATTGCTCGAAAAACCCTTTGCTAAATCAGGAGGAACCCTAGGGTATACAATTAAGGTCTGTGAGCTTTAGAAGAACTTCTGATACAAAAGTAAAACTTGTATACACATTTGTCAGCTGTTGCTTATTGGTAAAGTAGGTCACATTCCAAAGTCTTTACTGGCTCCAATTAAACACACAAAACACAGAAAGTGTTGCATCATAAACAGGAGTTAATAATTTGCAAGTCTAAGAAAGTTCCCAATTTTTTCTCTTTTTGATCATGGTATAGCTACTAGGAGTCCCAAAACGTTGTTGAAAGAATCTTGCAGTAAAATCTCTTTAAAACAGATATTTGTAACCAATTCCTACTAGTTATGCTTCTATAAAAAGAAATCTGATGTAGAAATGTAGCATTACCATCATGAACAGACATGGTCAGTACAGTTCTTATTAATGAAATGTATGCATTTGCTAAGATCTTCAAAATCTTTAATGAAATAAAAAACTTTCATAAATAAATATTTGTTTAATGATGTTAGCTAAAGTCCAGCAAGAGATTGATCAAGTGATTGGACAGAATCGGGAACCACAAATTGAGGATCGGACCAAGATGCCATATACTGAAGCTGTGATCCACGAGATCCAAAGATTTAGCAATGTGATCCCTATGAATGCCCCCCATTCTGCGATCAAGGAGACTGTTTTCAGAGGATACACTATTCCAAAGGTGAATAAGAGATATGATAAATAAGGTGAACGAGATATGAGTGAACTTGAATATTGTTTTAGGTATATTTGGCATCATTGAGTGGTATACAGTTTTGTTTGTTTCAATCAGTTTTGATCTGTTTCAAAATTTTTTAGCCAGGGATCCTGACAATAGCAGAATTTCCTATTGCAGGCTAATATTAGTTATCTACTGGGCCTGATTTATTAAAGCTATCCAAGACTGGAGAAGAAAGACAGACATGGGGGAACCTGAAAACCTTGAATGGATCTGGTGCAAGATAGTGTAAGAAAATATTTGCCAACTAACAGTAACTGATTATTAAGAAAACCATTCCAGCTTTGCTAAATCATCTAGGTTCCCCTATGATAATCTTCTCCAGTTTTGGAGAACATGAATAAATCAGGCCTACTGTGTTTGCAGCTAAGATCAATATTGTCTGCCTACTGTGAGTTCTATGTTAGATAGACAAAGAGCTAAGGAGTATTTGCAGGCCTGATAGGTAGCCCAATGGTCCTATTGAAGAAGTCCATAAGAAGACTGACAACGCTGCTGCTAATTGTCAATCAGTGGCATTGAGTTGTCAGCATGCAGTGGAAAGTGCTGATATTTTAAGGATTTGGTAACAAACTTTGCAACAGATTTATATAAAAATGTTTCCCTCAAGAAACCTGTATGCAGGTATACTTATAATATTTTTGGTTTATATACATTTTATAAAGATGGAGTAATGTATACAGTGTAGCATCATGCCAAACAAAATAAAATCTACCTGGCCTAAATGTAACAGCCGTTAAGTCAATGGCGAATAAAGCTTGCTTATCCTGGCCAGGCCTTCTTACCAAATCACCCACTACATGTGCGTAGAAAGATTCCTGTAAATAATAAAGATTTATATATATTTTTTTAAAATAATTATACCTGCCTTACTTTGTCTTAAGTGTACAATGTCTAGGCAAGGATGACATCACTAATCTTCCACATGTCCTGGAGAATAAGGAGCATTCAAAATGTCAGGAAAAGATGTTCCTGCACTGGAGTGGAAATAATTCCCCTGCTCTGCACTCCACAGGACTCAGGACCTGGAAAGATAGTAATGCCAAATCCAGGCAGCAAAAGATAACGTTAAATACAATCCTAACTTTATGATTTATGATTTTCATTTTAGTGCCTATTTTAAGCCGTAAGTGTACATGCATGTATAATTTGGTGAACTTTTTTTTGTATTATTCTAGGGTACTGGAGTCTGTGCCTTGCTGTGCTCTGTTCTGGGAGATCCCAATTATTTTGCCACCCCTCATAGATTTAACCCCAACCACTTTTTGGATTCTGATGGAAAGTTCCAGAGAAATGAAGCCTTCATGCCATTTTCAATAGGTATGATAATTTATAAATAAACTAAATTCCACAGTGTTCCATATAACATTGCTCTACAAGTAAGAGAAGGTCCATATGTAACCTCCCTAGAGGTAACCCCGAGTGTGACCCCTATGGGAAGGTTAGTAAATAGAGCACTTACCTGATCTGCCAGAGTCCCGTGTTGTCCATCGCCGCAATCTCCATCTTCTTTCTTCTATCTCTGGCCCGCTTCTGCACACAACCTGGGTCACCGGGGAGTTCCCAGTGACATTGGTGTGTGTACGTTGGCCGCGGAGCGGGAAATTCAAAAACCATTTGTATTGCATTCAGTACAAAATAACTGTATTGAAAGCAATACATTGGATTTATGTGTGTAAAAGCAGTACATTGTTTTCAAGAACATTTATTTTATAGTATATATAATAGTATGAGTATAATGTGTATTTTTTTTTTTAAATTAAAAAATTAAAACATTTTTTTTTTAAATGTATAGATTTTTTCATTTATTCAATTTATTGTTTTTACATGATTTTGTGTTTCAAACTTTATTACACTCATACTATTATAATATACTGTAAAATACATTTTCATGAAAAACAATGTACCGCTTTTAGACATAGAAAACTGGAAAGAAATGAAGCGCTAGGGAGGTTAAGCGGACCTAAACTCAAAGTTTTTACTTTACATAAAAGTTTAGACAACCCTTTCATATAAAGTAAATATACTGGGAGGTTCCTGGCTGCTCCCTCTGTGCATGCCCTTCTTCTGGGAAGTTTCCAAAACTAAGGGGAAAGAGATGCCGATCTCGCGCATGCACAGTGAGATCGGCAGCCTTTTTTCCCCTTTACAGCAGGCTCTGTCACCTGATCCCGCACATTAAGAAGTAAGAAGAAGGCTAAAGATGCTGGCGTTCAGCACTTCCTCCGCCCTGAGACGAAGGAGAATTCCGAATGGCGGGGGACTGAGGAAAGCTCAGGTAATCCAGCAAACCTGGAACGGATTTCCTAAAAGTCATTAGCTGTTTGTCAGCAAATGTTTTCAATCCTGGATATGATCTGTTCCAGGTTTGCTGGATCACCCAGCTTCACTGATGAAAGTGTATTCTCTCCAGCCTTGGAGAACTTTAATAAATCAGGGTCATAGTCTTACAGCTTCCACGCATGTGTAGAAGGAGCAGCCAGAGGCCTCCTGGGATGTGTGACGTGGGTATCCCAGAAGGCTCTGCACTCCCATTCTGTCTTTATTGTTGCGGCTTTTAATCCATGCAATGTATGGGGGAGCCACTGCATAGATATCTGCAACAGCAGGATGTAGTTGCTTTTTTGTAGTTTGATTTTGAACTGCAAATATATCCATCAAAATGAGTGTAAAATGAAGGTAGGTGTCTAACTTTAGAACACTCACATGATCAGTAGCTCTATTATGATGAGTTACGCTACAACCATCATTCAAGATAAGTAACTCAAAGAAGACAAAACGTACAGTGCAAGAGCCCTAATACATTTCTGGAAATGACATGTTTTATTGAACCTGCCACCTGTAAATTGAATTCTAAACAGTAACTCAGACTTAAATTATAACTAAAGCAATTTCAGGCACACTATTGTGAAGGTTCTGAAAAAAAATCAGAAGTTTTAATAAAACCTATTGAAAAATTTGTAGGAAAACTGAAAATTTGGGAAAAGTACCAAAGGGAATTTACATATGAAAATATATTTTAATTGCTTTCTCTCTACAGGAAAGAGGATGTGTCTTGGGGAAGGCTTAGCTCGGACAGAACTTTTCCTGTTCCTTACATCTATCCTACAGAAATTTACACTGACTTCAGAGACCCATTTCTCAGAGTCTGACATCTACCCTAGGATGACTGGTTTTGCTAATGTACCTATCCCGTATAAAATAGCATTTGTGCAACGCTAATTGTCTATTATGTATTTTCAATCTCTGTAACCATGATATACATTTGTTCCATGTTGTATATCTGGCTATCTCATTCAAATATCATCTGGCTGTTATGCACATCCTAAGGCTAAGTCTACATATACTGTTTCCCCAGCATTACAACTGAGCTTTTAAACACCCATGTTTGAAATTCCAATTCATTCCGATAAGTTAGTCCACACCAGAGTACTCACCTATTGGGTTTAAAGAAAACACATCCTACAGCATTTGGGAAGAGTAAAATGCCAATAAATGTACAAAAATGCATATAAAACACCTTGAAATACTCTAAATGCCATCATTGACTTGAATGGTCATTTTTAGGCATTTTAGGGGGCAGATTAGGGCATTTGGGAAGAGTTTCCCCTGTTCTAACACTTTTCTACCACATACCTTGGTTTGAAACATCTTACTGCCTACAAACTCATACAAAGCTGTATATGCATTTATAAGCATTTAAAATTAAATTCAAAGTAGACTTAGCCTACTCAAACTTACAAAAAGTTCTAAACATTTGATCTTTTTTTTTTTATTGACATTTGAAATAAAATTAAAAAGCATGTGCTATGCTTCGAAATCTCCAATAAAGCTTTAACTTGCAGAACTTGATATAGGTCAGTGAAGAATTTGTTTTACGCAAAAAAAGACCTTTTAGTTGTGAGTGGATATATTTTGGGGCAGCTGGGGTGCACTTATAAAGCCAGCAATCCTTGGGGTTGATTTAGGAAGAAATATAGAATCTTCACTTAGCAATGTGAATTTTTTCCCTGCAAAGGATATTTTACTTGTAAGGTTAGTGAATGCGGTGAAACTCACACTGCTAACTTCAGCCATTCAATCATATACAAGAAAAAATGCCAGATTATGTGCACACTACTGAGAATGTTTTGCAAGGTATATTTTCACAAGATTCGGATAATATAATAAAAAAAAAAAACATTTGGTAAGTAATTTAAGTGAGTTATTCATGTTACTGTTTATTTGGTAATACTTGTCTTCAATACAGACGGTTATGGGATACTTAAAATGTTGTAGTTGTCACAAGGACAGGAGGGGAAAACTTTCAGTGTGGATACATCTTCTTGTGTATTACATACATTAAATTCTTTATTACTTCCTGTTATGTCTGTGACCACAATCACTCTGATTGCACTCAGACAGCAAAAATAAATTAAACATTCTATTTTTCACACTTAAAAAATGGCTTTTCATACACTTGCAAATGAAGCACCACAAACAAGCAACACTGTAGCTCTGTGAAATGCTAATATAGGGGTCAGCAAACTTTTTTGGCTACAAGGCCATTTTGGGAGGTCAAGAAGGCACACTAGGCCGGACTCCCGCGCTGATGGCTCCACCCCCCACCAGAAATGCCCCTGAAGAGAAATCCCTCTCCTTCACAATGCATACGGAGGAGAGGCAATGTCCCCTCACCCCCGCATGCGGCTCCGGAGCCGGGGGTTTTCGACCCCTGTCGGCCGGAATTAGGCCGGATCGACCAGGGGGGCATTAGGCCGGAACAGACTACTGGCTAGGCCATATCTGGCCTAAAGGCCGGAGTTTGCCTACCCCTGTGCTAATAGCATTGGTAACACTTTTATTAAATAAAAAAAAAAACACATTTATTTATACACTGTATACCTTACTTCTATACATACATTGGACCTACATGATGGCCAGTTCTGGAAGTAAGAAGGACAGAAAGATTTGAAACTAGAAGAGGAATAATGGAGAGCTTTGGCAAAAGTTATTTCCTACATTTGTACAGTCTCATCTACAACACTTTGATTGCTTTATATGTGACAGATGCATTGCAAGTGACGAAACAGTTATGTATTAACTATTAGGGCAAATTTCAAAGGTGAATGTGGAAATATTTTTTAAAGAACAGATAGAAGGGCAACATGTAGATGCATGACTCTAATGATGTGTTTAGTTGTCTTTGAAGGTTATATTCCAGCCACCACTGTAAGGGGGAATTCTTTCCACGGGCCACCAGTTTTCCCACTGACTCCCCATTAATAGATTTTAGAAGAGGTTTTCTGAGACCAGAGAATTATTTTACTAGATTCTAGTCTTTGAACAAGTACCTTTTGAAATAGAGTCATAGAAACCTAATGATCCAGAAATATGTTTCCCATCAAAACCCTATTCATCCCTGTAAGTCAACTGTTTTGTGGTACCCTTGTTGGCCTCATAAAAGATCACATGATATAGTCCATAAAGACATGTTGATGCTGGGGGCAGAGCAGCTGAAAAAAAAATGGGACAGTTTGGTAATTTCTGCCAGTGCTCCTAGAACTGATAAGTAGAAAACTTGGCCATGGCTCTCTTCTGTGAGTAAAGACCTAGAATGGCTAAAATGTAAGTACATACTGCGCTATTCCACCAATATAATGTACCAATACAAATCCACCTTCTCTAAAATGATACAATTTGTTTTTACCTTTGTGTAATAAAAGTAAGCGTTCAAATACTCGAGGCTGATTTTCTTCCTGATCTCCTGGCTGTTTTCATGCCAGTGTACTTATTTTCACAATGACCCTGAATATATGGATTCTGTGTATCGAAATGCTGATGTAGAGACGTGGGAAGATACTACAAATTACAGTGTAGAGAAATTGGAAAACACAAATACCTGCCACTGGTAGGACACCATTTTTTTTTTTTTGATATGCCTTCTTTATGGAACACTAAATCCAGAATAAAAAACAATTACTTTTAGGTTTTTGTTTGATATTTTCCAGGAACATGTGGAAACATACCTTTGTTTGTACTACTTGTACTATACATTGTTAGGAGATACAAAGAACCAGTTTGCAACTTGGTGGTGGTGGGGAGGGGGTACCCAAGTTTGTTCTCTACCTTTAGGCATAGAAATGACAACACAAAAGCCTTGTGTGCCCAGCCAACATTGTATGGAGCGTGCACAACATTTTATATTCTTAAAAAAACGTGGAAAAAAGAAGAACTGAGAAAAGCAGCTATCAATATGAAATGCAGTCGGTCAGCCCAAATAATTTTCATTACATGCTTTTGAAAAATTAACTATAATGATCGTGTGTAAGATTACAGTATTCTAGTGGTGTTGGTTTTTAACATAAATCCTATTCAGCTCCCTTTAGAACTGGGTAAATGAGAGGCGATATGGGTTGGGCCGACAGCCAAAACCACCCATTTTCGGGTTGATGTCTTCATCTGTAAAGGTCATCTCAGAGGATAATGTAAAATTCTGCAATACGGAAGCGAGAAAAAGATAAAGCTCCATTCGAGCCAGACCTTCTCCCAGACATACCAGTTCCCCTGTGTAAACAAAATGGAAATTATATTGGGAATTATTTAAAGATAAACTATAGTTGTGGATTAAATTTAAGTTCTAAATCATTTTGTTGGACTATTTTATTACTCATAAAATATTTTGCACATAAATATTTTATTCATTATGTAGTTTTGCAGGGCTGTCTAAAGATTTTCCAAAGACAAAGCCCAACATTAGCTCTTTCCTGTCTGATTTTCCTAAAACCTATTTTATGTTTTCTGAAGAGAAAAACCTTTTTTGTGTGGTGATTACCGATTTAAACCTCAATTTGATAGATGAAGGCTAAGAGGGTGTTGTGTTTCTTCTTTTACTTATTTTTCTGTGTGTAATTTGACAAGTACTAATCATATTGCATGAGTTACTGTCTTAAACATTGCATTAAGATGTTAAAAAAAGGACATATGTAGGGAAAAATAGTTTGATAGCTGTGATATGCGGGATCTTTATCCTCCTCTTTCTTCCAATGTTTGGCAGTCCTGACTCCTTATACCTATACAGAATGGTGCCCATAAAATGAGCAAAAAGTGTGAGCACCATTCGTACAGCAGCATTTCAGGGTAACATGAAGATGCACCCCCTGGGGTTGGGTTCTTAGGCTTACAGGGAGTGGGCTAAATGACGCTAAACGTAATAGACATCATCTAACCCTAAAAGTCATTGCTGGAGGAAAAAGACACAACCCATCCACCTCCCTGAGCCTGCAATCTGTACGGGGGGCATGGTCCACTCTGGCCATTGTGCCCTCCCAGCGGGGTCCTTCTCCTGACCCTGCTGAGGAGCGCACAGTCCAGAGCCACGGACCATCAAAATTATCTTGCCACCACTGGTCTAGGACACATGGTGGCACAGAAAGAAGAGAGCCAGAGTTATGAAATAACACATTTATTCAACATATTCCCCCCTGAGAATGATGCACTTGGTACAGCGTAGTTGCAGCTTTTCTAGACCGTTCAAATAAAAGTCCTTTGGTTGGGCCGCAAACCAGCTCTTTAACATCAGAAATGTCCTCAAAACCTTGCCCATTCAGGTGTTTCTTCAAATTCAGGAATAGATATTAGTCTGAAGGGGCCATGTCAGGTGAGTAGGGGGGATGGTGAACCAATTTGGCAGCCACAACGTTGGATGTGCCATTAAAGATCTGGAGCCAGGTTTCATCCTCAGTCACTAACCTAGCCAAAAAGTCCCGTGCAGCTTCTAAATGGGCCAAATTAGCTTCGTTAGGACTCGTTCCTTCTTCTGATCACTGTTCAAACATTTCGGCACCCACTTCGCTGAAAGCTTGCGCATGTCTAGGATAGTGGTGATAACAAACCCAACACACTCCCGTGAGATGTCAAGTATCTGGGATATCTTTTTTTGTGGATATTCGCCGGTCCTCAATAATCAGCTCATAGACAGCATCGCAGGTTGCCGGGCCAGTTGATGTTTGGGGGGCGCCCACTGCGGGGCTCATCTTCAACGATGAAATGCCCAGTCTTGAAACAAGATATTCAGGGTATGTTCAGATACCACTGTGCATTGGTTACAGATTTTAGTAAGAAATATATTTAGCTCCAACATCTATCTAATAATCTAACATCTAACTAACCTTAGGGCTTGAGTTTATGGGTAAATAGAGTGTTCTTTCTGCTCCACTTGATGTTTAGAAGGCTTCTGAAATCATTCAGAGTTCTGTGACAGGTGCATTGGATCTACAGTTCTGAACTGAATCTTCTAAGCTTCATGAACTGCTTCAAATTTATTTGGCAGTTTTACCTGACTTTCATGGGGATTGCAGCAAATTTTTAAGCAAACTTGCTTACATAGGCATAGTGTAGAAAAGGGTAAAAAGACAAATACTGTGAGCAATCGTATACCTTTGCAAGATTTAAATTCTTCTACTAGACATTGAGATCCTTTCTTCAACACTTCTTTTACCCATTCCATTATATGTCATTGAAATTAATCTTCAATCTAAATATAAAATATGAAAAACAATTCTCACCTGTTTTTTCTCAAACAAAAAGTTTTGTTTAAAAGAAAAAGGTTACCATAAACCCAATGTACTTTTTCCAAATGTATGGTTACTTGACAGGCTTAGGTCTTCTATTTAGTTTGTAGAATGGGTTAGCCCTTCTTTCATTTCCTTGGTCTTTGGCTATGTCATCCTTTGGCCAATGGCTTTCAGATGTTGCAAGATTTCCTCGGTCAGCAAATTCATCTGCATGGTCTACAAGAGTATATGACTGTCTCATATCCACATGACATCATTACTGGTTTAGATCCAAAATAAAGTGTAAAGACTGAGCCATATTTCTGGCCAAGCTGAATAAAATAATACAGGTTTCCAATAAAACTAACATTAATAGAAAAAAAAACATTCAA
The DNA here is from genome assembly GCF_032062135.1 of Pyxicephalus adspersus. Lineage (NCBI taxonomy): Eukaryota > Metazoa > Chordata > Amphibia > Anura > Pyxicephalidae > Pyxicephalus > Pyxicephalus adspersus. The sequence continues at coordinate 22,367,966 of NC_092871.1, forward strand.
ATATTTTCATATGTTATTTTAACAAAACATAGACCTGCATCCTAAGATACTCCAATATATGCAAATCAATTTCACTTAAAGAGTATTAAATCAACCAAATATTAGGACTGGAAGAATGCTATATATTATGTTTTGGGTTTTCAGTTTAGATATCCTTTAAAGATGAACTCTTGGTAAATAATCGTACTGATAAAATGCATATATGGCAGTTGTTTTAACATTTATATTTTGTCTATATATTCTAAGATTTACAAAGCCCTGACACACAGCATGGCTAGTCAAGCTGGGCAGAAGAACATTTTTTATTTGTTATAATAGTTTTTTCCACCCTAGGTAAAGAAGAGGTAGTCGATAACTAATGTACCTATTTCTCTTGTAAGGAAAGTAGCACTTAACTTCATAGGTGGTTATGGTTATCTGTATAAAAAGGGCAGATGTGTTTATATTGTCCCCTTCTCTTGAACTTTCACATAATAAGTATATATGTGTGGGCACATATGCTAGTTCCTAGGTGTATGCACATGTGTCCACTGGTAGCTGACCTATAAATGTAAAAAGTCCAAAACATATTAAAAAAAACAGACACAAACACTGACCTCCATTACAGATCTGGTCAGCTTTCCTTTCTTTATCTGTAGGACACTTCCAGTAACAAGAAGGGGTGAAGGCCCAGGGGGTAGATTACCTCTTCTATGTTTTGCTTTCCATGAAGAAATCAAGGACATACAGAAGATTGTTAGCACGAGAAGCAGTTTGACATGTGACCTCCATTTTTTTCACAGTAGGAGTACTCAAATGACTTTTTCTCTTTCTCTTTTATACAGTGCTGGCAATTAGTTACTGCTGAACAAGGAGTTTCTTATCATTTCCAAAGTTCAATTTACAAAATTAGCACATAAAGAACATAAAATATAAACAAACATATCACCTGAATTGAACTTGATGGTATTGATGGTTTCATCGTATTTTTACCACATTTACAAAATTATTAGAGTAATGGTTTGTTTAGGCCCAAGTTCACCAGCTATTTTTTTCTTTTAATTTATATTTTTTGTGGTTAACCAGTGAAAATGAATTACAAACTAATTAGTTTCTAAATAGTTCAATGATAAAGTCAAAGTTTCTCTGTGTGATCAAAAATCTTCCAGGAAAAGCAAATTAGAATGATAAAATCTACAGGTGACCAATGCAATTAAAACATGTATACTAAGATAAAACAATGAAAATGTCACCCCCCCCTCATAATTCTGTAGAGGTACCTGGATGTGTGACGGAAACAACTATATTAACAAGTTCTACAAGTAGCATTATCTGGTTTAGCAAAACTTTCCCAGGTTTGTATGAAAAGATGTGTTTTGAGTCCAAATGAAGGTAAGCCTCAGTCCATTCCAACATATGTTGTAATTTCTGTAAGGAAAGACTTAACACTTTAGTGGACATTAATGACTAAGCCCCCTTCACTGCAGACAACAATGACAGACCCCCAATGCATGCATCAATGTAGAACCCACAGTACAGACCTTAGCGCCAGACAACTCAGTACTAGGTCCCCAGTGCAGCCTTCAGCAACAGACTGCTAATGCAGAGCTCAATGAAAGACCATTCAAAGACAGATCATGTGCAAACCAAAGTGGCAGACATCTCTGTGATAACTTCCCCTTGACCTCACTGACACACTTATCAATATCATATATTTTAGGAGTATAGTGGCTGAACGAAACATAAATGGCAAATGCTGTAACGCATTTAGCGAAAAGTTGAAATGTTACTGAGAATCTTTACCGATGCTTCATCATTAGTATGTTTATTATTTCTGTCCAAGATACTTCAATGATAAACCCCCAGTGCAGACCCTAGTTACAGAACCATAGTGCAGACCTCAATGGTAGATCCCAGTGCAAACCTTAGTTACAGACCCCAGGCCTATGTTAAGCTGCGTACACACGTCAGATTTTTCTCGCCCGATAATCGGCATGGGCCAGATATCGGGCGAGAATCTGGCGTGTGTACAGTCGGCGTCATTCATCGTCCGTGGATCCGTCCTGGCAGATCCACGAACGATGAACGACGAGCGATCCTAATGCAAGGGAAGGGGGAGAGCGCGCAGCAGGGTGCCGCTCCGTCGTTCTCCCCCTCCCCTCTCCATAGAGCAGAACGTTCATGCATCGTGTAGTCCTTTGTCGTTGGAAAGGATAGTGAAAGATCCTTTCCAACGACAAAAATTGCACGTGTGTACGCAGCCCATTACCTAACTTTTGGCTTCAGGCAGCTATGGCTGCCTCTGTCTCTTACCTGATTATTATTATTACCTTATCTTTGTCTCTTGTACAATCATTGTGGATGGGTTTTACATCATCAGCATTTGATTAGTTAGCTTAAAAGACTGGTCATGGGATAGATGGAGGCAGTGGAGGTTTTTGTAGGCTCACACACAGTAAGAATAAGGTACACCCCTGGGTGTCATACGCAATGTAGTCTTCACCAGCTCCACCACCCTTGTGGTTTCATTAACCCTGTTCAAAACTAGAAGGAAACATTCAGGGTATACATGAAAGTGCCAACCTTTGATTCAAGTGCTAGTTAGGGCTAAATCAAGTTGACGGCCACACTGTAACGCATCGTGTGTTAACAATTAGGTATGCTCCCATCCCCTAAATGCAGCCGATCTGGATAAACACTTCACCCTATGGTGATCCTCACCAGTCTCACTGGTGTTTCCAGTTCTAAAGCTTGTGGAAGCTGCTGTTGTGTTTAGGAGCTGGATTGATTGGACATCAGTGTATTGACCATCGTTTTCTTTATGCTTTCCACCTTACCACCATAAACTAAGCACTGGAATACTCACTGACGTAAATTATGTGTGTGGATGAACTAAATTTGTATGATTGTTTTTACTTAATGCAAACTGCAAAACTAGGTGCATCCTGCCTAGGAATACACACTCCTCAAGACTGATGACAACCATTAATGCTTTTTGATAGTTGCATTATTCACCCCACTTCTTGTATCAGGGCTGAGGATTATTAAAAAGGAATACAGAGGGAGTTTGATATTTTTGGGTATATATGTGCAATACCCTGACACCCCCTACCACTAGCATGCAAAAGCCCCCCCAACAGTCATGATCTGCCTGTATTGCTTTAAGAAGGATGTAGACCAAGTGAGGATGTCACTGAGTCTAAAAATAGGTATGTAAAAAAAAACAGGAATATCATTTTTAATCATTAGCCATTAGCATGTTGTGGGAGAGGACCAGCTTACTAAACTTTAACTTGCGGAATTAGTCCAAAATGATAAAAGGGTGCTGCCAGTACTGGGTGTAACACAGGCAGTTCTCTTCCTTCTCAAGCCTTTCTTTCTCCTCCCTTTTTTAGATTTTTGTTTTATTGCTTTTAGAAAACAGCTGTCAACAAATGAGAAGGTAAGAACACAGCAGAATACAGTGAGGAGCCACAATGTTATGTGCATTAATGGTCTTTCCCCCCTTGCAAATGTAGTTGAATAATGACAAACAAAGATGGAGGTATGGAAAACCAATGAAGGCCGTGAAAATGTAGAACTGAAACAAACAGGTCATGGACAATCCTAGGTTATGCACTTTCACAGCAACTAAGAGGTCCTTTAGAAACTCTGGGTCAAATAATTTAAATTATGCTTCCTGATTTCATGATCAAGTTTCAATTTTACGAATTTTGTGCAATTTAGTAATAATGTATATTTGCCTACATATTCTCTCCTAAATATACAGAAACATAAATAACAGAACTCCTGAATTAATTTGTAATTTGTTGAGTCAAATAATATCTTGAAGTATGTATCTTGAGGTTTGTAATGTTAATTTGTTGGTATGAAATCACTTAGGCCAAGCCACTTGCCAAAATACAAGTAGAATACAAACATTGCAGCAGGTTACCTTAGACAGAGTGGACTTGATACAAAGGTAAAAAAAATGTATATACTGTATTATAAATTACATTTTTTGCTGTCAAATTAATAAAAAACAATCTCAGTTTATAGTTGGGACATACCAATAGATTGTGCTGTGTCCTCATGTGTATTAAAAATTCTTGCTATCTGAGGCATGAAACTTTTTACACACTTTACATGAGGACACAGTGCAATCTACTGAAGATCAAAAAAACACAAGTCATCCATAATAATGAAAGTACAAAGTAACCTGTAAAGGGAGAAGATGATATAAAGACCAAGCCTATGTGATTATACTTTTTTTCTCTTGTAAATAAATGTTTCAAAATGTGACACCATGCATAAATTTATTCACATACAAAATATTTGCAATTCTTTTTATAACTGTTTTAAATGTGATGGTTGTATTATTGCATTATTATTTTACTTATTCTAAGGTTTAGGAGTGTAATAGACTGATAGCAAAATCTCCTATAATCTGCATTTCTAGATTATTTTCTGTCTAACCATAGTAATGCAAAAGAAAAGAAGCATTTGTAGTCAGCAATTTTGTTGTGTTCTGTTGTGTAGACAGTCCTTAATCTCCTTCCAGTCTTATCAATTATTGTTATATTGTCATCTGTAACCCATGTACACTCACTCATGTGATAAAATAATAAATTCAAAAGTGAATAAAAAATGAAGGCAAGCAATTTTTAGATACTTGATTGAATGTGGACATACTAGTAAATATGTATGTCCACAATCAGAAAGGCAAAATATCTAACACATTGTGCCATGTTCCGGGTGTACAACTTGATTGCAAAAGTTGTTGGAAAGCAAATTAATTGGTGCTGCTAGCATCTGCAGATTTATGAGCCAATGTTAGACGCCTGTTATATAAATATTAGGTAGAGCTGCCAAAGACAAGATTTCCCTCTGGTCTCATGGTAGAAAGAGTTTAATCACTCTATGTGGGCAAAATTTTAAGCTCGAGGAATAAAAGACATCTCATAAATCATGGGGACATTGGCGAACCCTGACATTTTGGGTTGGATGTCTTCATCTGTAAATTTAGTCTTAGAAGTCAATTGGAAGTTCTGTAGGATAGTTGTTATACAAAGGAACAGCTCCATACGGGCCAGACCTTCCCCAAGGCAAATTCTCTTCCCTGAAAAGAAAAAGTAAAATACTGAAATGAATTCGATTTCATGACCATTGTATATATTCTAATAGTAATTTCTTCTAGTATAGTTCATGAAATTAGAGAAATAATCTGTTTGTTACTGACAAGACAGACATGTAGTTTTCCAATTGTATTTTTTGTAGCTATGACAAGTTTAATACCTTAGAGCAGTGGTCCCCAACCTTTTGGAGCCACTAAATGCACGAACTCCGGACCGCGCATGTGCGCGGAGCCGTGTGTCAATCAAAGGGGAAGAAACTTCCCCCCAGAGTGATATCATGATGCCAGAACCTGCCCATTCTCTCATCGCAGGACTGAGCCTGTGATCTTTACTGTTAGCATGGTCAGCGGCCCTAAGCGGGGTCCTTCTCCTGACCCTGCTAGGTGGTGCACAAGCCAGAGCCGCGGCCCACCTGTCCAATGGCCCCTTCTGAATATGTCTAGTTTTTATACTGACCCAAAAGGCGTTGATTAACTAAATAATTTGAACTGTTTGCTTACCAAGGTGAATAGTCATCTTGTCAGGAACATGTCACTTAGTAAATGTAGTGAAAATTCACTTTGCAAAGAATACCTTATAAGCCTCCAAGGAAATAAAAGAATACAATTTTTGCATGCACGCTATTGGATGAGTGAAATCAGCAGGGCTTCATCTCATTTACTAAGCTAGGTGGATTATCTCTTTCAAGGTTACACACCAGTTTGCTAAGTGGGCAGACGATTTTCTTTTAGTAAATTGCCCCCTTGCCTCAATAACCTAAAATATCAAAAAATATCAAATATCAAAAGAGGTCAAAAGCAGTAACATAACTAGCATTTTCTAAAATAGTTTAGCAATGGCAGCCTCAACATTTGTTTCAGTACTCATATGGTATATGGAATCTTATGAAACTCAGGAAATAGAAGTTGGTGATAAATAAAAATGGCTTGCAGGAGACCAGGCACTAGGAAATTTCAGAAAACTGCAAGACATCACTGGATTGCAAGGAGTTGTGTAACAAAAATATGTAAACATTTTTATGAATACTTTTTTAAAGATTTTCTTAAAAAAGTAGAAGTTCCTTTTAATAATATTTTTAAAAATTGTAACAGTACCTGCTGAAAATGGAATAAAGGCCGGATTCTTCTTAAAGCAACCATTACTGTCCAGGAAATGATTAGGGTTGAACTTGTTGGGAGTATCAAACATTTTAGGGTCATGAAGAACAGAACACAATAATGGATAGACATCTGTACCCTAAAGACATACAATATGATTGAGTGAACATGAAAATATTGTGGTTTTAACAATATCAGAATATATAGGATATGTAATACCATGGCATGCATGTTTATTGCTGAATAAGGACTAAGATAATTTTAAAATATAGTCATCTGCTCTGTCCAGCTCACCCTGTTGATTTCCTCCAACAATGTCACTTGCAGAACAAAGAGAATCAAGCAATTTGCTGTCCGCCCCAGCACATACATTGAGCATGTATGCTGTGTGGCTACTGATCCTTTATAACTTTTTAGCTCCCAAGCACCAATAGTCAGTTGTAGCATTTCACCTTGCTGACCTACTAGTGGTGTGACTTATATTTGGATTAATTATTGCTGACTCGGCTCTTTCCTGATCTTGTAATTATTTACTGCCTATACCAACCTTTGCCCTTACCCTTGAATACCTTTTTGGTGGACATTTTACCTGTGTATGACCCTTTGCTCTGGTTCCAGGACTTGCTTTTGCTAGTCTTTCCTGTACTGTATTATCTGTGGATTGCCTTGTTATCAACCCTTCATTGTCTGACTTCTATTGTGTCCCCTGTACTGCTCTTGTGGGCTCCTGGTCGTTTTTCAGTCCTTTCCCATACGCCATGCTTTGCACACAAAAGTCTTTGGAGCAACCGTGTGCTGGGATAATGCAATTAGCCTCCCAAGACTGAGAACTATAAGCAAGAGGTTCGGAACCGTAAACCGCTGGTGCGTGGTGAACCGTAAACCCGACTGCTTTTTGATAATTTTTAAAAATTACAGTCATTTGCTATTTGTTGCAACTTGGAACTGATCTGATCCAAGATTGAAAACATTTGCCAACTAATAGCAAAAAAGGTTTCTCCATGATAGTCTATCTTCTTCAGTCTTGAAGAGCTTAAGTAAATCAGACCCATTGAGTTGAGCCAACAATGCGAGATAAACATATCTGTTATTAGTATCTCTACAACAAGATTAATGGAGAAATCTTAGCTGCGATGGAGAATCAAAATCATTAGCAAGGGCAGTGGGTACAGTGAGTGGTAAATTGAAGGTTTACCACCTATTAAGACTTCATGACACTAAAGCCGTATACACACTTGCAAATATAGTCATTGGAAAGGACCTTTCACGATCCTTTCTAATAACTAACCACTCCACGATGCATGAATGATGCTGTACATACAGCACCAGTCTGCTCTATGCAGGGGGGAGGGGAGAGCAGCGGAGCGGCACCCCGCTGCTCGCTCTCCCTCTTCACTTGCATTATGATCGCTCATCATTCATTGTCTGTGGATCCACCAGGAAGGTCGTTCTGATATCAGCCCCGACGTGTCTGATATTGGCCCTGAGCCTGATTATCGGGCGAGAACCATTGAAAGTGTGTACGTGGTTTAAGGAATATATTTGGTTTAACGTGTTTGTTCTGTGTGGATGTAAATGCTGGTGAAACTGGTGAAGTGGCTTGGAAAGTTGCAAAATGTCTTCAACATTACAAGAACAAGTCCAGTTAAATGTGATTACTATTAGATATACAGTGATCTAGATAAATGAGAACCTTCACAACATTCTATTTTGCTTTCTGAAATATGTAATTCATAAAAGCTGTATACTACTTGGATACTTTTTTCCTATGTCACTTAACCATCTACATTTTGACTGGTGAAACAAATGAAAATTTACCTTAAGTTTAAAAAGTGTGGTTTGGAAAATATTGAGAAAGTACTGAGGTACTGTAAACATTTTTTTAAATCTAACATTTAACAATAAATTAAACACATCAAACAAAAAATGTTTTCACAGTTAGGAATAATTCCCTACTTTAGGAATGGTATATCCTTTGAAGCTGACATCCTTTATCACTGTGTGTGACATACTAAGTGGAAGAATATCAGCGAATCTCTGGATCTCATGAATTACGGCATCTGTATACGGCATGTTGTACCGATCTTCAGTGTTTGGAATACGATTTTGCCCAATTACCCGATCTATTTCCTTTTGCACTTTTTCTGGATACAGAGAAAAATAATGGGTGTAAATGAATATTAAAACACCAAGAGGGCTGATTACGTAAACAAAGTACAAAGTACACCCAATCATGTGCATTACTAAACCTCTTCATTTTTTAACTGCATTTTTATTGAGTAAATCCGATATTCCGCAAATATAACCTGTAAGTGAATCTTCCATCTTCATATGTTTTGAGTGACTGTTACTGTATTATCAGAGAATTTAAGGGAAAGTCACATCTTCTCTTCTGTTAACAGAATGCAGTAACACAAAACAACCAATGAGCCATCTCTCTTGCTCCACTTACTTTAGATTGATAGGAACTACATTCTTTTGTTTGTTAAGAAAATTTACCCCTTTTTTGTTGCTGAGTTCTCACTAATATTCACCTTGTATTTCAGGATGTCTTATAAGAATCAGAAAACTTTGTCGTAGGGTGGTAGTTAGTGTTTCTGTTCCACCAAAGAACAGGCCAAGTACTGTCATAACCATGTTTATTGAATCAAAGTGTGGATTGTCCTTTTCCTAAAAACATGAAATAATATAGTAGTGATAAGGAACACACACACACATATATAAATATATATATATATATATATATATATATATTATATATTCACATACTTGCAGCTGCTTAAGAAGAAAACAGTCAATGAAATCCCGAGGACAGTTGGGATCGAATGACTTCTTGTTTATCTTTACTCTCTCCATGACGAATTTTCGCAGTTCATTCAAATTTCTTTGTGATCGCTGGTGAGGCCCTGGAATATAGTTCATGATTTCTGGGAGCATATACTGCAACTGAATAATGTAAAAAGTCAGTAATTGTACCTCTGCAGGAGAGACAAGATACAGAACTTATACAGGTTATAGCAAATTACCAGTGCGTTTGTAGGAATGCAGCTTTTTTGTGCACAACCTAATGAATTATTTTTCAATCATTCCATTTTGCACTTGTCCCTCTAGACCCTTGTCCCTCACCTATCTTTACTGACTACTGTTAGGAGATGCTCATCTGTCTGGCAACTCTGTGCTGTGCGCCATCGCAGTATGAAACACTGTTTATTCTGTCCAGCGATGTATGTTTGGCATCTCCAGCACCACTCTGTGAGGCTGTGCACAGCTGAAGGGGATTTCAGAGGCAATTAGTTCTAACTATTCCAGAACCCTGACAAGCTTATTGCTACAGTCACACACCAGGTGCTAAAAACACAAAGGAATCCCTGCTGTTTCTGCTTTCTGAAATATATTTCAGCTTCCGTGAGAGAGAAGCAAAGTTTGTAAAACTTATTCTATTTCGTTTTTTCTTTTCATATTTCTGGAATAAAGCCAAATAAAGTACAACTAGGCATCCAAGGGCTGAACTGGTTTGGTTTAGGATTTTTTATAGGTGAAGCTGCTTGGGGACAAAATGTATGTTTATCAGTTGGGGGTTTTCTTGCATTCCACAGCCAGAGAGGTTCCCAGAGAGTGGAGTCAGACTCCCAAGTATGGAGGGGGTTACATGTATTAGCAAGTATTTATTAAAAGAACATTAGAACCTTGTTTTTATAGTAGTCATCGCAGTAAAGTTGGCTGCTGAGGAGATGGTTTATTAGAGGAATGCCCCACTTACACTTCATATTGCATTGATTCATGTTAAGAAGCTTTCAAACAAAGGGCCTCATAACCATATCAAATAAATCTAGATGGTAAACAGAAAAAGTAGCACCACACCAATAACATTCAAACCCCAATCCTGGAAATATTCTGGTCTGTTTTCTTTAACTTCTATAATGGCTTTGGACTCTAAAACTATTGCTATGTTCCTGTTTTCTTTTTTGAAGCCTAGTATGCATTTTATTACAGAAAATTTGCAGTTCATATAAGTGGTCCCTTATTTTTATTACTTTTCTTCAGAACCACTTCTACCTACCTGTCCCCAGGGGCTGTTCATTTCTTTGAATATTTTGTCGAACAAGCTCAAGAGCCGCTGAAAACTTTGATTATCATGCTCAAAACGATTTCCAAAAACTATTGAGCAAATGACGTTGGAGACAGACTTAACTAAGAGGCCTGTTGGTTCGACAGATTTTTCTGCATGCAAAATATGAAAATCTGGTCATTAGTACATCTAATCTATCTACAACACCTAAATCTGCTTTATAAATTTCTTATACAGTTACAGCATTAATTATCAAAAGTAATTCATTATCAGTGTGTTATTTTATTACTATAGTACCCAATCCTGGTGCACTTTACAGCCCATGGCGCCAACATCAAAATGTCATGTATATAGGTGGGTAAGAGTTGTCTAATCACCAGAGTTTGCCAAAGTAAATTGACTTCTCTTCAAAATCTACCTTAGACTTTGATAGGGCAATTAGATTTTATTCTTCTCTGGGAGGACAATTAGTTAGAATGTACTGTAACGTGCTGTCTAATAAACTGGACTCATAATACTCCATAATATAACTATAATCATAAAATAACTCCATAATTCCATATATTTTAGGTAGCATTTCTGACAATTGCCATAGCTACTCCTTTCTAAGAAAGAAAATTCTGTGAATAAGATCCTTTCGAATTAATAGGTCGCCTTTGTTGGGTCCCTAATATCATCAGTTAACCCACATTTGATTTACTAGGAAGGAAATAAAATATGGATATATCAGAAGATAGGGCTGTTGTTTTTGTCTGTGGTACCCAGTCAGATTCTCCACTTTGTTTATTAAGAACCCAACAAGTTGCTCTAGAAAGCAAAAAATAATTCTTGGACATGTAATTAGGTTCCATTTTGGGTACAGCTAAAGAGAATGTATCAATTTGTTCCAAAGAAGCACTGCTAAAATTTGGCACTGCATGTACATTATTATTATTTTATTCTATTCGGCAAACACAAGAAAGCAACATACCTTTCAGAGATCTAATTTCTTCCACCAGGAACCCAACCTCTTCCTGAATCCTCATCTCAATAGATTTCTTTCCCATCCCAAAATTTCTGAGCGTGGTAATTGAAAACCTGCGCAAATCCTTCCATCGTTCCCCATTGCTAAATACAACTCCTGAAAAACAATAATCAAACATTTGCAATGACAAAGTAAAAATGCAATTGCCCATCACACAGCATTTACAAAGATTTGATTTTCAAAAATCTATCTATCTAAACACAGTATAAATACATTCAGGAATAGTTTACCTTTTTTGATCATCCTTAAAAAAACAATTTTCTGCTCAGTTTGTGAATAAGGCAACCTTAGCAGACAGCAAAAATAGATACTATGACTTAGAAGAATGCACAATACATCATAGCTAAACAATAATAAAGCTCATACCCTAGTTTTGATGGAAAAATAATTAGGCCATGACTATGTTGTTCACTGTTAGACTGAGTGTACTGTGCATTGCAATGGGGCCCCCCATTGGCTCCAAATGTTGGACTGTTACCCCCCTCATCCAGACTCCAAGTCTAAATGCTGCTGTGCAAGAGATTACATGGGTCTGAGATTGGAATATTTAATAGTCAGTAGTGAAAATGTACTTAAAAGCAACAGAGACGGCATTCCTATTCTGGGAAGTCGGTTATGTCGGTATATTACCGACATATTGGGCAAGATTTTTTCCTTTCAGATGACTGGATGAATAAAGTAAACAGAGCTTTATCTCTTAAACTAAGCTAAGAGAACTATCCCTTGCAAGAGGTTTATTCACTTTGCTTATACATTTTTGTAAATCAACTTAGTGAATCCTGATGTCCACACAGTTCTTAACTATGGTAACAAATATCGGACGCACAGGGTAATTTCTCCTTATAAGTGGTGAAACATTTAGTGTGCTGTTAAACTGGGCACTGCTGGCACAGGGACATTGCACTGCCAACAATGATCTCCAGTCCCTCCCCAGTCTGGCTGTTCCTATATTGTATGTGCAGGTTGCACCAGCCTACAGGATTCATTTTAGTGGCACTCACCAAAAAAAGCAGACGCTGGCATCAACCCCTTCTCTACGGCAGTAAGCCAAGTACTTCTCTTTCCTGAGGGGAGGAAGGCTGGATGCCAGCATCTGCTATTTTATTTGTACTGGGCAATCAGGCTTTCCTGTCTCTCTCTGCCAGCCTGGGCTTTAGGCTACTGACTGCAGAAACTTCCAACTACAGAAGTAATAATAATAATGGTGGGGGCTGTCAAGTGCCTTGTAGGCACTTGCATGTGACAGGATAGCATATACAAGTATAGAATATTTTGCTAGTCTATTGCTGCTAGTGTTACTAGAATTTGCCTTAGTTCAGTTCACTTGCAGTATGTTGAATTAACTCAGTGTTCAGGTTTATTCTTTGGGTTGATAAGTTCAAATCCCAGTAAAGTCAACAGCAGAGGCACATTCAGCCAATATTATTCAGAGCACGGCTCAGCTAATTCAGATGGCAGGATGTGACATGTCAAAGTCTGCTGGCCAGAGTTGCTGAGCCTTAAAGAGGAACTAAACTCAAAACTGCCTAAAACAAAAAGAAATAGCTCCAGGCACCACCATATTTGCCTCTTTTTCTGAGTTCTTCTTCTTACGTCACCCAACCCGTGTCGTTTGGAAAAAAAACTTGCTGATCTCACTGTGCAGGTGTAAGATTGGCAAACTTTTCTCCTTTCACGAAAAGGCTTCTTCTGCGCATGCCCGAGATGCTCAGGCATGCACAGAAGGAGCACCCAAGAGCCTCTCAGGATGCGTGATGTAGGTATCCCAAGAGCCTTTGCATTCCTAGGCGATCGAGAATTAGGGGGCGGTGCTGCACCCTTTTTTTTTTAAAAAAAAGAAAGGGTGTTGCACTTAAAAAAACCTAAACAAACAAACCCTTTTATGTAAAGTGGAATTTCTGAGTTTAGGTACTGAGTTTAGGTAAAAAAATTAAAACAATACTACATGGCCTGCTTTCCCCCTAGGAATATTAAAACCATGAAAGGTCTTTCTGGAATCTTATTTTCCAAAAAAAAAAAAAAGGAAGAGGGCAAAAGGCATGTAGCCTCCTTGCAGAAAACAAAAGCAGCCTGCCCCAACAGTGAAATCCTTAGAGGAGAAGCTGTCGCAACCTGCGGGCTAAACTAAAGCAGCTGAGCCATACTACACAGTGATAGCATGCATCTGTGAATCAAATCTAACCACTGAACATCAGGAATGTTTGGAAGTGTTCTGAGCAGATTTGTGATTGATTCGAACTTGAACACCACACTTAATTGCATCTGTGGTTGAAATAATGTCTTAAGGGGAATTTTTACAAATGTCTAACTGACTCCCCTCAATGACAACCAATGTACCCCTCTAGTCCCCAATAATAACCAAAGTACCCTTTCAACCCCTGTTAACAAAGAACACCTCGGCTACTTCCAGCCACTACTTATCTCTAAACTGCCTAAATACCTCAATTAAATCATGCCCAATGTCTATCAATACATACAGCAATAGCAACAGTGAGAGCAACCAATAGTGAGAGCACCATTCTTCTCACATTGCAATAAACTTACCAAACCCCTTGAAAATAACATCAAGATTTGGAAGCTTTCCTCGTCCACTGAAGTCCTCTGCTTGGTCCACTAAAGCTTCTTTTACAGTTTCATAACCAGTTAGGATAATAACTGGATTTTGTCCAAAATACACAGTATATACCGATCCATATTTCTTTGCAATCTAAAGCCAAGCAAATTATATTATTGCCATTCCCTATGCAAGGAAACAAAACATTAGGTTAAATGTTTATTCAGGTAGGGTATGGTTTGAATTTTACTGCTACTTTGCCTATAATTTGACCGCAAACGTCTTATTTTCCTTCTTTAAAACTTGTAATTGGACCATAGCTATTATTTTTTTATCAGTTTTAGAAGATGAATACTGAAATCCGAATTATTGTTATGGGAAAGATTTATTTAATTGTGGCTGATTTTCTATGATGGGTTTAGTAAGAAACTAATACTGATCCCATACACTCTACTTAATTTATGATCTGAAAAATCAAAAATTGTACCATTACCTAAAGTTTAAGAGTTTACTCTGATTGAAATGGATTGGATTGAAGTCCTCTGCTCACGGGTGATTTTGTAAATTTCTTTGACCTAACTAATAAAGTCTGACACCAAATTTGAGTAACTTGTCCAGATCAAAAGCATGCATACTTCTTAGCATTTGATGCTTGCAAAACATTTTGCAACATTAGGCAAATGTACTGCTGGTAATCCTCTCAGAATGCTAAGGAACTGTTGCTATGTTTACTCATTTGTTGGCTAAAACATTGTAGAATATCTGTTGCTGTTTGACATTTTTTGCAACCCTATAAGATTTTGCTACCTTCTGCTGAAATCCCACCCTGCTACCTAATCTTAGTCCTTAACCCCTTTTCTTAGTGCCCAACCTTTATCCCTTATTTACTGGTGCCTACCCTTAACCCTCTTTCCTGGCGACTAACCATAACCCCTTTCTACCTGGTGACTAATTTTAATCCCCAGTCTAATGCCTAACCTTATCCCCTCTGCCTAGAACATACACTTAATCACAAGCCAATTTACACAGAACCTAATTCCTAACACCAACCCTCCATCACATTAACTTCCCAGGTAGAAAAATCTAATAGGTAGCAAGTTATACTTACTGGCTAGATCTCTGAACCCCTCCAATAACCAGATCCTAATCCACACTCCAGAATATTTTTTTTTCAATCAAACTGACCTTCATTAGGGATTGGACAAGTTTCCCTCTCCTTATCTGTAGGACATTGCCAACAATGGGCAGTGGTGTTGGTCCTGGTGGCAGATTATGTCTCTGATACAAGGTATTCCAGAATGAGTAGATGATTGAGAAGACGAGAAAAGACAAGAGAAAGGTAATCACCCATGCGACATCCATCTTGTATGAGAACAGAATGTTCAATTACTCAGTAGGAACATGTTATTTGTTTGGTAATAGATAATTGCTTGCAAACAAAATTTCCTGGGAGTGGTTTGCTTCGGCTGTGTAAATAATCAAGTTGTTTACATTGTAGTCATTGGTTGGCATTGATCCTACATTCAGATCTAACTTTTGTATGTATTGCAAAGTGCCATATGAAAAGTCTACAAATCTGCAAAGTCTGTTTCAGAGTATACACAATTCTTTATTGTTTTGGCTGAAAATCTCACTGAAACGTTTCTGTGATTGGTACTAAGGAATTACTAGGCTATCCTTTGTGCTATTAATGACAGATCTAGAACTATTTAGATTCTGGATCCACAGTGTATACTTACCAAATCATGATTGGTGTTGATGATTAGTGCAGGGTTTGTACTAAATCTTGGCCCCAGAGAAAGATTCCAAAAGTTTAAGAACAGAATTTTGATTTAGTTTTTTCAGTGGTTTCCTATTGACTGGAACAAACCTCTAAGTCTATCTCTGTGAAAGTGTTTTCCAGGTCGTAGTATTATTGGTAGTAGTTAGTTACATTGAATGTGTGAGTTGATGTAGGTTGAAAATGTTTCTTCCCTCCTTAAATCAGTTTCTTTAGTTTTAATAAACAGGCAAAACATAGCTCAGGATTTTGTTTTACAGTCTGTCCACTGTGTACAGTACCCAAAAGTTCCCTACCACTTGTATCCATTACCCATTTCAAGTTCAGTTCAAAGTACTCCCAGTTCAAACACTTGCCTTGTCACACTTACTTCTTCCCCTCTACACTGAAGACGCTGCTCTCCTGCGCATGCGGACAGTTCAGACACTAGACGTGACTCTGTTTCCAATCTTTATCAAATCCATCCAATCCGCTGGCTAATCAGCAATAGTCTCTTTATCATACCTGACTATTTATCTAGCTCACACACTGCACTCTGTGTTCGTGCAATGTGTCTCCATTGTGCCGAGCCCCTAGTTCTGTGACCTAGTTCCTGTTCACCTGTGGCTTAATTCGGTGTTTCCTCTGTCCAGTTCCTGCATTAATCCCTCGTTGTCCAGTATGTTGATTCCCAGCCAACTTCCCAGTGCTGTTCCAGTGTTCCTGTCTGTCTGTGGATATCCCTGAGTCACCTGTGCCTCCTGTTGCTTCCAGTGTCTCCTGTGTGTCTCCTGACTTCTAAGCAGTGGTCTGTATTAGAACATGCATTCTAATTTATAAGTCATTTTAAATTATTTTAATTTCTCATCTCAAAGAAACTGATCCTCAATTCATGGAGTTCATTGCCACATTCACTAATCTAAGTGAAATATTTCCTACAAATGGAAAATTCCCAAAGTGTATAGCCTAAACTCCTTTAATAAATCAACCCCCTTGTAATGAGACCAAAAAAGACTGTGATGTCTAAACACTTTTAGCAGCACTTAAAAAGTAAATGTACCTGCAAGACATGAGTGGCTCAGAAGAAGATGTTTTAACATGTTTTAGAAAATAAACTCACTCTTGAACAACCAGTTGACTTTTATGCTAATTAATTTAGGAAGAGTAAAACAACCTCCCTAATTGTTATTTATTAAGAGCAAAAATTATTCAGCTTTTCCAAAACAATTATTATGTTAATGTGCAAGAATAACTGGAATTGCCTACATCACGAACACTTTCACATATATTTTCAAAGCTTAGTAATGGTATATCCCTTGAAGTTGACATTCATTATCATCATGCCCGGTGTATTAACGGGGAGGATATCATTAAATCTCTCTGCCAGCCCTTCCCCAGGCACTCCCCTTCCTGGGGGCAACTGTGTGCTGGGAAAAGCAACTGGTCTCCTGAGGCTGAGCAGGGCCTTGCTATAAGTGAAGAATGTGATTAGATTGGAGAACTAGTATCTGGCGAGTACTGTTGCTGGACTAGGGCCTTACACCTGATCTATTTCTTTAATTGCTTTGTCTGAAAAAAATAATAATATAGATAAAATGACTAAGCAAAAAGCAGACGTAATAAGTATACTCTTGTACTTGTAGTAATATAAAGCAACCAATTAGAAGTCATTTTTTCTGCTCCACCTACTCTAAATATTGGAAAGCTGAAATCTGATTTGTTGCTAAGTCATTCCACCTCCATATTCATTTTAAAAATAATTCAATGCCAAGTTCATCCCCTATATTAACCTTGTAATTCAGGATATCTCATAAGTAGGAGGAATTCTTGTTGCAGGGTGCTGCTAACTTTTCCACCAAAGAACAAGTTTAAGCTGAGCTATCATTAGATATTTAACAATATATAGATAAATAACTAGATAATTTTATTGTTAGATAGCACTTTAATATAATGAAAAAATTATCATTTTAATTAAAAGGGGAGGACTCCTCCTTTTCCTTCACTGCTGTGGCAGACATCCGCAACCTCCTAGGATACATACGTCAGGAGGCTGTGGGCTACTAAAAGAAAATGGCAATCTCACTGCATATGCTTGACATCAGCAAGATGGGGTGACGTCAAAAGAAGAAGGAACATACTGAAGAGGATGGCGCATCCAATATCCAGTCCGCACCACAAAGAAGAGGAAAGACATAGGTTATGTAGGGAATTCACATACTTGCAGCTTTAGAAGAAAACAGTCAAAGAACAGTTTGGACTGAATTTCTCCTGACTCATCCTAATACTCTTTAAGATAAATTTCCCCAGTTTATTAATATATATGATTATTCTCTGGTGTGGTCTTGGAAATTTTCTTCTTTTTTTTACAAATGCCAAAATTAAACAAGATTAGTGTTGCTGTTTGGATGTTGCTTACATTTCGTGTACATATTTTCATGTTCAAACCTTTCGCAAGTCATCCTGATAAAGCAGACCAGTGTCGAAGGATGAAAAAACCCTAAAAATTCTCTTGTTAAGATCCTCATTTACCTAGGCAATTTTTACATCTGCATAGAAAGAAACATTTTATACCTTTAAATATCATTTGGGGAATGTTTGGAACAACTTGATGGTTAATATATGGTCAATGACTTTGTCAATGCTTTGTATTGTATGATCAAAAACTTTTGAAATGTAAATAATAAAATATGTATTTTTTATACTAAAGTTACTTAATGCCTAGAAAGTCCTGCTTTCTTTGAACTTCTTTATTCTTGTTGTAACCTAATGCTTTCGTTTATTGCCATTGGCTGCTGGGGGAAGCCATTGGGAATGCTGAAAGTATTCTAGAGTAAAAGGCTTTCACACTATATTAGTATTAGGCATATTAGTTATAAGCAGCCTGCTGTTGTTAAATTCTAACTAAACCCTGGGGGATTTTGATTCAGAGGGTCAATCAATTGTGACCATGTGACACTCGAAGTAGGAAAAACAATATAATGATGCTTATCATATAGAATAGGAGAAGAAATGAAGAAAGGAAAAATCATGTACCTCTATCCTAGTAAATGTATTTGCCAACCCTGAAGTATGCATACATTTTCTAAAGAAGAGGGAAACACATTCTTGATGCTCATATATGAGAAAGGAGAAAGAAATCCATAAAGATTAAGGATATCCCCAAACCTCTAAGCTTCTTTAGGGGAAATAGAGTTGTCAATCAAAGTAGCTAGAACATAAGGAAACACATGTATTCATGTATTGTGAGATTTTTTTTTCAAAAAGGTACATTTTTATATATGATTATTGAATATTTTGGAAATGAAAAAGATGTCTGCTTGATGAATCAAACACTTGATTGATTCTGCTTGTAAAACTGTTTAATTTCCTTCTATTTTGTGGTACTTCCCCCACCTCTTAGATTGTAAGCTCTTCTGGGAAGGGTCCTTCCCTTGTGTCTCTTGTGTCACTGTCTGTATCTTCTGTCATATGCAACCCCTATTTAATGTACAGTGTTGCCTAATATGTTAGCACTATAAAACAATTGGTTAGCTCAGCTCCATGTTTGTTTTACTACACTCATACAAACAGCGTTCCTTGGTAAACCATGTAGTACCAATGCCACCTATCGGTCCTCATAGAGAGCGGACATCTTTGAATGTTTCCCCAAACAATTTAAAAAGTTGCTGAAAACTCTGATTATCATATTTAAAATGGTTTCCAAATACTACGGAAAATACTACGGAGTGGAAGACATTGGAAACAGTCTGGAAAAGAAAGTTTGTTGGGTTCAAAGGTTTTCTTGCAGGGATATGTTAAAAATGTGATTACAGGTAGTCCCTGGGTAAGGACATCCAACATACAGACGACTCCTAGGTACGAACGGGGCTTCCCTGCTCCCTCGTGTGCAGCATGGAGGCTTGGAGGGAGGCAGTTTGCATGACTTGCACAAAAAATCTTTTGCTAAACGTAGCTAAGGTTGTGGGTGATCTTAAGAGCTGAGCTGATCTGTAGCATCTTGTAACTTTTTATTGACCAGGACAAACAAATGTCTAGGCTCCATGAAGTTTTTTTTTTGCTTTGTTTGTGATTGGTTTACAGTGAGGATTTTATGCAGTAACTGACATCACCCTGCCTAATAATATGTTGAGACAAACATCTGTCCTAATTGCATTTAATAAACTAATGTAGCGGTTCTGACTTAGATACAAATTCAACTTAAGAACAAACCTACACTCCCTATCTCGTATGTAACCCAGGGACTACATGTATATTGGTTTACAAAACTCTTAAATGTACTCTGTTAATGCCTTTATTGCTGCATATGTGAGTTATTTTTGGGTAATTAGATATTTAGCCGGGGGTCAACCTGGCTTGTGGCCTTCCTTCCCTGCAGCTAAGGTCACCAAAAAAAAAATAACAGTAGTATGGGAAAAAAGTTTAATGATATCATTGACTTCTCTTGAGCTTCTGCTTGAGATGCTTAGGTGGGGGTGACATCTTTATCAAGGTCTAGAGACGCCCAAGAGATGAGTCCAGCTTTTTGCTGCATTGTCTTTTCGCCTTTTTTGTGCCCATCATACCCTAGGAGTCACAAATTGTGAATGGATATTCAGAAATTCTTAAGTAGTTAAAACTTTACAGAAGATACAAACATTGTAGGGCATTGTAACAAAGTTCTAGTCAGATTCTTATCAGCTCTATTGAGTGTACTGAACTTCTAATGTAAACACAATGTAGGTTTACTTTAACAATGTCCAAGGAGCTTACTTACCAACATGACCAATCTAACCACAACCAAGCAGAACCTAAAATTTGATTGGTCAGCTACTTAACTCCATAAGATCTAATCATTTAAATGGATTGGAATCAGACAGGACATGAACCTCCTCCCATTTCTAGATCTTTAAGCATAGAAACATTCCTGAAAGGCAAGAAGGGAAGTGTTTGTAATTCAAACTATGAAAGAAGCCTAGGGTGACAAAGTTACACTCATCCCACCTTACAGTACAGATAAAGTACATTGAGTTGTGTCAACCTAGGACAGAAAATGTGTCACTACCAGGATCACCAGGAAAAAATTGAAAAAAGAAAACAAATGAAGCCACCCAAGGACTGGTAATATGAAATGATATGTTTATTAGTTTAGGATCTATTTAAGCCAGCATCATTTCAGCTTCCCGATTAACTCCAATGCACTTCTCTCATAGGTAAAATTCCCAATAAATGAATCAGTTTTCATCGTACTTAATAGCAATATTTTTAGAAGGACCTAAAAAGTTTTTAAATGTTCCATCTTCAATATACACTTTTGCATAGTCATAGCTACTGTTATGATTCCCTTCCAGCAGGTAATGCGGAATCACTCAGGGTGCAGAATCTAAGCGCCACCTGGTCTTCACTACTAAGCAAAGAGGGCTCTTTGCAGCTGTGTACTGCCAGGTTGTGGCCCCTGGGTTCACTCCAACAAAGAGTGGATTATCAGAGGTATGACTGCCCACAGACATGCTATATCAGGAAGTGTGGCTGCATGCATTGTCAGGCAGTGACAGAGAGTGAGTCTGAAAGCTAGGCCAGGATTACAGGATGCCGCAGAAGGGTTTGGCTGGGAGAGCCGTGGGTACCAACAAGTAGGGTGACACCTACATAAGACATGTTACAATAAACTTATCAAAGCCTTAGGAATAATTGTCAAAAGTTGGAAACCTTTCACATACACTAAATTCCTCTGGTAGGTCCATCAATTTTTCTTTTATAGTTTCATAACTGCTTAGAACTGAATCACTGTAGGTGGATAAAACTCTATGCTCGAGGAATGAAACACATCTCATAATTCTTGGGGACATTGGCGAATCCTGCCATTCTGGGTTGGATGTCTTCATCCACAAATTTAGTCTTAGAAGTCAGTTTGAAGTTCTGTAGAATCGTTGTTATATAAAGAAACAGCTCCGTACGGGCCAGACCTTCTCCAAGGCAAAGTCTCTTCCCTACAAAAAAAAAAAGTTAAATATTGAAATGTATTGAATTCAATTTCATCTCCATTGTAAGTAATTTTCTTCTAGTATAGTTCATGAAATGAGAGAAATAATCTGTTTGTTACTGACAAGACAGACATACAGTTTTCCAATTGTATTTAGTGTATGTATGTACCTATGAGAAGTTTAATATCTCAGTGTACTTGTATTACTGATGGCTGAGTACAGGGAATCCTGTACTGAGAGAAATTCGTGGGTTGCCATACTGGTCTCCACTTCTAAATATGCCGGATGTCGGGTTGCTATACTGACCTAAAGGGTCTGATTTACTAAATAATTTAGACTGTCCACCAGGGTGAAGTGTCATTTTGCAAGGGATATGTCACTTAGTAAATGCTGTGAAAAACATTTTTTTTGCATGCTATTAGATGGTTGAGGTTAGGAGAGCTTTATCTTTTTTACTAAGCTATATGGAATACCCCTTGCAAGGGAATAGATCGGCTTGCTAATTGTACGTCTTGATTTGAAAATGAATGCTGTTGGGGTGTTCTGATATTTGTTCCCTTGCCTAATTACAATTCTAATACCAGAAAATCGCTCATAGAGATACGTTTTAGAATCTTTAAATTTTGGGGTGACAACACACTATCCCGGTCTTAACTGCTTTTCTGCAATACCACCCTCAAATGCATTTCCTGTGTTGATGCTTTTTGTGCAGGCAGATTTCACAATTTTCGTTCCCAGAAACCTGCCATAAGAAATGCCATGCAGAGGATCACTGCCGTGCATGCATGTAGACTGAAAGTAACTACAAAGGTGGTGCAGATCCACAGTATTGAAAACAACATAGGATTTACAAACATTAGTTTTGTATGCTTACATGCTTAAAGAAACTAAATGTCATTCAGTTTGGGTTTTACATCTGTATTGGAATAAATCAATATAAATACATAAAATGTGTGTCAATGCATGGATAAATATGGGCATTGGTACTTGTTATGAGTGCAGCAACATATCACATTTGTTGATGTTTATTGACATTTGAATTGACATTCAATACAGTATGCATGTAAAATGTGTTGAACATACATAATAATTCATTTTAATGTGTTTTCACTCACTTTCATTGGAAAATGCTTTTGGTGAAAAAAATATTGGTGTGAATTGGTCTTAAAAAAAATTTCCTGGCTGGAGCATGTAGTTTGCATGCACCACATGGTGGTGGTACTGGGTGTATAGGTTTGAATTTTCAGGATGGGCATACATGTTTGTATGTACCCTGGTAAAAGAATTTCCCAGCAGGAGCACCCACTGTGCATGCATGGGATGGCTGTAAGAGGTATGTTTGTAGCATTTTTCACTTCTGGCACAAATGTGCATTATGTGCTGTGCAAAATAATTTTATACATAAAACACTTAGTGTGCATTCACAGTCTGAGATCTTGTGAAGATCAGTAAATAGAAATCAGGGCTAGAATACAAATGGCCAGGAGAAGACCAAGCAATAGAAATTTTCAATTGCAAGACATCACTGGACTCAAAGAAAACAAATTAAAAACAAATTTAGGAATTTCTTTTAAATATTATCTTATATAGGTGGGTTTATGTTCCTCTTTAAAAATATTTTTTTATAATGTTACCATACCTGCCGAAAATGGCATGAACGCCTGATTCTTCTTAAAGCAGCCATTACTGTCCAGGAAATGATTAGGGTTGAACTTGTTGGGAGTAGCAAACATTTTAGGGTCATAAAGAACAGAACACAATAATGGATAGACATCTGTACCCTAAAGACATACAAAATAAATAAACATGAAAAAAATGTGAAAAGAAAAAGAATAAATGACCAAATGCTTTTCTGTTTGTGCTCTTCATTAAATATAACATTCAAAAGTTGCTAAAATGTATTGCATCAAACAAAAGTTTTAAAAAATTAGCCAAAATGTCCTACCTTAGGAATAGTATATCCCTTAAAGTTGACATCCTTTAACACCATGTGCGGAACATTAAGTGGGAGGACGTTAATGAATCTCTGGATCTCATGGATTACAGCATTTGTATATGGCATCTTGCTCCGGTCTTCAGTGCTTGGAATACGACTATTTCCGATTACCTGATCTATTTCTTTTTGTACTTTGTCTTGAAAAAATATTAATTTAGTATAAATGAAAAAAAATGTGGACAATTTACTAAAATAGTTTAGGCTGGTTACTCATCAAGGCAAATTTTCACCTTTCAAAGGAAAATTTACTTATGGGATGTGGCAAAAATTCCTTTTCCAAAGAACATCCAATCAAATACAATGAAATGTAAAAAAACCCAATGCTTCTGCACTTCTTTTAAAGTGAATCTTCATGAAGTGAATCTAAAATTCCATAAACATTCAGTGAAAGTGATTTTTCCACTTGCCTATGTTTTAAATATAAGTGAGGGATTTAACACCAAAGAGTTTTGGTTCAAACCACATCTGCATTGTTGAGTTTGCAGTAATACAAAGTGACCAATAAGTCATCACTGAATTCTAGAAAATATAGCACTGAATATTTATTTATACATTTTCATTGTTGAGTTCTCCCCAGCATTTACCTTGTATTTCAGAATATCTAATAAAAATCAGAAAGGTATATCGTAGGGTGGTAGTGAGTGTTTCGGTTCCACCAAAGAACAGTCCGAATATTGTCATAATCATGTTTAGTGTATCAAAGTGTGGATTATCCTTTTCCTAAAAACATAAAATACTATAGTAATAAAAAGGAATGTATATATTATTATAGTAATAAGGAATATATATATATATATATATATATATATATATATATATATATCTTCTATATTCTAGTATATATTCTATATAATATATTATATATAGTCACATACTTGCAGCTGTTTAAGAAGAAAGCTGTCAATAAAATCCCGAGGACATTTGGGATCAAATGTCTCTTGATTTTTCTTCACTTGCTCAATGACGAATTTCTGTACAGCATTTAAATGTCTTTTTGATCCCTGGTGAGGTCCTGGAATATAGTTCATGATTCCCGGGAACATATACTGCAACTAAATAAACAAGATACAGAGCTCGGGTTATGGCAATTTACCACTGCCTTCAAAGGGATGCAGTTATTAAGTACCCTACTTAGTGCATAATTTTTGCTGTATTATGCCTAGTTCAAGGCTGTCCAACAGGCAGCCCATGAGCCTAACTTTAAGGCCTGCAAGGCATTAGGGCCCCCTATTTATTTATTTTTTTCTCTTTGCATTTGTACCTCTTCTCACCTATTTCTCCTGCTGATTTCAATTCAGGGGGAAAGACATCAGAAATGATCTTAGAGAACCAATTTTTGTTGCCTATCAATCTGGGGAGCCATATCTAAACAATTGTAAAGAGGAACTAAACTCAAAATTCCACCGAACCAAAAAAATACACTTACCTTTAATCCCGCAGAGCAGTCGATCGGTCTGAAGGTCTCTTTCATGTAGTCCTGGCACTCCAGTGCCGGCATCTTCTCCTCTTCTTCATGGCTCTACTTCCTACATTACCTGACCCAGTCGTGAGATCAGGTGACGTATAAGGGAAAAAAACTTGCCAATATCACTACGCATGTGTGAGATCTGCAATTTTTTCCCTTTTGACCGAAGGGCTTCTTCTGGCCATGCCTAAGATGTTCAGGCATGTGCAGAAGAAGCACCCAAGAGCCTACCACGATGCGTTACGTAGGTATCCCGGAAGGCTCTCATTCATTCTTGAGGAGATCAAGAATTAGGAGGCGGTGCTGCACCCTTTTTTTAAAAAAACAAACAGAATTTTTACCTTACATAAAAGGGTTGTCTACCCTTTTATGTAAGGTTAAAATTCTGAGTTTAGATACACTTTAAGTCCATCATTCTTCTGTCAGAAAGATTAATCACAAGTTGACAGTTGTCAATCTTCCCAGAAGTGGACATCACTGCAAATTCACCACAAGGCAAAAAAAAAAGAGTTAGACTTTACTGGCCTCAGTTAGAACCCTAAATGTTAAAGCTCATGACAGTACAATTAGAAAAAGATTGAACAGGTATGGCTGGTTTAGAATGGTTGCAAAGTCTTCTCTGAATACTGAAATATTCTAGAATCAAATGTGAGGCCATCTGTGTGACAGCTAAAGCTTGTTTGAAATTGGGTTATGCAAAAAAATTATAATTTCAAGCACAATAGCAAATCTATAACAGAATGGCTGAAAAAGAAACGAATCAAGGTGTTACAATGGCCCAAGCAAAGTCCAGACCCAGACCCCAATGGAATGCTGAGGTGGGACACGAGATCTGTGCATGATTTATTGTCCACTAATCTAAATTCCCTGAAGCAAGAAGAGTAGACCAAAACTCCTCCACAATGGTGTAAAAAAACTGTCATACAGAAAATGATTACTTCAAGGTAGTGCAGCTTCTTCGTTCTATTGAATCATAGAATTTACTTAGTTTTCAACACACATTTTCTAGATGTTGGCTTTATTATTATTAGGTAATGACACAATAATTGTTTTTACTATGGTTTGGGAAAAATTCCGCTCTCCTTACCTCTGAAAATGGACAGCCCTGATATATTTCTTGAATGTTGGGCTCAAAGATGTTATTTTATCTGACAGCCTCTGGTAAATCTAGTATACTGTTAGAAGAATTTATGCCCATTTGGCTCAACCAATCAAACTGGTAAATACCTAAAGCAACCCTCTTAAAGGGGTTTCCTTTTTTTTAAAGGTTTCTGTTGCTAGCATATTGGGTCTTGTTTCAAATGTTCAGACTACATGGCTTTGGAATTTGGAGCTGCTAAGAATGTTGCTGATGTAGCCAAGCGCATCTTAAGAGCTGAGGTCAATGGAGTTACGCTAGAATCTCCACAAGCTCAGGCTGCATACACACACTCAATTTTTGTCTTTGGATACAATCTTTCACAATAATTTCAGCAACAAATGACTAAAGATGAATTATTGAGGGCTGTACATACAGCGCCATTCTTTTCTCTGAGGAGGGGTGGGGGGAGAACGAGTGAGCAAAGTGCTAGATGCAGGGTTAGCAAAGTTTTAAAAAACAGGATAAATCAATGCTTCAGAGTACATTGACTCAAGTATGAAGACAGTCTAAGGACCTCAAAGGCATCTTGTAGGGAAAAAGTAGCACCAGACCAATAATTTATTAATTTAAAGTAAGTACAAATCCTGGAACTTTTTTTCAATTACATTCGGGTAGAAACATGGTATGCATTTTATTACAGAAATATGGCAGTCCACTGAAATAGTCAAATATTTTGTAAGGTTCTTATATCAGTTTTCCAGGGTGTGGCAAGGCTGACTACGGAGAAATCTACCTTCTTTTCTGTATTTTCAATCACAGCAAGGAGGGAGGCACAAGGCAAAGGACAAACTTCCACCATTGGGGAAAATGCCCCTTTTCAAAGATTTCCCCCTATTCCTGCCCTGATGACAAATCAGAATTTTGCATTTTCTAATCTCAATGACATTTATCCCTGGAACCCTTATCCCCGCGTCACATCACACTGATGTGTTCAGTATCAAGCTTGGTGACAAGTTCTCAGTTTAGCACCATTGTCACTTACCTGCCCCCAAGTGCTGTTTGTTTCTTTGAATACTTCAGCAAACATGCTCAGGAGCTGTTTAAAAATCCTATTATCATACTCAAAACGATTTCCAAACACCACAGAGCAAATTATATTGGAGACCGCCTGGGCTAGGAGGCCTTTTGGGTTGATGGATTTTTCTACATGCAAAATATGAGAATTAAGTCATTAGTTTATGAGTTTACAACACCTAAATGCACTCCATATATTTATGGAACAATTACTGTATAAGTGTTTAGGTATGCAGGTACTATATTATGAGGGCTCAATCACCCACAGCTCAAAGAACCCATGCCAGCTTCAAGAGGAACCCAAGAGTTCTACGAAACCCTAGATGAGAATGTCTGAACAACTGAAGCACTACTGAAATTTGGCTGTGTGTTCAATAATATATTCCATCCAGCACATGCAAGCAAACAACATACCTTTCAGAGACCTAATTTCTGCAACCAAGAACCCAGCCTCTTCCTGAATCCTTTCCTCAATAGATTTCTTCCCCAGCCCAAAATTTTGAAGTGTGGTGATTGAAAACTTGCGTAATTCCCTCCATTGTTTTCCATTACTAAACACAACTCCTGAAAAACAATAATTGGACAAATACAGCAAAGACATACAAAGTACTATAACCATATGCAATGACCAATCACCCAGCCTAAATATAGTTGAATTTATTGGTCAGTTGTAGCAGAAATCTAAAAAAAATAGTTAAAACCTAGTTGACAGAGTTATAGTTAAACTTTTTTGATCATTCAAAGTGATTGTAATATTAGCTCATTTTGTAAATAAGGCAACCTTTGGCGGAGGTTTCTACTTGAGGAAAAAAGATCATTTGAGTCTACGTTGGCATATTAAAGAGTCAGCACGGGTGTTGCTTGTGTTATGGATTTCTGCATTTAAAACTGAATTCATTAATCATTCCAGGTGGGAAGATAGGATTTGTTTTTATGGAGGAGGAGTTGAAGGCTAATGTTTCAATAGATACTGCAAGAGGCTGGGCATATGCTGGCACACAGTGCCATTTCCCAGTGTAATCAACCCACTTAGGGCATTAGTATACTGGTATCTACCCCCAGGCTGGCTGCACCCACATTGTATGTGCAGGCCACACCAGCTGAGAGTGCAACAAGCAGATGTTGGCACCCAGCCCGTCCACCCATCAGGATGCCAAGTCCTTGGTGAGTTGAGAAGGACTTAATGCCAGTGCTGGCTTCTTTATCTCTGCTCAGCGCAAAGATGTTGAGCAATCAGGCTTCCTTGTCTGTAGGAGCTTCCAGCTACAGAAGGTAAAGTGGGGCAGTCAGGTACATTGTCTGTACTTGCATGCAACAGGCTGAAAAAAGAAAAAAATGATGAATAGAGAAAAGAATGATGGTACTAATGTATGTCCTTCCATGACAATCAATGTGCCCCTGCAGCCTCCCAAAATCACCAATGTGTGCCTTCATGCTTTGCAAAGTAACATAATCGGAGCTCAAGGATTATTTCTTATTAATAAAATGCACAAATGTTGTGAAAAATTACATGAATATTGTAAATTATAATATGTTAGAAATCTATTGTGGCAGATTTGTATAGTTACTGAAAAGCTGACTTTAATTGTAAGCTAAGCCATTTCCAAAAGATTTACTTTATTTTATAAAGTGCCATTGTCTTTTGTGGTACTGTATAAAGTAAGGAACACACATTAGTGCATAGAACAAAGGTAGTAACCCAAACAAGAATATTGTCACAATTATATAGAAACTACTCTTCTGCTGTGTCTGTAGTTCTCTTCATTGGCTTCTATTTCACCTTAGAATCAAAATCAAGCTCCTGTGCATTGCCTTCAAATCCCTTCACAGTTCTTGTCCCACTTACACGTCTGTCCTGATAGAAACATACTCCCCTAGACTATCTCTTGGCTCCTCCAATGGCCTACTAATGGCTTCCTGGACTTTTCTATAGCTGCTCCAATTCTCTGGAATGGTCTTCCTCGTTCTATTCATCTTGCTCCTACTTTCTGCACATTTAAAGGAGCGCTCAAAACACATCTTTTAAAACTTGCCGACCCATCTTCTTCTATCTCTTAAAACCCTCACTACTTCCCACTATTTCATATCCCCCCTTCTATTGTGTGCTACTTTCCCCAACTTTTTGATTGTAAGCTCTCTTGGACAGGGTCCTCTCCTTCTCATGTGTCACTGTCTGTATCTGTCTGTCATTTGCAACCCCAATTTAATGTACAGAGCTCCGTGATATGTTGGTGCTATATTATATTTATTAATAATAATATTAGTACTATTGGGGTTGACTTAATAAAGCAAAATAGGCTGTTCACATCCCACCTTCACAGAGAATATTTTACTAAGCTCAGTAAATCTGATGAAGCTTTCTTGATTTCAGTCATTCTATGTGTAAAATCTTTGCACATGATTGGGTATTCTTTTCAAAATGACCTGTTGCCACACTTACAAAGAAAAGGAAATTTTCCCCTGCAATGTGAAAATTCCCCTACATTTCTTTATTAAATCATGTCCAATGTATATATCAATACATACCACAATAACAACAACCAATAGTAAGATTACTGTTTCCTGTCTCATGTTGCATTAAACTTACCGAAACCCTTGAAAATAACATCAAAATTTGGAACTTTTCCCCGTCCACTAAATTCTTCTGCTTGGTCCAATAAGGCTTCTTTTACAGTTTCATAACCACTTAGGATAATAACTGGATTATGGCCAAAATACACAGTATATACCGATCCATATTTCTCTGCAAACTAAAACAGAGGATATCATTGTTTTGTTATTCAGAATGCAAGGAAATAATAGGTAATTTTCTCTACAACTTAAAAAGGGGGGAGGACTGGAGGACTAAAATTGGGACTTGTTTCTTAAGGGAGAAATTAAAAAAGCACAATTTCCAACAAACACAGGACTGACACATATGTCAAGATGGGGAGATTTATTTACAGAAAGGATTCCAAAAGCCTGACCAATCATTTCAATAATTACTTTCTTTCCAGTGGGGCTGTTAAATGCTTATTTAGGTCTGGGGAGGATGTAAAAGAGAATTTTGCTTAACTTATTCCCTCATTCCAAAATACTAATTTTCTGTGTTTGGGGCACAGCTGGCATTTCTGCATCAAATAGCCATGTCTTGTACTATGCGGGGCTGATTTGTTAAACTGACAGGTTACTTTGGCTTCCTCTTTGCACTCATTGGCCTGCTTGATGGTGTTGCATGGGCACTTATCTATTCACTTTCTATAAGTCTCAGGAAGTAAGATATGAATATTCAGTTGTAGTTGTGGGCAGAGACTATGAAACTACTTCCTTCTGCTGTATTGAGGAGTTTGTTAACCCTAAACAAACTTCTGTATTCTTAGGTTACATACACACTTGCAATGCTTCTCGTCCGATAATTTGCTCAGGGCCAATATCAGACTAGAATCTGGCGTGTGTACAGCACCCGTCGTCCATTGCCTGAACAACCATCCTGGTGGATCCACGGACAATGGATGACGAACGATTGAAATGGAAGTGAAGGGGAGAGAGCACAGCAGGGTGCTGCTCCGTTGTTCTCCCCCTCCCCTCTCCATAGGGCAGAACGGTGCAGTCTTTGGAATCGTGAAAAGATCCTTTCCGACGACATTTATTGCACGTGTATACCCAGCCTTAGAGTCTGAGCCTAGAGGCTTCAAGCTTGTGTCAATACATTGTGATGCCTCCAAGATCATTTATAGTAAACTGCGAGGTTCTCTTAGCCTTAATCTTCACCTTCTGATCTGCATTTGACTTGCATTATGTGGGTTTTACATTGCCATAAACTTTAGTGAAAATATCAAATCCAATGGAACTTACTTGTTCTAGAATTGGGAACGGTAGGATTTTTTTATTTGCTGCTTTGTCTATTTGACTGCTAAATTTAGCAAACACCTTTCTAAATATTTGATATTGTTTAAGTTAAGTTTACTTAAAGAACCGTTTTGCATTGGTTCTGAATTATTGTGATGGGAAAAAGAAACTTTTGCTTGTTCTCACTTTATTTCACAGTTAGGGTTCAGTATTAGAACTAATATTGGCCACATACACTCACATATTTCTTCATATATGATGTTAAAAATCAACAAATTGCACCATCAGCTGTGAAGTTTGAGGACTTGTCCCTAGTTAAGTGGCTTGTTTAGAAAGGTCCGGTGCTCATGGTAGGCAAAATTTGGTCTGATCTGAAACCAAATTGAAGTTTGTGTTAGGTCAAATAAAAAGCACGCATACCTAAATATTTTTTCTCCATCAGAATGTGCTTTTCTTGCAAAACATTTTGCAACATTACACTGGTGATTTTCTTAGTATTGCTAAAAATAGTGTTGAGACATGTACTTGTTGTCTAATACACTATAGAATGTCTCTTTCTGTTTTGGTGATATTATTTGCTGTTCCCTACAATGTTGCTACTTTAAGTGATAAAATCCCATCCTGCTGCCTAATCCTAATCCCTAACACCCTTTTTTTGGTGCCCAACCTCAACCTCTTTGTTGCCTTGGCGTCTAATCGTTAGACACCTCTCTTCTTCTTCGTGCCTAACTAACCCATTTCTGCCTAGTTCCAAACTTCATTCTCCATACTTATAATCTTTAGTGCAAATTAAACTACACAGAACATATTATTCCCAACAATAACCCTCTAGAGGGCTTGCAAAGATTTTTGTACAATGTTTAAAGATCTCAGACTGATTCCACGAAAAATGAAATCATTCTTTTAAATACTCAGAAAGATCATATGTTTGTGATTTTTTTGAGCAGATCTCTGAATCTCCTCTATTCTCTCTGAACGATCTGTCATCTGACTTGATCCACATCTCTAAATTATTTTTTCAATCAAACTGACCTTCATTAAAGATTTGACAAGGTCCCCTTTCATTATCTGTAGGATATTGCCAACAATAGGCAGTGGTGTTGGTCCTGGTGGCAGGTTATTTTTCCGATACAAGGCATTCCATGATGAATAGATGACACAGGAGATGATAAAAGCCAGAAGCAGGGTGCTCATCCATGTGATATCCATCTTGTATGTGAACAGAATGTTTACTTGGAAAAAATAATGTAATAACCTTAGAAAAGTTTGCCTTGGCATGTAAGATAAAAAATGTGTTTACATTTTCATCCATTGGTTGGCTTTGTTCCCCTTTTCAGCTCCAATTTTTTTTTTATTTTTTGCAAATGAAAACATGCAAAGTTAACTGCTTCAGAGTATACACAATGTTTTATTGTTTTGGATGACACAAACTATTCTGTCATCGGTGCTAAGGCATTACGATGCTATCCTTTGTGCTATTAAAGACAGATCTTTTTTCCTAGATTCCAAACGGTAACTGCACTTAATACAAGCCATGATCAGTGTTGATGATTGGTGCAGGGTTTGGATTGTACCCTAGAACCAGGGTTTGTATGACCCTAGAACAGTGAGCCAAAACAGAAGCTCGTTCGCGCGTGCGTATTTGCGATTCAGATTTGGAGCCCTCAAACCTATTTATCAACCAAATTTCAGCCGTCAATAATACAATGGCGTGTTTTACCAGCAGTTATCAACTGAAATGATTGTATGCTTCGAGCAGCGCATTTCCGGCAGCTTGACACTGGCAAGTCACTCTTACACTAAAAAATAAATGTTTGATGTGTTCAAGTGTTTTAAAACATATATATTAGCTAGGAAATAAACATATTTTAAAATGTCCTATTATTTTCAGGTTCAGAAAGAGTTTACTAATTTCAACTGGTACATGATGCCTGACCCGATGATCCGTCTGGTGTTAAATCCCTGCGAATTCCGGCAGGCGAGACCTCGCTTTTGCCAGCGGACCAGATCATCCCACAAGTTTTTCTTTGTTTCCGTGGATTCCACTGTGCAGTAATTAATGGCCAGACAAAACCAAACTCTAGCCTGGATCAGAACACTTCTGAGTGACATACATATTTTTTATTTATATAAATATAAATATATATATATATATATATATATATATATATACATTATAAGAATAATAAACTAATATAAAAAATAATATTAAAAAAATGTAAAAGTTACACAAAACACACGCATTTGATAAATTACTTTAACAGTAAAGCCTACTTTGTTTTAATGTAATTTGTTTAATGAAAAAGAATATATCAATAAATAATTATAGACAGTCCAACTGTCAAAAAACAAACAGCCAAATTGGGATGGACTGCACACGTCCCAATTACAGGCGAATTTGTAACAGCTGTGCGCATAAAGATGAGCATATAAAAGGGTGTTGTCTGACTTGCTTCTTCTTTTGTCTGTTTTTTATTCTCTTTGGCGGGGGAACTTGTTTGGTGTGTTATCCTAATCTATGTTGCTACATTTCATACTTTGCTTACCATTTAGCACAATAGCTGCTTTTGTTTTTTAAAAATTGAATGTTTCAATGTCCATTTTGCAATTAGGAAGTCAATGGTAATGCTATGTTATTGTGTTTTGCCATGTTGTTTTATTTCAATATTATATCATTATTACCACCTTTAAATGTTTGTTCTGCATAAATATTTGCTAATCCAGTTTTCCACCCTTGATAGGTTCAAATGGCAAGTTGGTTTGGTAAGTATTTCTTGAAGGCCACATTTCTTGGGTCATTTTTGAACTAATTTGGCTTTATATGGTGTTTTTTTTTCTTTTGTCATGTAAATTTAGAGGTGTCTGTGTGGTCTCTATATTTGAATGTGATCTTTTCGAAATTGATTTTTTTTTTTTTTTAATAAAGTTGTTTGAAAAATGTTGTAGTTGTTGTTTGTAATTGTTTGCTTTGTTTTTTTATGTGATTTCCTTTACAATCTCCCAGGATCTTTTACCCTTGGTTGATCCAACAAACAATTTTTTATGAATTGTTCAAAGGCTAAAAACAGCACAATTGGCTTCTTAAAACGTAGTTGTTTGATGTGCATTGTTGTGCGCCAATGCGGACCCGCTGCGTGTGCGAGTGAACTGTGTGGCCACTTTTGCAGAGAAGGATCCTGATTCGGGTAAGTTTTTCTTTTTAGGTCTATATTGTTTGTTTGCCTTCATGTGCACTCATGAATGTACATACATGCATATATGTATGTATATGCATATATATATGTATATGCTCATCTGGCCGACGACTCCATGCTGTGTGCCATCGCAATATAAATTACTGTTGTTCTGTCCGGAGATGTCATTTGCAGCAGCCCCTGCTTCCCTTTAAACCTCTGAAGGGGATTCTTGAGGCAGATTAGTTCCTGACTCAGTCCTACACTACTATTGGCTGCTGGGACTTTACAGCCTCTCTGCTCCAAGTCACCAGTGCCTGTTATAGCGTTTAGCTGAGCTATCTGTGCTGGAGAGATTTTAAGTATTTTCCGTTGCTGACCTTGCCTGTTCCTGACATTCTGCTTGAACTCAGCTTGGACTGACCTTTGCCTGTGACCCCGACTCTGCTTGTGCCTTTTCCTTTGTACCTCGTTTGGTGGACTGATCTCCTGTGTTTGACTTCGGCTTGTTTCTGGATTACCTGGTAATTCTGTACTGTGTATCGTTGGGCTTATGGTCAGCTGCTGGTCTATCCCCAGACACCATTCCTTGCTCACCAAGTCCTGGGGAGAATTGAGTGCTCCCAAGGAGTGAGGGCTGCTATAGGTGAAGACTGCGGCATTAGATTGGGTGTCTGGAGAATACTTGTACTGACCTAGGCCTCCCTGCTCTCAGTCACTAGTTGCCTGTTGTACAAACAATTCCAGAATCAACAAAATTGATGGTATCAAAAAGAGTAAGAACCTTGGTGGCCTTAGGTTCCATACCTTGAGGCCTGTAGCCCCATTTAGCATATTAAAGCATATTAAAGTACTAAAGTAAGGCACTGGGGTGGCAATACCAGAGGGTTGGGAATGTATATAGGGGTACCCTTATCAGATACATAACTTTAGAATTAGATTATAACATGGTATTCTATGTAAATTTGTTGTGTAATGTTATTGTTTACTTTATTTGAAAATTTCAAAAAAAATTTTGAAACAAAAAAAATTAGATTATATTCATGTTCTACTGAATTTGACAAGTTAGGTAGGCATATGCAGTACAATACTCTTGGCTAGCATTTCTTTGAGTAAAATACATCTGTAGTGGTAGCAACATTTTCACAATAAGCTTAAACAGTCTTTACACAGACACAGTTCAGAGTACTGCCGCCCACTGGATATTTTCCTTTTTTTTCCCCAAAGTTAGTTGTTTGTGAAAATTCCAGCAGGTCAGCATTTTCTGAAAACAAGCCTAGCCGGCACCAACAAGCATGCCATCTTTAAAGTCACCTTAATCACCTTTCTTCTCCGTACTGATGCTCAGTTTGAAATTCAGCAGATCATCCTGACAATGTTTACATGCCTAAATGAATTACTGTTTTTATTTAACCTCCCCTCCATTTGGCTACCCGTCCAGCTACATCTCATTTAAATGGCCAGGGACAGGGTAATGTGGAGAGGGTACAGACTGTCGTAATTATGTCGTTGTAGACGTGTAATGATGAAAAGTGGTCACTTTTAGATAAGTTTCTGCAGAGATATTTTCTACTCCAAGTGATATTGTTTACTATAAATCCCTTCTGTTTAATCAAACTTTTCTTATGGAACTTTACAGAATATATAATATTTTTGTAGTGTTCATTCTTTATGTGGTGAGCAACGAGTTGAAGTATAAGTAGCACAATTATACTTGTATATTTACATTACACATCCCATTTTGTGCAAACTAAAGTTCTGTTACTGTTTTGTCTGGCTGAAAACTAAAGCTGATGTCTACGTTCTAAATACCTGCATTGTACACTATTGGCTCCTAGCCTATAGAGTTGAACTTTCCAATTGTTCTAACACATCAGTTTCTTCTGGTGGAATTTTGTACAGTTGTTAAAGATTTAATTAAAGGCACGGTGACTAGGGGAGGATCCAGATCCTTTTTATTGCTCAATTGGGTCCTTGTTTGCAGAGTTACAATGGTTGCAAATCTTTCAAGCACTGGGTACTTAACCTTTGTCGGCACTGTTGGGTGTCATATCATACCAAAGAGTATTGACATAGTCATAGAACTGACATTATCCAGAGAGTCAGGGAGTAGCAAAGGACAACGAGAAAAAGAGACAACAAGAGACTATTAAACACCAATGCTGACTGATTCCTAATTCCACTAAGTATGTGTCGTTGGAATGGTAAGGCTTTCTGATTATTATTCCACTGGAAAGCAAGTTAAATACAAAAATATGGAATACAGAATACATGTATTGTGGATTTACAGATGGATTTCTATAAACTGTCGGGTCTGTGCCCTAGTAAACATTTTGTGTCTTCCTTTCCACACTTGTTGGGGTGGAAGTGACCTGATAACAAGAAAGTTGCCCCAATGGGTCATGAAAAAGAAAGCAGTTGGTAAAACAAAATATAATTTCATACTAACAATTGCAAATTTTTTCACATTATAATGTAACAAGGATGTTTGGCCAAAATAAGCTAGCTATTGTAATGTATTGCTTTGATTGGTTAAAATCAGTGTATGATTGTTAACTCCAGATATCATAGGTAAACACAAAAAAAGGAAAATAGAAGAAATTAGTTTTTTTTTGGCAAACAAAAAACTGTATTGCAGTATTTAATGTAAAAAACACACATAGTGGAAGAAAATATACATGTTCAAAATATATATGTCTAAAAATCATAGGTGATATACACAACATAGGTTTAGATCTATGTCATTTGCCATTGGGCCTCCTTAGGGGTATTAAAAAGACTGTAGCAGTAATGTCACCTTTAATGTCAACTGTGCTAAATGATAGTTTATGAATGTAGGTAGTTCACACTCTTCTAACCTATTGAGAAGGGTTGAACTTGGTGTTTGTGGGCCATGGTAAAGATGACAGCACAATAATGTATTGTGTTTGTAAGAAGTAGGAGATGTTTTTGGTTGAGAAAATTTATTGTTCTGAAAAAAAAAAACCCTATGGAGGGATCCTTGAAGGAGACAAATGTGGACAGCACTGAGGACTCAATTGTCATGACTTGAATAATGAGGTAGTCCTCCTACTGCCACCAATATTGGAGCATTAGTTATCCTTTTTACTGACACCAACAATGGTGTATATTTTACTCTAAATCACCTCTGACGTTGAAGCAATTTTAACTCCTACTGACTAGAAATGTAAAGAGTCCTGACCCTGCACTATTTATGCCATGTTGTATGATGATACATACAATAAGGACATCACCACCTATGTGCAAGTTTGTATGTTCCATTGTCATGACCTCTGTGCTGTGTAGGCTGTGCTGTACATATATGGTATACTCTGACCCAACTGTTCGCTGCCTTGACAGTCTCTGGTTGCCAACCAGTCCCCAACTATTTTATTTATAGCCCTGCTTGAAGATGAACTTATAGTTTTAGCTCTATGTACATATTTTGTTTTCTTAAAAGTATATGTAATGATGTTTACCATGGACCGTGTCTCCTGTATGCATCGCAGGCTCAGGGCAGTGGGCGGGTTGTGTCTCTGCATGTGCGGTATGGAGTCCATGATGTCGAAGCGGTTGGGGACCACTGTAATTTACTGTGGTGGGTCCCAGGGATCCCAGTCTACTTTCAGCACATTTCTATATGGCTCAAAAGTCGCTTAGTATCAGCTTGTCAAATGATACCTAATTTAAAGGTTTGGGTTTTTGGTATTGAAACTGAATATTCTAACAATGTTTTATTTCTCCTACAGATCTAGCAAAGTAATCTAAAAAATAACTTTATGTGTCCACTAACCTGCCATGGCCATTTTATAGTTTGGTAAAGGTGTTACATATTACATTGGTTTCAGATATTCTACATTGTTGTCAACATGCAATTCGTTACCTAAAAAAATGTATTTTTTAGTGCACAGTTTGATGCAACCATTGTCAGACGTCCACAGGCACTGTTTATGTAAACAAGACTTCTTTTGTAAAATGGGTAAGTCATGTACAGGTCAACTAATAATTTTCGTGTTGGAATGAAATCAGAATGCACAGTGTGTAATCTTTGTTTCAATCACCTTGTGTTTATTTGAAGCATATCTGAACCCAATAACAAGGAATGGAATTAAAGTAAACTCAAAAACTCAGAAAACAAAAAAAAAAAAATCCACTAATTTTATTACCGCAGAGCAGTCGTTCGGTCCAGAGGTATCTTCTATCGGGTCCCACATCATCCAGGCATCTGTCTCCGAGCTGGCGCAATGGGCGCCGCCATCTTTTCCTCTTCTTCTGGGTTCTTCTCCTTACGTCACCTGACTCAGGTGCGAGATCAGGTGACGAAAAGGAGCACCCAGGAGGCTTTTGCACTTAAAAAACAAACATAATTTTTACTTTACATAAAAGGGTTGTCTACACTTTTATGTAAAGTGAAATTTTTGAGTTTAGGTACACTTTAAATGAAAAATACAACACAAAATAAAATTGAACAGCTACCTTAGTGCAGACATCTTCAGTGTTCATTTCAAGCAGATACCAAGGGGTCAGGTCAGTTTTTCTTCTCTTTTGAATTTCAGAAGGTTATAACTGCCTAGCTGTAGTTCCATTCGTCTTTTATAGAATGGTCTAAATTTACAGTGAATACCTTAAAGGAAATGTATCTTCAAAAGTAATCCTTCTTTATCTTCACGTAACAGTTCTCAAAAGATCTCAGGATCACCATCCATCTCCAAGTGGTTATCAAGACTTTTTTTCATGTGGTCAATATGTTCCAAGAAAGTCACAAAAACTTCCCATACTGTTTTTTTTCCTAATTGCCTGCTCTTCATGATTTGCATATTTACAATTGATTGATTTCCTAATATCTTATTCCTTGATTTTCATTTTCAACAACCTGAATTATCCATCTCATCTGACAATGCCATTGGGTGGTTAGTACCCACTTTGCCACTTTTTAAGGTTTTATGTATTCTACAAGTGTTTCATTCTTGATCATTATTCTGATGCTTTTGGCAATGGTGTTCTTCATTCCTTCTCATGTGAATTTTGTTATCAACAATATACTTTTCCATTTTATCACTTGAAATATGATCTAATGCTGCTTTATTTAAATGTTCTGCATCATTTTCTGAAAAAATGTTCCTTGGTGTTTCTTTGCCAGATACGTTAATATAAACTTTAAATTTATAAGTAGTTTGTTCCAAAATCTGATTTCTACACTCTTCATCTATCATTGTTTTGTTGTTATGTTTCAATTGATTTAAAAATTGTCTTTTAGTGTGCCAACCATTTCTGGAATACAAAAGGGCAAAGTCACCATCCTGTTAAGATATTGATAGCCATTGTTAGCCATTCCTTTAAGCAAGTCAGTCTTTTCAACACATTGCAAAATAACAACTGGATCATCAGCTAAGATGGAAATAAAAGGGGCATTATGATCAGAGAGAAGAACATTCATAGCATGTAAGATTCCCACTTCTTTGTCTGGTATCCAAGTGTCCAACTTTGTGATCTCTAGGACCAATCAAATCTTTTCTTTTCAGAAGACCTCAATTAATTTAAGGTAATAATGATGACTTCAACTTCTTTCTTCACATCATTCATAAACCCCAATTGTGAGCTCATGTCTGTATGATTCAGTTTCCTATTAATTTTTGCTTTCTGGGTAAAAATTAGATTTATAAGTTTCAAATATTTTTACAAATGGAACTCTTAAAGTGATAACATGTGGTTACCAAAGCACTTTTAGCTAGTGAAATAGTATTTCGAGGAAACCATTAAACAGAAATCCAAAGTTCAAAAATAATACATGAGCAGAAGCCCCTTGATAATCCGTAAGGAAGCCAAAGTGGGAAACGCAAGAACTTTTTATTTATCCACATTGAGTTTTCTTTCTTCTTTTTACTTACTTACGCTCTCACCCAATGCTCGATAAATGCTGATAGGTAAAATTCCATATTCCTATTTAATGTGTTCACAAAGATTGGTGATCAGACCTGCCACAATATGGTCACTGCCTACGTATTCACGGCCTACATATTTCCATGCACTTACCCGGGCAAAGATATAATGTATCTTCCATGAACCTTTGTGCTCTTTAGTATTGTTAGGATGATCAAAGATAATAAGGAAAATAACCTTGACCCAATTTTTTTTTATCATGTAATTTTGACTTGACTAGTCCAGGAGAAAGCATTTCAGCAAAGACGGCAGAAAAAAATTATATTTATTTCACATAAATTTCTGCTATGAAAAAGGTCTTCAGGGGTTAGCAAATACAAAACTGATTTTAGTTAGATTCGGGTCGATGCCAATTATTTTTTTTATAGTTATTGAGTCCATAGAGGAGTATCTAACAATTGTTTCTACTTGTTTGGGACAATAGCTTGTGATTCTCTACTGCCAGTTTTAAATTTGAGGACTGTTGCCAATTCAACTCATATAACTCAAAAAAGGAGGAACTTTCAGACACTGTCATACAAGTTCAGTGAAACACATAAACATAAGCATGAGACATCCAGTGTTTCCAATACTGTATATATTTTTCTTATTTATTATACCTATTGTTTGTAAGTTCACCAAAGTTTTTATTATTTAGATGTGATGAACGCATCAGAAATATTATATAGTATGGATATTCGTGGTACTTTGTATACAAAAGGATTAACAGATTAAGTTAGACATTTTGCCCCTAAAAATATTACTTGGTGCTATCAATGAGGTCTATGAGCTTTCTATTGAAAACAGAAAAATATTTTTTTTTTTCAGATGAAGATAGTTATAAGATAAAATTATGCTTCATAAAAAATTTATCAATGGACAAAAATAATTCTACCTTACCAATGTGATATTCAGTTTTTTTATTCTAATGTTCTGGTGTACAAAATATACATGTTAGAACTCATGCTTACTGAATTTCACGTAATGTTTCTTTAATACTGTATCTATTGTTGGTAAAATTGGTTTCCCAATTATTTAGTAATGCTTGGTCTTATTGCATTGGTGTACTTCCTACAATAAGTCTTGAAAGAAGACATACTGAGCTAAAGTCATGAGGTTATATCATTTATTTTGTAATTAACAGACTAGGACATGGTCAAGTATATATTTTTTTCTGAAAAGTCATATGTATGCACTGCTAATACAAACCAGGACGGTTGTGGAATCACATCAATAACAGATATTCTTGAAAAAACATTAGATAGATCTACAGGCATGTAATAGTCACTCTTCAGTTCATCTAGAAGAATGTCCTTGCCTCTTCCCCATGGTGCATACAACCCAACCATTACAGGACATGTAGCATCTTCAAGATTCCTGGCCAGGGCACAGCAGTAGATTTCATCTTTGGTCTTTATTGCTTTGCAAAGATAAAAGTGACTGAATATTATGTTGGTGAACTAACTAGTTCTTTTCTTACAGAAAACTTGTTATATAAGTTTTTTTAGAACAATGGGAACAAACGATAGATATATCAATAAAAAATTGATAACCTAAAAATTTAAAAATAAACAGAAAAGGTGTGGATAGCAGAGGTGATCGTCACTATCAATCACCATCACTTTAGTAGGTATCCATTCCACTAGGTAAAATCAAAAGAAAGGTATCTATGAACTAATTTTTGAGCTACAACATGAGAATTTTTTTAGCACAAACACATGAAACATTTGTGTGTGCATCTGAAAATATACATGCAGATATATGCCTACATACACATATCCATACCTACATGCATATACGTACTATATAAATAATTCTACCCATATATATTTATATACACATTCATATAAATACACACACATCAGCATATTTTCACATGTGCTCAGCATGCACATAAGAATAAATTGGTATCAGCAATTATACCCTTCCCTATACCTATCCCTACCCTGGGTGGCAACAACAATAAACTCCCTGCCTCCCTTCTTCAGTGGTGACAGCAGCAGCAAAATTAGACACTGTCATTGGTGAGATTGACATTTGTGACAACTGAAGCATTTTAAGGTGTTTTTATATTTGCACAATTCTTCCAGAACCGACCCACCGCTCCCATCAGGGCTTTTAGCTCTTGTAATCAGTACTGAGGCCGGGTGTTTACCAGGGGTGTAGTCATAAAAAAGAAGAGGGGGCACAGTAATAGTGAAAGCTATCCATGGCAAGAGCACAGACAGAGCCTTTGCGGGGGTCCTGAAAAAAGTGTACCCACGCGTACCCACCCCACACTTCAAGGAAGCAGTGATGATGTCTTTGGACTTAAAATAAGAAATGTACAAATTGCAATAACATGTGCATAAGACCATTAAATATGTATGCAAGTGTCAACATGGGCTATTGAGCTGTGTAAACAATGAGCTTTGTCTAACGATAACTCGGGGAGTGTATGAAAACAAGCACAGCACTCCACCTTGTTATTAAAAAAAAAATAGTATATTTAAACAATATTTCATATATATATATATATATATATTCACCTTGCAGAACCTTACAAAACTGGGCAGTACTTTTTTTATTACTGTAATTTCTTTTAGTTTTTCTCCTTTTGAACATTATATATAAATTAAAGTCATGTATACAATATTACAATACTTGTACAATGCTATATATATTCTAGACAAAACGCTCAAAAATGATCAGTCCTTCTAATAATAATATATATAAAAATGAACATTCACAATACTTAAAATAAAAGTGTTCTTTAAATGAAATAATAATAAAAAAAGTTAAATTACACTTACAAAAATTCAGATGGAATTGTGGAAGATGTATGAGTTTACTGTTGATCTATCTGATGAAAAATTTCAGAACACCATTTGTCAGCGGTTTATATAAAAAACAAAAATTCTTTGTTTTTGCTATAAAACATGTCCCAGAATCGGGTTTACAAATTGATTATAACTTCTGATCTAATATTTTTTTCTTACTGAAGGTTGGTAAGGTAAATATATGTAATAAGTGTCCATAAACAAATAACTTTACAGAACCCCAGCCTGGTTCCTTTCACATTACATCATAATAGTTGTTTTTATTGCAGTTTATGTTGACATAAACATTTGTGTGCTCTTATGACTTGCATCCTTGGCACTTGGGATAGCAATCCTCTAAATTGTTAAAATATTCAGGGTACAGACAGTTAAGGGGATGGGGAAAAAAAAGTTAAAACTTGTCCCTAGTTTCATGACACCCATCTGTCACAATGCAAAAGCCTAGCTTGGCTGCTAAAGTGTGTTGCTAAAATCCAAATACCTCCACATTTGTCAATAATGTGACATTTGAATTTTAAGATTAAATGTGCTTGTATTTTACTTATGTTTACTTATATTTGGTAGATTTTAATTTCCTTACTCTGTTGGTCCTGTATTGGTAGTCATAAAACTGCAAAACTCACCACATCCCCAACCTAGCACATAAATATATTCATATGAGTAAATAAATAAATCATAAATCATACAAATAAATCATAATCAATATTTGACAGGTGTTTATGATAGGATATGCATTACAATATTAACTTTTACCATCACATCAACACTATATTTTAACTTATTTAGGAGTTCCATGAAACGGATTAAAACATTCTGTTTTCTAGTAAACAGTGAGACTTTCTTAAGAAATTTAAAGCTGTGGCTTGCCAACTTCTGTCATATTACTGGTTCTGCAAACATGTTACGCACACCTAAATGCAAATTAGTAACCCAGTAAATGTGATGTATAAATAGTGTGAATAACTTTAAAGGACAAAACCACAAAACAAACATGCCTCATATTGTCATGTGCTTTGGCATGACCATCTGATATTAGCCAGATGAATTGGATGTACTCATTAAAGACAGATAATTGAAATCACGATCTGGCTAAACGGACTGTACTTTTGGTACAGGGCCAGTTTTTCTGGTGTTTGCTTATTAGCTTGTTAAATACACTCAGATTATGTACTTCGATGTCAATAAAGCTTTAGGGAATAAAATAAACTGTGAGATACACTGTTCCAAATGTATTTGAATTAGGCCAGATACCAAGGATGCGCCAATACCAGCTATTTAGCAAATCTTGCTTTAAATTGGCATCAAGCTAAACTAAACTAAAAGTTGGTTAATGTTGGAACTACAGGTAAAATTATCTTTATGTTTTCTATATATAAAGGTAATGAATTAATCATACTGAATTCAGAGGAAGGATCTAATTCATTTGCACATGAGCATGTGGTGGGCACATTTCTCGAAATGGTTTGTATGCATTGTAGTTTTTTCTTAACTCCTCACATCCTTTACAGAAGCCCCAGGTAATGTGGTTCTGACACCTTCAAGTAATGGCATATCATTAATAAGCAGTTGTGACAGGCAAGTAAGGGACACAAGGTGTGGAAAAATTATCAAATGTAGAGGTAATAAGTGGAAGGAGAGAGATTTTCAGTGCAACTGATACATTGTTGAATCCTGTGGAAGATAGCAGTAATGGTGAATAGTGAGTGGTTACAGATCGTGGCATTGATAACAGTGGGC
The DNA here is from genome assembly GCF_032062135.1 of Pyxicephalus adspersus. Lineage (NCBI taxonomy): Eukaryota > Metazoa > Chordata > Amphibia > Anura > Pyxicephalidae > Pyxicephalus > Pyxicephalus adspersus. Next base: position 22,412,614 of record NC_092871.1, read on the forward strand.
GATGAATCCTGTTTTCAAACTGCTACTGCCGGTATTAGTTCATAGCAAGTGATAACTACACAGTGGCAGAAATAGTTATGTATCTAAAATATTAAATAAAGTTTGGTCTTCAGAAATTCACAGCCAATCCAAGCTTCATTTTAATAAATGGTACCCTTTTAACCATTTTGATGAAATTGTCTGCATGGTATTACTTGCCATGCTAAATATTCCCTTGGAAAGAATGCTAAAAGGTGTGAAGAAAACCATCTTTGTGTGCCAGTTTGGGGCACTGGTTGAATTACAAATTATAACATAACAGTCTATAGAGTCATCAGTCAAATAACACAATATCGGTAGTAGCAACCCTTTATCCAACAAATTCTCTGGCCACAGCCCCAAGATTTACCCCTCTGGTTGGAGATGCAGATTTAGTAAACCTTAAATATTGAACGGCCAAAAGAATAAAACCACTGGCTTCACAATGTCTGACCATTTCCTTTCTCCTCTTAAACAGGGGAGTTGGGCTTCCTGACCCACAATAACCCAGGAATTTCTTTATGTTGCTGTGCTTTTAAGGTGACCCTCACACATTGGGTGCAAATAAAAAAAAACCCACTAAATTATAAGGTATCCCTATCTCAATCTGCGTAAATAGTCCCAAATGGACCACCAGTAGAGTAAATAAATGAAATCACTATAGGGTCTTTTAGGCTAGTCATACACATTATACCATATGGCATCAAGAATCGATCTGCTACCTGCTGTACCTCTGCCATGCTTGCCAAGGAAGCTGGAAGCAGCCACTGCCAAGTAGCATCTAACAAAGGTACTACAATGTTTTAGCACCCACAGTCAATGCTAGACCATAATATTAAAGAGTACAGCTTTATCTTAGAACGCTGAGCTAATGGTTGGGAAAACGTATTAGTGACAGTGAGCATTCTTACAGATTGGACAGATAAACAGAAATGCACTTATTTTTTCCAACGGACTTCAATTGGGCTTTGGTGTCGCTGATCAAGAGAAAACAGGCAACTAGTTAAGACAAAGGTTAGTAACCTAATCTGCATACTTGTGTGCAAGACAATCAAAGGCTGTATTTTGTGGGAGTTTAATAGCCAGGGAAGGCAACCTACATACTTTTTATAAAAAGCTTGCGGGGGGTTGGAAAAAAACCGCACACACAAATCTTTACATTAGAAAACACAATTTTATTTACACAAACAGTAGATAATGGGTTAATAAGAGAAAACCATGCCAATATTGTACAATATACAACACACACTCTGGTCATTCACAGACACACATTTGAGCAATACTTCTGTTTTGTTCAGTAGTTTGCTGTGATTTCACAAATTCAAAAAATATTCTGACAGTTTTCTAGTCACTGAGCTTATTAAGAAGCATGAATATTCATACATTCATAGAACAGAAAACTTTTCACGTCATTTATTTTACACTGGTCACTTTGCCTCCTTATTTAAAGACCTTTATAAAAGACCCACTGCAAGAAAAAGTAAAATAAAAAAAAAAAAAATCATCTGTTTGTGTAGAGCAAAAGGGAACCTAAAAACACAAACTTTGAAGACAAACTTCATTGGGCAAAACAGTAAACATCTGGAGTCTAAGTCCCGCTGTTAGGAGGATGGATGGACACTTTGGCTATGTATACACATCAGATGCTTCTCGCCCAGTACGAACTGTCAGGCTCATCTCCGGCTAGAATCTGACAATGTGTGTCATTCATGGATCCATCCTGATGGATCCATGAATGACTGCAACAGAAGTGAAGGAAAAAAAGCCCAGCAGGGTGCTGCTCAGTTGTTCTCCCCCATCCTCCCCTCTCCATAGAACAGAACGATGCTGTATGTAAATGGCTTGTTTGTTCATCTTTCAGTCTTTTGTCGCTGGAAAAGATAATGTAAGATAGTTTCCAACGACAATAATTGAGCGTGTGTACACAGCCTGGATCACATTGTTCAATATGCATGGCAGTGTGCTTTTACTTGTAAAACAGTTGTTTCTAATTATTTCTCTTGGGTCATTACCAATGCTTTGAAACACAGCTTGCTCTTGGTTATACACTGGCCTGTGTTGAAGGGACAGGTTGTTGTGTGTATGTGAGTGGGTGGATGGGTGTTAAAAGGAATGCTACTTTAGACTGAATTAAAAAGTGTCACAATTGATTCCCAGGTCCGAAGGCTTACTGTTAAGACAACTCCTTGCAGGCTGTCTACAATCTGGAGCCCATTACAATTGTGTTTGCCTTTTTCTCCCTCTCAGCAGTTTTCCCCCAGCTTCAGTGCAGACTGCTTTCCAAATTGTACTCCCCACTCCTTCCTTATGCATCAATTCTTTCACACATACTCCCAATGGGAAAGTAACTTTTTTTTACATGGGAGCACATGCACAATCATTCTCCACAGAGATAGCCACAAAGCAGACCCCTTACTTGAATCAGCAACAGACCTGTATAATCTGGTTTGATGTCAAAGGCCCCATTGCCAGTGGCCTTGCTCCCTAGATGAAGCCACCAGATAAAGGCCACAACTCACAACAACAACAGAAGAGTCTAGTACAGCAGACCAGGACACTTCATATAGGAATTAGAAGATCCAGGCTGCTGCACAATTAAATAGGCAAAAAAATTCAAAAATTTTTTTAAAATAAATTCTAACTGGCCTAATATGGAAATACAATTGGGCTTTGAAGAGAAACAAGCATATGTGCTGACAAGAATGAGCATGTGGAGGACTCTTGCTTCCTCGCTATCCAATTAGAAATCTGGTGATGTTTTTCCTGATCAAATTTTTCTGCAGCAAAGATCAAGCATCTAGTAACTTGGCTTTCTATAAGCGGTAACCTGATCACAAAAATAGCTGAATGGGATAAGCTTTACGAATTGATTATTTGGATTAGATATTTGCATAGCAAGTGTACATTTATTATCAATAATAAACAAAACAGCACCATTTAAAGAACATTTATAAATTATGACCTTTGCTTTTTTCCAGAAATAAAAGATTACATAAATGCCAAATAGTGACTATTTACCTTTACTTTAGGCGATTATGACAGCAAGTTAGTTTGATTTTTACTTTATCTGGCAATGGAGCACTGACAAAAAAGAAGAATATCAAAAGATTGGATGAAGATACACTGTACAACACCGATGTTCAGCTTGAGCACCAAAAGGCCAACCCTTTAATACTTGGCCACAAGCAAAGACAAAGATTCACTTTCCCAACTTTGGATTTAGCAACCAAGTCTACAGAGAGATGAATAGCTTAAAGCGTACCTAAACTCACAATTTTCACTTTACATAAGAGTAGACAACCCTTTTATGTTAAAAAAAAAAAAAAAAAAAAAAAAAAAAAATAGGTGCAACACCCTTCTTTTTTTAATCGCCTAGCCAGTCAAGAATAAATTGGACCGCAAAGCCTCCCAGGATACCTACGTCAGGCATCTTGGGATGCTCTTGGGCACTCTTTCCGGAGGCTTTTTGTGCAAAAAGAAAAAATTGCTGATCTCACCCATGCGCAGTGAGATTGGTAAATTTTTTTTTTCCATCCTACGTCACTCGATCTCGCGCCTGGGCCGGGTGACGTAAAATGAAAAACAGGAAGAAGAAAAGATGGCGGCAGCCAGAGCACCAGCTCCGGGACAAATGCTGGGACAACACAGAACACCCCCAGAGCGATCGCACTGCCCTGTGGGATTGAAGGTAAGTTTTTTTTTTTTTATTGCAGTTTTGGGTTTAGTTCCTCTTTAAGTAGCACCTATTTATGTTCACCTGAAACAAAACTGCATGTCAGTTTAAAGGAATATAGTCTATAGACCGTAATAATCAATAACTTCCTTTTTGATTTCCGATATACTGTAAGAAACCTAAAAAGAAAGTAGTTGCTATGGACAAGAGTTAGGTATTTTAATCAGGATACCTAATGAAAAATTAAAAAAAGGAAGACAAATTTAACCCAACAGTGGTACTTTGCTTAAAAAATTTGAACTCTTTAAATAATTCTTCATCCGTTAGGTCTACAAAAAGTGAAGTAACCATTTTGTTGGCCTCATTGCGGCAAGCAGTACTGTATTCTGATCAACATTGATATATTTCCCCTAAATAACTGCTTTCAGCTTGTGTGGGGAAAGTTCTTGTGGCTTCCATACCTTCTGCCCCAATGGAATGTATCAACATCACTGATGAGTCACATTTTCCTTTCTGACAATATAGTAAAAAAAAAAAAAAAATATCAGCAAAACAGAGGATCAATGACGATGATGAGGGCTTCTGGATCTTGAGCGTGACCTCCTGTTATAGAAAAAAAAATTAAAAATAAAAAAAATCAGTGCTGGTATTACACCAAAAACTCACTTTAACATGTTACAGTTCATCTACATATTCCACAAGTCTACACTGTATGACAATAAATAGATCCTAGCTGTAACGAAAAGTGTGGTACGGTGACAGAGTATAATGGGTTGCGGGGGTGGGACACCCTTTTATTTTGGCATTAATGGGCAAAGGGACAGCCCCTCTTTCTTTTTTTTTCCCCATATAGTTGATGTGAAGAACATAAGGTCTGCCTACAGGTTTTTAACTTTAACTTAACTTTAAGTTGATTACATGTTTTCAGTTAATAAACACTATAAAAAAATCTTAGTATTTTATTTGCTCACAAATATTAGCCTAAGAGTATACCCGTTTGTGTTATGTTGAAAATGGCAGTAAGGTTGCGGTGAAGTTACAGCTTTCTCATTCTAGTAAAACACTGCATATAGCTTCTAGGTGTTATATCCCAATAAAAAAAAGTTATATGGGGGGGCAGCAGTGCGAGGTTCAGTAACCACTCACTGCCACCCTCTCTCAAAGGAGTGACTGATTGCTTGATCCTGCCCTTATTGTGCAAAATCACATCACCAGATGGAGCTTTTTAGATCAGACGCTTTATCTCACCTTTTTGAGGAAGAACTGTGCTCCCGACCTGCATAAAGAAAGAAGATAGCTGTTATAAGGTAAATGACCAATGACATGACTTATGAATATACTCCTCAGAGAAACATACCATTAAAATGGAAAAGCCAGATATTACCCAAAATAGGTAAATATAAAGTTAAAGTAAATGATAGTAAAAGGTGAAGCAGTGGTACCTGTGAATACCCAAACACGTGCAGTGGTTACGGTTTTTGTTTGCCTTGCACACTATTAGGTAGGCACAGTGAATACAAGTCTACCATGCCTTTGGCAAGTCACCTATGACATCACAATAAAAATGCTGCCGAGCATGCCTGGAGAATATTGCAGTCAGCAGCCACATGAAGAGAAGATTTACAGTCCAGCTGCTATTCTTCCAAACCTCTCAAAAGCACAAGCAGTTAGAATAAAGAACTGGAATATTTTTTATAAATATATATGAATGACACAGTGCACAGATTCTTTGCTGAAGGTTATGGCCGACACCAATTCTGGGTTGGAAAGTGGGTTGTATTACAGACTGACAATTAATTGGAAAGGAGAATAAATTGTAGACAGTATTCAATAATCATCACATAACCCATCTAGAATAACAACCAGTCAATAAAAATTCCCACACTTGCAAACCAATGTTGTGGGGGACATGATACCTGAACTTGTCATGTAGAAGACATAATATTGCCCTCTTTAGATTGTAAGGTCTTCTCCACCTCAGTCATAGTTTTTACTTCCGGTAATTTGTTGGCACTTTATAAATAAATATTAGGGAGGAGGAGGGACATGATATCTGCTTTTTATTTACAGGGCATGACTGTACAACTAAAGCTCCATCCTAAGTTTGTGCGATCAGGTGATCTGGAACACAGACAGGGGAGTTTATCAGGTTTAGTTCTGCTTATGAATGATGATCCAGCCCTTGCTTTCTATAAAGTCCCTTGCTTTAAATAATACTACTTCAGACTCTCCTGTAGTATCCCTGTGACAAGGTTGAAAACAGTAAACATTAACTTGCATGAGAAAAAAGGCACTTATTAATCCTTTAGAGTGTACACCTTAAGATAAAAAGGAACAGTGCCCTGGTTTCTTTCCTATAAATAAATTCTAGGAGAAAAAGCTTGCTTTCAGGAGCAATTCTCATGCCACACTTACTATGTCTTGGTGAAGGTGATCTACTTCTGGTATAGTGCCTCTCCCATTCATCACGCTCTCTTTCACGGCGCTCACGCTCTCTGTAGAAAAGCAACAAATAGAACCATTTACTACATTTTTACATATATTTTACGGTCTTTCACTATATACAAATATGACCCGTGATATTTGATAAAGTAAAATACTAACATTCTAAATACCCACAACTGCTGCCACCATTACACAAGGCAGGAGACACTTCAGAATCTGACAATAGTCATAAGTGTCAATGACTTGGTCCACCTAAAATTTTGTAATATTGTATGGGTTGGCAGAAGGAACCCAAAAGGGGAAGTGGTTGGCAAGAAAAAAAAATCACAAAGCATAGTGGTGGAAATCAGGAACGTGGCACTACCAAAAGTGTGAGATTCTGAAATATCTTCAAGTGGCAGCATCCCTGTAATGTAGAAGAGAGAAGCGGCAAAGACAGTGGAAGTAGAGTGTGTTTGAATCATATTGTTGAGAACAGAGGGCTGGTATTCTTGGCATGCAGTAGACAAAAAAAGAATGAGAAGCAGGATATAATCCTAAAAGAGTTCCTTTAGGACTGTATGAGGCACAAGGATGCAGCAGTGGATATAGACTGTATATGGCATGTTTAGTGTTAGTCATTTTGTTGACAGTATTTTGTTTGGCATCCCACATAACAGGTGACAGAAATGGACAGTCACCCCGTTCCTACATTTGTAAAGTACCATAATAAACTACTTACTTCATGCGGATCTTCCGGGCCATGGCTCGTAGTTCATCTTCCCTCTCCTGTAAATAAGAAAAATATCTTCCCTAAGCATAGAAAAAAAAAAACTGCAATGAATACTGTATTGTGCTTCTATTGCCACTACATTTAGGTATGTCATGGTTAACCCTTTTCCTACAGGTAAGTATTCTGCAAATGCAGCCCTGCAATAAAAACCCATTATGGTAAAAGATAGGAAATCGGATACTGTTACTGTGTGGCCAAAGATAAGTATGATAATTATATTTAAAAAGTTATACCTAAAAATACCACTTTTAGGGGGGATGAATAACTGAAGAAAGAATGCTGTCAGTTTAAGAGTCAGAACAGAAGAGTCTGGCTATACTAGAAAAGTTGGACTGTCTACATACTTGTCGTTCATGCTCCTGTTGAATGATCTTCTCCTGAGCCGCTTTTTTATCCGCCTTGTCTGGAGCGAAGAAAAAAAAGTTTAAATTAATCAAATGAAATGTAAATTTCATTGTCAAATCAAATGTAATTTATTGGGGAAAAAGACCAAGAAAGCATAGTAGTTATACATTTAATTTCTCATCTAAGTATAGTTTAAAGCGAGAAACAACATCACAAGCTTCATATTTTTACCCTTTAGTACTTACACTGTTTGTTTAGAGCTTTCTGCATGCGAAGCTTTAGCTTCTCCTGAGGTGTTAACTTGGCCTAAAAAGAAGTTTAAAAAAAAAACAGAAATAGAGGCATGAGTGAAGTAAGTCCAGATCTTACAACAGTGTCATGGCCATGAAGTCCAGGAAATTAATAATGGCTGCAAAGAAGAGATGTTATGCAAAGGACTTCGGGCCAAGCTAGGGCTGTAAAGCTTGGGAGATCTTGGGAAACTGTTAAGTCAGTAAAATTAACATTTTATTGTTTCATTAAGTAAGCAAATTCAATGACTATGCATATTAAAACAATGCTAATATAAGTTTCGCATTACAATAATGTAAAAATTTACACAAAAACAGACACCATATATTTTGCATTTGCATGCATAAACAAGTGCCCCGCTTTCCAGGGATCTGTACAAACCATATTTAAAGAAACATTCACACACAAAGAGCTAGTTATGCACACAACAAGGTAATGGAAAAAGGAACACTCAGGACACCCAAAGTGTGAATGGGCTTGTGTATCATTTTTCAATGGCATTAAAAACCTCAATTTAGAGGCAACTTTCACCAAACACTACTGCTGAATTATAACGTAAAGTAATGGGTATAATATCATAGATCTCGGCTCTATTACATTTTTCAAAAATATTATTGACAAGCCACACTGTCAGGGGTGCAGAATAGCGTAGCCTGTGCAATACATGCTCTGCGTGCTATACACAAAACTGCATCCTGCGTCAATTAACATGGTGGTAAAATTCTTACTGACTTTGGCTGCTCCGCTCTCTTTGCTAACAGCAAGCTCAGGTCTGAAAAAGAGAGACAAAAGGTTTCAGTTTTTTACGCAGTACAAACCATTCTAAGTGGCATGATAATGAAAAGTGGTTTTCAAGCTAGGCTTCAAGAAAGAAGCTAAAGACCATGTTTAACTGAAAGTGACATGAATAAGGAGTTTTCACCTTTTCAATCGCTCCACCACCGCTGGGGATACCTTCTTTCCTGATACTTTTTCCCTATTTGGTGATGGACTCCTAGAGACACTGCTTTGGTTACTTCCATGTGGGCGCCCGCTGCTCCTTCCACCACGCCCATGACGGTCAGGTGAGCGAGAACGACTTCTAAAAACAGCAGAAAAACAGGACTAGAAATGAAGGCGTTTACAAAGATTTAAAGAGAACTAAACAAAAAATGTTACATGTTTATTAGGGTTTAAATATACTTAAGCTACTTTGATGTAAAAAAAAAAAAAAAAAAACCTGCCAAGGTTATTAACAAAACTAGTGAAGATTGTAACCATCTCCCACTAACCGTGAACGACGTCTTCCTCCATAACGTCTATCACGATCAGGTGACCTTGATCTAGAATATCTTCTGCTGTCTCTTGCTCCTCCTCCGCTTGAGTATCGTCTAACTGGACTGCGAGAATACCGCCTTGAGCGGGAACGGGAATCTGACCTGCGCCTCCGACTGTCTCTTCTAGATCTGGAACTAGACCGAGACCTAGAAGATGTTCTAGATCTTGAGGAGGACGATGAGGAAGAAGAAGAAGAAGATGAAGACGATCTCCGCCTGAAAATTAACAATGCAAATGTGTCAAGGAACAGAACAGTCAAAAAGCAATACCAGTCTACATTAGGACCTTCAGAACATAAGCACAGTGACTACACATATGTCCATTAGGTTCACTTAAAGTAATCCTTTCCTTTTCCAGTGCTTATAGCGACAACAGCCAAATATAAGAAAATTTACCTTATTTACAATAATATTCTATGAACCAAAGAAGAAATACAGTTATTCTACCACTGGACTCTACCATCTTCCCATTTGTGCAGCATTAAAAAGCAAATCCTGGGCGGTCAATCACAACCTGCATATAAAAGACCCCAATGGCCCTACTGTGTGAACACAATGACTTGGAAAGGGGTTGTTGACTTTTTCAAACATTTAACACTTAAATCAGCAATGCCATTTAGCCTGCACATTTTGTGGAAAGAAGTATGAAGCAATGTATGATTTTACTTCTATTATTACGTAATTGAGTAATGGAAAGGTTTACTTGAGGAAAATAAAAATTACATTTTTAAATGCTTGAACACATTTATTAACAGTTATAAGAAGTGTTCAATACTGTAATATCTGTTAATATAAATCACTTTAACATTAGCAATTTCAATAAAAATTTATTGAATAGGAACCACATCTTGCCATAAAGGAGCTTTTAAATAACTTTTACATTTAGTCAGATAATTGGAGGCTTTAAAATTATTCAAACAGAATGTTTCTGGTTTTCCACAATCAACATATGACCCACGTATGGGCATCTCTAAAGTGAGCCAATCTACTAACCGCATCATAAACTGGGACTGGAACACAGAAAACACTAGATATGGTATGATAAAGCAACTGGAAAAACTGTTGTGAATTTCAAAAAGTTTGTCATTATAGTAATAATTTAACATTAGAAACATGCTTTGATACAAAGCAGAATACTAAGGAAAAAATAAAATATGCCTGTGCCCATATCAGCAGTATGAAATACGTCACAGCAACATATAAAGACAATGGCCACATCCAGGCTGTGTGGGCAATCTACTAATAAAATCAATAGAAAAGTTAAATATATTTTATATTTTTGTCTGCTAAAAATAAATAATTGCTTTCTGTGGCACACTGTTATGATGTCTTATTGTGCCAGATTCATACTTTTATAAATAAAGTTTTACTTACCCTTTTCTCAAAGACAAAATAAAAACACCCACAACATATCCAATAATTTTAAAGTCAGTAAAAGCTGAACATTTACAAAGTTAGCAGTAATGAACTAAATCAAATTTTCCAAAAATATTCATATTAAGAACCTTTAAAAGAAACCCAGGTAAAAAAAAAAAAATACAGATCCAAGGTCCCTTGCATAGAAGCATTCATACAAATCTCTCTGGAAGCCCCCCTCCCACTACCAAACACATTTCCTTCATTCTAAGGATGCAGGTGTTTTGTAAGACACTAGAATGTTGGGCGATATGTCCCCTGGCAAGCTGCGTAGTTCTTTCCTCGGATCTCTTCATCCTTACAGAACACAATAATGATGAGGAGTACAAAGATGTGTGTCTGTGGAGGGCATAGGCATCCAACAGTCCTGACATAAATGGTGCATTTTTTTTTTTAAATCAGGCAGCGATTCATTAAACTGAAACCTTATTCAGATTATGAAGACGACAGAATTACCCTGTAAATTTTATAAATATCAAAAACCAATAAATACTTTTTATTAAAGACTAAGAATGATTGAATCAGCAGGGCCAAATACAAAAAGTACTGCCCCATTCCAATTACCGGTTGGGGAGTTCCGGCCCCTCTAAGGCAGAAGATTCTGGGCCTCCCGCCCTCCCCCGTAAAGGTCGACCCACACGACATACGGCTGGGGAGAATCTAAAGTTACCGACCGGGAGGCCTCTTTACGACCTGAAGAAGTCCCAGAGGCCTGTGTGTGTGGGGCCCTTTTGCTGCCAGTTCCTGCAGAAGTTTGGGTTGTATAACCAGATGCCGATTCATCTTCACTGCCCCCAAAGCTGGTAATAAAAGTAATGGCTTCCTCTTTTCCTGGGCTTGGTGTATGAGAACGTGAACCGGAGGAAGATTCTGACTGGGACCTGAAGAATTAAAAGCAAAATGTTTAAAACACAACATTGAAAACTAAATGGGCAAAATATTTACTATTTGTTGTTAGTAAAATGTACCTTCTATAAGGATCATAAGTTGGACTGTCTCGCCGAGCATAACTGTAAGGCAAGAGAAACAGGTTATTTTAACACATCAAGCTGATAATGTGTAATCATTCATATACCTAGGACCAGTGCAATGATAGCATACAACATGAAATACTCTCCCTAGAAAAAAAAACAAAAAAAACGGTTGTGTTGTTTCACACTCTCATTTAGGTTTTTAGATCTGGGAAGGTTTTTCACAACTTCTTCTCTAGCCTGCTGAAGTTTTGTAAGATTTCGGAAACACAAATAGGACAGAAATCACATGTGAAACCTGAGGAACAGAACACAGGAAAAAACTAGACCATTTAAGGTTGTAAATGGAAAACATAACTGACTTGAAAGCTTAATCATCCCCCCACCCCCCAAAGTGATGAATTCCACGTAAAAGGCTTTTTTGTTTTTTTTTTTAGGGAATTTCATAACTTACAATGAATTATTAAAGTATATACAGAAAACACAAACATGCAAAAAATTTTAATTCAGTTATTGCTGTAATAAACTCCACTACTTTGTTAGTTTTTTTTTTCAAGCACTTCTATTATAGATATACCACATACAAAAAGGCTGGTTTAAACTTGCCTGGTTATTACCAGAAAGGTTAATTCTGAATGATGTTTCATGAAAAGGAGAGAAGTTACACACCCATACCAAAAAAAAAAAAAAGGGGGGGATCCATTGCTTTCTGTTACAAAGCCCTTTCCAATATCTACTGAATCAACAAATCAACAGTAGAAAGGTGGGAACTTGTAAGAGCAACTTGATACATCCACCATTGAATTACAGGACGTTATGCCTTTTGTGAAACCAATTTTGGCCTTATTACCTTGGTGGGCTTATTTTCCTTCCCTTCAGTCGTTTTTCTCTGAACTCCCTCCTCTGGCGACGGGATCGGCGTCCCTAGAAGTGCATATAAATAACTTTACCAGTGTATGAAACCAAGGAACCAAGCCTAATACAAACAAAAAGCTCTGCAGACAGTGAACAAGCTGCAAATCTGGTAGGTGAAACTCCAAAGCAAAGATGGTCAAGTTACTAGTGGAGAATATCAGTCTGCTGCAATGAACCATGTCACGTCGAGCTATAGGATGCAGATCCTTACAGAATACATGGCCTTCTCTTCTTCCAGAGCCTTAGCATGTTTTATTGCTTCAGATTCTTCTTTGTCTTTACGTAGCATTCTACAAAACACAATAAAATAAACAAATTAAAAAAACAAACAAATAGGAGACCTAATCAACATATGATGTCCCTTCATGTTTGGAACTAGTAGATCCACTAGAGATTAGAGATCCACTGTAAGTCAGCAATGTTGGGCAGAGGGGGTAAACAAGTATACTTTTCTGATTAAAAAAAAAAAAAAATTAAGTGCAGGGATAATCTAATTTTTGCTTTACCAATACAGAAAAGTTCAATAGACTGTCACACTGCCAAATCTAAAATCACAGTGATAGAACAAAAAATAGTTGTGTGCTAATCAAATAACAAAAATTATTCCCCCAAAAAATGCCTATTTGCAAACAATTTACGTAAAAATTATTTGGAGCACCACTTCTTACCGGACAAAATCTCCTTCAGCCATTCCGTAAGTTGTTGCTTGCCTGTTCAGATCAGCAACCTGCTCTTCTGTGATGTCATCCACATCCACCTCCACATCTAAAACAGATACATTAGGTATATCAGTGTTCTCCCCAGCCCCTTTTTAGCCGGGCATATCATCCGGCACTTTTCAGTAAACTCCCGTGTGTTGTAGGGTGATTACTAAAGAACAATACAGAGGGGGCTGCCACCCACCTACAATTTCTTCCCACCCGGCGATTGGGAATTAGGGGATGGTGCTACACAAATGGTGCTACCAAAAAAAAAAAAAAAAAAATACAGAGGGGGCTGCCACCCACCTACAATTTCTTCCCACCCGGCGATTGGGAATTAGGGGATGGTGCTACCAAAAAAAAAAAAAAAAAAAAACAGAATTTTGGGGATTTGAGGATTGTCTATCCTTTTATGTAAAGTGAAAATTCTGAGTTTAGGTATCAAATATAAGCTTTAGCATATTCATGTAACTCCAAAAGTTGTTTTTTTATCTATCTAACCATGCAATTTTAGATAAAAGAATGTGGTGATACTGCCACGAAGATCGTTATTCAAAATTTGCTGTTTTTGGGTGATAATTGTCTCCCAATTGCTCATGGTCTCATGAACCTTTGGTCAAGACTGCAAGTAGCTGTGCTGACACATAATGCACAGACATGGTCTTTTATTGTCATCAACAGAAGTCAATAAACAAAAATAGAGCAGAAAACACGTCACATAGAATTTAAGGATTTAACTTGTACTCACAAATAGAGTAAAGTTAAATTTTTAAACAAATGTAATTCTGTTTAGAAAACAGACTAAAAATAAAAATAATAAAAAAAACAACAGAAAAGGGATATACAGGTTTTCCCCTACTGCTGCAATATACAAACCAATGTCAGGGATGACTTCATCTTCATCAGACTTGCTCTCATCGTCAGAATCTTCATCATCCTCTTTATCAGGGGATCCTCCTAATTCAGCAACAGTGCTGTCTTCATAGGTATAGCCAATTGTGGCTTTCTTTTCTGCCAGCCTGCAAACAAATGGATAAGAATTTTACTGTGATTACATCTGCATGCTAAATACATTGCAATTAAAACATCCATTACTAACACAGAAATGCAAAGTTAAAAGAGGAAACAAGTGAATTCACATTATCTACAACATCTTTGAAACTAAATATGTGGCCTTTATTATATAACATCATCTAGATGTATACTGCAGTTTTAGCCCAAGCTGTAAAAAGACGACAAAACAAAAACTTACTTTTTCTTCTCATCTTCTCCAGGTCTCTGTAAACCACCGTAAAGCTCATCTATATAAATCTGATATAAACACTGTTCTTCAGAAACTACAAGACAGGAAATAATAAAATATTATATTGCAAATATTCAAATATATGTGTCAGTACCACTTGTAACCATAACATGTATAATCTGGAGCAGAGGAATTATACACTAAATGTATCATATATCAACTACACATGCCACCTTGCTAACATCGCTGCAATACATAAACATTTACGAATGTCTTGTACTAATGCTGCAAGTAACACTGCAACTGCTACACCGCAGTGCTACCAAAGTTACTTTGCTTTACAACATCAAAAGCATTTATGCTCTTACACTCTTGAAATAGCAATGTGACTGTGAAACGCGTTGAGTAAAAGTTAACTGAGTGAAATGGATTAAAATATCAGAATAAAACTACTCAACATATATATATATATATATATATATATATATATATATATCATTAAAATAAAAAGGTGGAGAAAAAATTACTTCTAAAAACAAATATTCAGTATTACTTTACAAATAAATCCTTGACTTTTTCTTTTAGGTAATAATAAAAAAAGCCTGAAATAATACTCACTTCCTGCAAAGTCATTCTGAACCAACCCTCTATATCGCTCATAATTACATTTTCGGTCATCGGCATCTTGCTCAGGAGAGCTAATTAGGAGAAAAGAATATAACTTTGTAATTTTTGTAACTATGTACAAAGACTGAAAGATAGACCAATAAATATGTAAAACGAGGATTAGAGAATAATACTCACATTGTTGTAAGCAGAGGGGGTTTATATTCTGGAATGTAGTCAAGGTGAGCTCGAACATCAAATCGGTCAATCATGTTGTTAGGGTCACCTTGCCAAGGCATCCTTAAAGAAAGCAAAATATTTACTTGAAATGTAATGCTGTCAGATTTTTGTCCAAAGCACTTAAAATTAAGTATAATTAATTAAGTATATAAGCTGTATAAATGCTCACATATTAACGGGGCTCTCTGCTGCCAAAGCCACAGCGGAATCCAGATGGATCTTACACGACCTCCCATGTACTTGAAGGAACTGAGCAGGATCCTTTTTCTGTTGGAGATAAAATTTTAAATGGTTTTAAATCTAATAAACTTGTTAGAAGACATTTTTTTCTACTGTGCATATAATATTAAAAATTAAAAAAGGAGTACCTGAAGAAATAGAAATCTATACCCAATTAGGACATTTACCAGGTTTGTTTGATAGAATAACGAATATTACTCTGTTAGGCGCTGGTTCGCTCAAGCAAACCAGATAGGAGATTTATTGCACGCTTGGTTTTTCAAATAAACATTATCAAGAGAAAAAAAAGAGCTCCGAGTTAGTTGCTTGTCTTTATTACTTTAAACCAAAGACCCAATACAAGTATGCAGCTAAGAAAATTCTCTTCAGCATACTTAATCTGTAAAACATACTGAAAAGTACAGACACAATGACTACATCAGAGGCATGGGCAAACTACGGCCCAGTGGAGATGTTTCTCCGGCCCTTTGGGTGTTCTGCGGCTCTGGCTGGTGCCACCCCGAGCAGGGTCAGGAGTAGGACCCTGCCAGGTGGCTGTACTGGCCGGAGAACATGCCCCGGATCTATGTCTGCAATGGAAGAGTGGGCCGGTTGTGTGCAGTGACAACCCCCCGACTCTCCTATCACAGGCTCAGATCTGCGATGGGAGAGTGGGCATCACATTCAGGGGCGTCATGATGGCATAACCCCTGAATGTGACGCCCACTCTACCATCGACCCAGCCCCTCTGGCAAATTTTTTTTTAGATTGTGGACCGTGGGTAAAAAAAAGTTTGCCCACCCTGGCCTACATATTGGCCCCAATTTATTAAAGCTCTCCCAGGCTGGAGAGAATACACTTTCATCAGTGAAGCTGGGTGATGCAGCAAACCTGGATTGGATCTGGTCCAGGATTCAAAACATTTGCTAGCAAAAAGCAAATGACATTGAAGAAATCCATTACAGGTTTGCTGGATCACCCAGCTTCACTGTTCAAAGTGTATTCTCTCCAGCCTTAGAGAGCTTTAATAAATCAGACCAATTGGCTCCAAGTTTGTGTTTTGACAGAAACTAAAGCCAGAATCATGATAAAGGAGTCTGAGCCTTTATTAAATTAATGGCAGCTTTCTATTTTCACAGATTACTGCTACACCCAAGAATTACATTTACACACATTTTCTTTTCTACATAATACTTAATGATGACATGGCTTATGCAGAGTTAGCCGAAATTCCTTCATTGTGTCAATTCAATGTTTTTTCTTGGTCTAGGCAATTACTGGTCAAAAGAAAAAGGCAGACTTTTAAATTAAAAATCGACCACTATTTAAATGCATGTTTTATTCACAGGAAAAAATCTGTATTTTTTGTGGTCACCTATTTTTTGGTTACATTATACAGCAACAATGAAGTAAGCATCATTTATTCATACCAGTACTAAGACAAATAGAGAAGCCGCTATTGCTGGCCTCCTTACAAAAGTGCTATTTTAGCTGGTTGTCTGTGGCATCCATTCCTCTGATTTGAGAGGGCGACAGATGGTGATGGAACCCCGAAGTAATGTTCTACCGGTTAAGTGAAGTCGGTGATGCAAATAGTTCCACAGACAGGTAGACTGATATCTCATACAGATTTCAGAAATTGAAATACAAAAGTATAGAGTCACCACAGACTGGAGAACAAATGCGGTCTATTCCATTAAAAAAAGGAGGTGCATCTGTAGGTGCAACAAATAGATTTCAGTGGCCCAAGTATAGAAAACCAATGATAGAAAGATTTGGGAGATGGTACAAGAGATTTGCGAGTATGCTCATAAGCAGCTGGTGTGAGCAAGACCAGCCACCTACCAATGCTGTGCAAATGTTCTGTGGAGGAAGAAATAACTAACTTCTTTGTGTTGCTCTCCTGTTCTTCATTCTCCCTTTTATTTTTGTTCTATCACAGATCCAGAACAAGCAGGCAGATTAGAAAATCCTGACTTGAATTTTTATTCCAGGTCAGTATTAAAAAAACTGAAGCAGCTTGATTAGCAAGACAAACAGCTAACATTTTCAGGGGAGATCAGCAATGGGAGCTTACATATCCTTTTATATATATATATATATATATATATACACATACACATACACACACACACATATTACACCTCACATTCCCCAAAAATGTAAAAGTTGTGTATCTACGCCCTCGTATGTATAGCCTATAGCCCTAGTTGTGGCTATAACAAGCAAATATACAACCTACAATTTTTTCGTAGTATTCCCGTCGGCGTTCTGCTCGCTTTTTATAATCCACCATCATCCCCCGCAACTTCCGCTCGTGTTTACGAGCTTCATGCCACATCCTTGAACCAGTCTTCATCCGCCAACTGACTGAGGATTGGAAGAAAAGCATTAAAGCATAGACCATAAAATATATAAATATATAACACCAAATGTCTGGAGAGGTGCATGTGTTCTTCATGATATATTTCATTTCCAATAGCAACCAGTCTTTGCTGTGATTCACCCTCCGTACATCCATAGAACCAAGATTACCATTTACGCTTATTTATCAACTAAAAGTAAGTAGCCTACTTGGCACCCCATATATAACATAAATGCTGGTTTCTTTAAAGTTTAAATACATACCTGTATATCATCTAAATTAACTAGCTATATATAAAATCATATGTTATTTATAGGGATTTTATTATGCAATTACCCTATGTTAAATATCACATTATTAGATATTACATAATAAATAAGCTTTTAAACACAGAGAAGATCATATCAAATATCATATTTATGTTCAACATATTGTCAAAACAAATTTAATACAACCACCCCATATATGCAAATTCATTGAACTTCAACTAATATCATACTATGATTATGGTATTTAAACATTTCATTTTGTCATATTGCTGTATACCTTATTGTTGTTTTTTTTGTTTGAACTTATGTGTAAATTGTACAGTCCTTAAGCTAACACTCCCTTGAGGAAGCCCAGTGAGGCGAAACGGATCGGGCTCGCATAAGACTAGTACGTTTAAAAGTTGTAAATAACAATTTTGTTTAGTATCTATACTCCAGCCTGGTGATAATCAAACTAGACTGGATATATGGTAAATGATGTATGTACAATAATTATGTATGAAACCAAAATTGTATCAATACATAATCAATGATTTTACCAATAATCTGGGAGCTGAAACCTCTTTCTTTCGTCCTCTTTTCTATATTTTGAATAATTAAAGAGCTAGCTCTGCATCACATTTGGAGGGAAACTAACCTCTCATCTTTACTTTGGTGCATGTGTTTAAGTCACCAGCAGTAAATGTTTGGTGAAAGTTATACCCAGTGCTTTACAAATATGCCAAAAACACAGAATGAGTTCAATTGCACAGAAATTCAAGGCTCAGTTTACAAAATTAAACACACAAAGATAATGATATTTAATTTCAGTGTTGGACCTTTGGGAATTTAGTATATACTAACATAGTAATATACGCATTTCTGACTCTTGCATTATAATGCAACTATGTGCAACTAAACTTTCCCCAAGTGTTACATCTAATAAGTAAAATCTAACAAAACCAGAAGTGCCTGCACCCATTAAGGCCTCTTCAGTCCATACCAAAAGACCTTAAAAATCCAGGGCACCTTATAACAACCAGATTCTACCAACATCCTCCCTCACTTGTACAATGTGACTGGTAATGATTGGTAATTAGCACATGCTCTTTGCTTTTCACATATCTTGCATAGCAAATCCAACCTCGTATGTCATTTAGAGAGAAGGTCCCAAACCACCAGGATGTGGAGCCATAGGCTTCATTGTGAATGGAAGGATCTTTGTCCTCTCCAGTCATTTCATTCAGCCAATCACTAAATGAAATGAAAGTGACAAAACTAAATGACAGAGAGAGGACACAGAACTTTCCCATCACAAGGAAGATCACAGTCAATACATGCCCCCTAACCTCCCTAGTACTTGGAATAGATTTTCTTGCATGAAACCAGCCCATGGTTCAATACAGGTTGCGGACCACTTCCTTACACAAGCCATAAAGCAATTTTTTCAGTAAAAAAAAAAAACTGCAAAAAAGAACACTGCAATGTTTACATCCATACTTCCTGCAAAGTATATTAAAGCATTCATAAAAATGATCATAGCAAGCAGCTTTATAGGAGTCCAGGATATCTATAGGGTGTACGTCTGTCACAACCTGGGACAAATCAAGCATAGGATGAAGACCAGGTACAAGCAGAGGTAACATTCAAAAAGAACCAAAACGTCATAATGATCAGTAAATGTAGATATCTACAGCTACATTTACATGCAAATCTTGACTTTTCACTAACGTCAAAGCTTGCTGCATACCTTCCATGTTTATGTCGCTCAGTAGGCTCATCATTATTACACAGTATTTATATAGTGCTGACATATTACGCAGAGCTGTACGAAGTCCATAGTCATGTCACTAGCTGTCCCTCAAAGGGGCTCCCAATCTAATGTCCATAGTCATATGTCATTACCACAGTCCAAGGACAATTTTGGGGGAAGCCAATTATCCTAACTGCATGTTTTTGGAATTTAGGAGGAAACCGGAGTGCCCGGATGAAACCCACACAAACACGAGGAGAACCTGCAAACTCCATGCAGATATGTCCTGGCTGAGATTCACGTCATGGAACACTAATTTCACAGACTCTGGACTGCGCATGCACGGGAAGTCGTGTGTCACTCAAAGGGGAAGAAAGTTCCCTCATAGTGACGTCATGATGACAGAACTAAGCCACTCTCCTGGGTCCTTCTCCTGACAACGCTGAGGGGCGCACAGGCCAGAGCCACAGACCACTGGTTGACAACCGTTGCTCTGGCAGATTGTGGATAAGTTAAAAGAAAGCAGTTCACCTTGTATCAATTTGTATTAATAATTAAAAAAAAAGGAAATTCAACCACTCAGTTCAATGATAACCAGGGTCAGATGAGGACTGGGTCACAGAGATAGCCAGCACGGTGGCTCAGTGGTTAGTACTCTGGCTTTTGCAGTGCTAGGTCCTAGGTTCGAATCCTGGCCAAGACACTGTCTGCATGGAGTTTGCAGGTTCTCCCCATGTTTGCGTGGGTTTCCTCCCACATTACAAAAACTTGCTGTTAAGTTAATTAGCTCCCACCAAAATTGCCCTCAAACTGTATTAAAGAAATAAGACTATTGTAGATTGTGAGCCTCTTTGAGGGACAGCTAGTGACATGACTATGGACTTTGTACAGCGCTGCATAATATGATGGTGCTATATAAATACTGTAAAATAATAATAATAAACTCCAATGGTACAGCTTGAACAGTGTGAATGAGCCCTTACTACAAATAGCATTTAAATGTATTCAGAACAATCCCCCATCCATCCCAAAGTTCCCGCATTCCATGCAAAACTAAGGCTGAGCCTGCCAAGACTGACATGTCACCCACCCGGGTCCTGGCAGAAGCTGGCATGGCTGCACTACACCTATATGGCCGGCTGCAGGATTTGTATAGAATATGAACAGAATCATATTCAGATTCTTATCAATGTCTATAACACAACCGGAAAGATTAACCCTGAATCAGCTATGTGACAGCTCTCCTTTTCACTTCCTGTTGTGTCTCTAGAACAGGAAATCAAGGGAAATCTCCTTGGGTGGCAATAGAGATTCTAAAAAAGTGGCAGATGATCCCAATATGTGTTCACATATAAGAATACATACATTTGTATAAAGTGTATTTAACCATTTTCAAGTTATTTTTAGTTTGTAACCCATCACTGATTTCCAAACAGGAAGATTCACCCACCAGAAGTGAAAATTGTGATGTTTTTGTTATTATCCCATTTGGAGAGATTTCTTCTCAGTTCCTGTTGTGTTAATAGAATAAGAAGTGAGGAGAAATCTCCCACAGGGTAAATAAAAGGTGGAAATATATTTGCTGGGGAATCTAACCCAGCACTAGGCTATGTATGACTAAACTACAACAAGAAATCCAGCTATAGATAGAAATTTACAGGCTGCATTCACATAATGCCATACTGCAAAGCTGGCAGCCTGCACCCCTCAATGCCCCCTATACACGTCTATATACCGATTGACCGAACACAGGCACAGGTTCCTAGGACTGCCCAGCACCCCTTCATGTCCCCTCCACAGGCTCTGCCCACCATATGCCCATTACACCCTGCACCACACTCTTACCAGATGCCAGCAAGCAAACACCGGAAATGACGACACGTATAGAAGCTATACCCGCAAGGAGGATGCGCGCTTTTCTGCCCGCACCGTGACGTCACTCTCGGGAGCTCGGTGAAGCGTACATTTGCACCCGTCAATGTGGCGTACGGTAACTAGCGGAAAGGACACAGCACAGGAGAGCTCTACTGATCCTCCCCTAACACATCACTGTCTGCCTTCTGCGAAAAGACGCTCCCTGATTGGTCTAAAATGCCACGTGATCATTAGCAGACCTTTTTTTCCCTATTACTAGAGGAAAGAATAACTTCTTCTATAACCCGTATCATTTGTCCTCAGTTATAGAGCGACGCCATCTTACTGGAGACCAGGTGTCTTGTAGCTAAGCACACCAATAGAAGATTGATTTATCCAAACCTATGAAGAAAAATGTAAGATATTGCTGCTTACCAGGCTCAGCTGTAGTGATTGAGTTATTTTTTTTTTACGTTTTTTTCCCTTATTTTTTCTGCTGCTGTTGTCATCAAAGCGTAATCAAACCCAAAACAATAAAATCACACTTATTTTCAATCCCACAAACCAGTCTGTAGAATTCTTTCATCGGGTCCTGCGTCGTCCCAGTACTCGTATGCATCCCGGCGCAGAGGGAGTGCCAGGCGCCGATATCTTCTCCTCTCTTTTTCCGGGTTCTTCTTCCTACGTCACCCGATCTCACACTGCGCAGGCCCAATATTGGGTAACGTAGATTAGGAAAAAAAACTTGCCGATCTCACTGCGCATCCGTGAGATCAGCAAGTTTTTTACCTATTGATGAAAGGGCTCGGAATGCTTGACATAGGTATTCCGGGAGGCTGTGCACTCCCATTCTGTCTTGATCACCTAAGCCAGGGGTCAGCAAACTTTTTGGACTACTGGGCCATTTCAGGAGGTCAAGAAGGCACACTAGGCCAGAAGAAACAAGGTGTCCAAGGAAAGGTTTTTTTTCAACAGTGACTGCAAATGAGCAGCCTCAGTCTTTCGCTCATCCACGGTGTAGTCTCTGTACGTGTACGCGTGCTTGGCATCGAAATGTCCTTTGTCCTTCAAAGTGCTTTTGGTGTCGTTTCACACTAAACACAGGGCTTTGTTGCCGCGTTGGACGAAGAATAATTTGTCAGTCCATTCGGGGTTGAACACACGATGTTCAAGGTCAATCTTCTGGAGACTGGTAGCTGAGCATTGCTTCCGCTCTTTAGGCATAGTAATTGGGGTTAACGTGCAGGAACTCGATGATATTGATATCGCAGGAACTTGCGATAATGCAACAATTCAATTAGGCCAGATCCAACAACAAATAACTATGGGGTCCTTAGGCCTGACTGGAATACTGGCTAGGCCTTATCCAACCTAAGGGCCGGAGTTTGCCTACCTCTGACCTAGGCGATCGTGATTTAAGGAGGCAGTGCTGTACCCTTTTTTTCTTTTTAAACAAAAACTCTAACAGACAAAATTTTTACTTTAAATAAAAGGGTACCCTTCTATGTAAAGTGAAATTTCTGAGTTTAGGTACACTTTAACACACTACCTGTCCACCTGATAGTGTGTACCCAGGTCATGTTCATACTGTACACGTGGTGGTGCAATTAAACACATGTATAGTGTGTGATATGCAAGGACATTGCATAGAAAGTAGAGTCTGATATCCCTACTTATGCTTTGTGTTGCGTGCTGCCGGACACATTTTTGTACAAGTTCTGTATGCTGACCCATTCAATGTGTTAAATAAAGTCAGCAGCCTAATAAATATCTACACAAGTGGCCATGCATGGTGGCATAACCAATAGCAGCCCCTCACTATACTCACCAGGGGTGATGCATGATACCACGGGATGAAATAACAACCCCTGAAAACTTGAAGATTTCAATTCCCTGCACCAGAAGTTTTCTGGATAGGATGATACTACATTTTTGTTCTTGAATTTAGAAACAACTTTAAAACTTTTTAAGATGGGGGAACCCTTGAAAAAACTTCCAGGTCTTCAAGGAACTTCAGACAATATTAGGAATATCCACAAATCACAGTATGTTAACATGGTGGCCAGTAGGAAGAATGCCTTTTACATTGGTGGTCAGTGGGAAGAATGTCACCCTAATAGCAAAAAGATAACTGGGGTCAGTGGTAGATGACCTGAGAGGTCCCAATTGTGCATGGCTCAAGGAACCCCTAGAAACATGTAGCTTTCCTTGGACTCTGGTTGAGAAACACTGAATTAATAGATGAAATTTAATGTTTTATTATTAATTTGTACAGTGTTCCTGGTTGAAACGAGAATTGTGATGAATCCATGATACCACATGTATTACATATAATGTATTGTAAATCCCACAATGCCAAGCACCCCTCAACAGGCAGTTCAATCAGCTTACTGCATACTGATAAAATATTACATGATGATTTTTGGGGGTACCAAGTTTTTTAGTCTTCCCTTTTAAAGTGGAACTAGACTTCCACAATACTCACCTATCTCCATAAGGGAATATGGGATTGCCAGGTATCCCTGACATGCACAGCTCAATGAAATGTGACAGCTGGGTGGCAGGTATGAGTATTTGCAGAAGAAACGTCATCTGTTCCATTATGCAATAAAATCTTCCTGATCACCAGTTGTTCACATTATTATTATTATTAATATTATTATTAATAAAGAGGATTTATATAGCGCCAACATATTACACAGTGCTATACAGTAAATAGGGGTTGCAAATGACAGATGAATACAGACAGTGACACAAGAGGAGAAGATCTTACAATCTAGGAGACTATAGTTCCACTTTAACATTAGTTTGCATGATGACACAGAATATGTGTATAATATGCACCCATTTTTTATGGAAATTTTCCTACTGAAACAACTTACTTCCCTGTCTCATTATTTATCACTGGAGCTCTAAACTTAGCCTACCCCTTGAGCTGGCCATACACTGGTCACACGTGTGCATGACCAGCTAAATAATCAATATCTCCCTGCACCACTTATTAATAATTAGATTTTTAAAACAGCAGTGGTAACTAGTGCTGCTGGTCTGTGTTTTACCAACACCTTTATAACTGTACAGTTGTGGCTACTAAAAAACATAAGTTCTGAAAATGTTCCCAGTCTTTTCCACACGGGCAATGCAGGGCACAACTTACTAGGATACTGAGGTCATGCACTGCACACCTGGGGCTTAAAGCGGACCTAAACTCTAACATCAAACTTAATATTAGATATCTATTCTCACCTTCTTGCACTGGAATGTCCGTTCCCCATAGTGATGCTGGCTGTCCAAGCTGAAATCCATTAAAAATAAAACTTTTGTGTATGGAAGCGGCCATCTTGTGTGTGGCAAATTGCCATGCCATCCGGTCCTGACCTTATTTTCTGCCCATAGTCCTCCCTCACTGCTCAAGCCTTACCCCACACCCCAGGCTCTCTAACCCATCAGTGCGTTGTATTCTGTGGTTGGTGCTGATGTCATAGCTACAGACTAGGTCACCATTACAAAACACAGATCAGGAACCCCATCCAACTGCCATATCAGACCCCTGCACAGTATCATCACCCCTATCTGTGGAGTGTGTTGTCACCATAATCTGTGTTGAGTGGAAACATGAACCAGTGTTGAATGTTCATGGAAGCTCAGGCATCCCATGGCTGTGCAGTCGAACTGGAAGGAATACCAGGACATATTCTTCCATAATGTATAAACAGGTACAAGATGCTTGTTCCTCTGTTCGAAAAATACCATCATTTTATTTTGGTGTGTGTGTTATGCTAAAAAAAAAAAAAATACACCATCTGTATCATTTATCGAATTCAAATTTATTAACAAAAACAAGAATTCAGAAAGACAAATAAACCAGTGCAAAACTAACCAAACTTAAATCACAGCTTAATTACAGTATTAAAGTAAAGTTATGCAGTGCTCAAAGCTATCTAACAATATTCCCTAAAGTATTCTTCAAAGCTTCAGGAAAACATTTTGTATTTTCAAGTATTTGTAATCATTCACACCTGAGATTTACCCAACCCTGCTAAAGAGCACAGCCAGGTTGGTAACCGGATTTTCTCAACTATAATGTAACAGGCAGGTCACCTCTCTGCCCTAAGACTGTATAAGTAAGGTGCAGCAACATGACTCCAAGAGAAACTGAACTGTGGGAGCTGTTTCTTGAAAAAGGAAGGCAAAGAACTACGGTGTTGTCCCAGTCTCTTTTGGCCAGGTGCACCACCTGGCATTTTGCAGTAACCACCCAGCTGTTTTTGGGTGGTTACTGAAGAGTTGGCTCACAATACAGGGACTGCCACCCGCCTACAATTACTTCCCACCCGTCCTGAGTTGAACACAGAACTAGTCACCAGCATAACCCGTTGTCCTTCTACAGCTAATGTTTTCCCTATTGGTGACTTGCTAAGCATTGTTCTGCACCGTGTCTACATATGGAAACAGCCTTCTTGAAAAGGGCAGGGTCCCTCATTTTATCATCAAATCTTACTTCAACTCTTGAACTAAATCCAGCAGTGCCCTATATCTCACAATGTGGATACACAGCTTTAAACCCTGTAGGTACAGGAGTGCCTAGACACTCACATAATAGGAAAAAGCTGCTACATTTTAAAAGGAATTTAAAGAAGAATCCACAGGGGAAGTTGGGATGTGTTGGGTACCCCTAGCAAACCAATGGGACAGGTAAGAATACTTTTTGCAGAAGGGACATTGCCTGCTCTTTTCTGCAATATTGATCTACCTGATGCCAAATTTGTTAAAAGTCTAATGGTAATATTTTCAGAGAACTGCTTAGGCACAATTAATGTAGCTAATTGTTCCTTAATGCATAGCAAATCATTACTTTTTATGTTCAAGTCCAATTTTATAGGCTGCTGCTCCTTTACTGTTAATGCTTTTTCTTCCAGTCAGCATGCTCCTAGTTAGCACAGGCCTTTCCTCTCCTAGTCTAAGAGCCGCTTTAAATAAGATTACAAAAAGCTGATACTAAGTCACATTCTGCTACTTAAACTAGTTACTTTTAAATATATTTGTAATGATTTTATTATGTGCATGGAGTTCAGGAATCATTTTGTTTAGTTACAAGTAAACAGGGAAAGTGGCCGCAGTAAGTTCAGAACATTTTACATTGCACCTAATATGATTTCTTATGAATGATAAGCATGTTGCCTTTAAATGCATTATATACCTTGGCAGTGACTGAAGGACCACACAGAAGGCTTTACACAAACATACGTTTTCAGATAACTGAGTAACAAAATAACTACCACATAGACACCCAAGTGTCCTGATTTCTGTAGCAAAGTATTGATTAATCCAGCTGAAAAATAGGTGTGATATTGTACAACACTCATGGCTACATACTGATTTGGACCTTGGATCAGAATACATACCGTTATGAAACAAAACACTACCATAGATAGAATCTGCCATCCCCTTTCAAATTAAATGAATGTTGCTTTCATGTGCATTGTACAAGCAGTGACAATATAGGAAAAATAGGTGGCTTCACTAAAAACTATCATTTAAAATGATTTATTCCACAAATCGTGGTTAAGTAACAAAATAACTGTAACTATAGCATACTTCTTTATCTTGACAAAAGAGTACCATTTTCTGTGGCTTAAAAAAACATAGTGCAATTAGTATGGCTACAGACCAATTTGTAGTTAAGATCAGACAGCGTACCATCATGAAACAAACCAGCTTACACTCCAGTAAATATAAACCTAAAACTGTCAGCTCACAGCCTTTCAATGCAATATACAGTAGGAGTAAGGGTCAAAGAAAAAGGTTCACAAGAAACTCAATTCTTGGGTAAATGCAATATTGTGTTTTTTAAAGCGTAAATATCTTACCCGCAAAATAAAGAGAAATGATGCTCAGCTCTTTGGTGGCCCATGTCTCCTTTCACCCCTGTGTTTCGGCACTACAGTCTTGATCAGTATCTACAATATTCAACATTTCTGGGCATGTCAAATGCCAGTTTTCTTTTTGCAAAGTCCTGTGGCTATTTTTTGCAACTTCCACTATACTGCAGGAATCCGCAGCAAAATAAGGGTAGCAGAAAGGAGCCACAGAACACGGTGGAGAACACAGGCATTTAACACTCTTAGGGTGGTCTGTCAAAGTCACTGATAAAGGCTAAACCAATGAAATAGTGGAGTATGGAAACATGTGCCACCAATGAAGTAAAAATAAATGTCTCTTTTCTTGAATGGTACTGCAGATACAATCTTGGGCTCACCTGCAAAGTGGCTCATGATTCTCTGATCACTGTTATCTTCAAAGTGCTCTAATGTCCCATAAACCCAATGCACAGCAGTATGTAAATATCAAATACCATGGAAGTTGAGGACAATATTTGTCTCAACTGCTCTAGTTCTTCCCCAGTGCAAGGTGTTGGTGCACATAAAATATTCAGGAAGGTTAGAAGATGAAAGAAGATAAGCCAATTATAAAACAGAAGTTTTTGTTTTTAGAAAAACCTGGGCACCTGTTACTAGTCACCTGGAGACACTTTCAATAAAAAGAGACTTGCAAGGTTAGCTGAGCTTACAGTTTTTTTTTCCTTTTTTTTTTTTGAGAAAAGGTATGACATATTACATTTCAAATGACTATATAAAGATTTGAAGTGGCTTGGACTAGAAGAAGGGTTAATATGAACCAAGTTTACTCCGTGAAAGGTTGGAAGGTAATGGCAGAATCCTAAATTTGACCCCATTACATGATACAAAAAGTGCATTGCTGGGATTTATCTCATAAATATAATTAGTAATCAGTGTAAAAAAAAAGGCTATGTCTATGTAGCTGGATTTTTGGTGTATTCAAATCCCATTGCATATGTAAATTTGCTGGTTAAGATTCTTGGATGTTTGTCTATGTTTTACTCTTCATGTAAAAGAAAACAGACCAAATCTGCAGGTAGTTCACTAGGTCCGGTTGATGATGATCTGGAATTTACCTAAAAGAGAAAACAATTTATTAGCATTTCTACATGAAAAAAAAATTGCTTATCCACATAATAATTCAGTTATGTGTATATTGTGAAAAGACCTTAGGAGAACGTCAATCCCCTCACACGGCCTATTCACAACATAGCATGGAATACTGAGCAGAAAGCTTGTAGTTGTAGGATCAATGGTAAATGATATCCACCCATACACATTAAATGTGGTGAAGTTTTGTTGTATAATAGAAAATTGTATAGAAATATTTACTTCTTCTATACAAGCTCCTTAAATTATCTTATCCCTATAAATACCCCTTCATCCTCGGGAATTCTCTATTCACTGCAGAAGTGATGTACTAACACAAAGGGTCTTTTAAAAAAAGAGCTCTCCAAAAATAAAACCTGGGTGATCCAGCAAACCTGGAATGGATCTGAGACAGGGTTGAAATCATTTGCCAACTAATAGCAAATTGATTTTTAAAAATCCATTTCAGGTTTGCCGGAATATCCAGGTTTTCCTAGTCCACCTTCTCCAGTCTTGGCGAGCTTTAATAAATCAGGGACAGAGTATCCACAACAACATCAATTGAGACCATGTGTACTCATTGTAAAAATTCATAAGAACTTACAGGTAGGCATTATTGGAACTTCTGCCGATACTGAACAGCTGATTCCTATATTGGAGAGACCTCCTTTTATAAGTCCACATGTATAAGCCAGGAACTAAAAGACAAAGAGGGGCATAACAAAGTTTTTTTTTTATTAATATTATTTTATTACTGTATATATACTAATTACAACAAAATATTAATAATGCTTTACCTTTGGTGCTTCCTCTAGATATTGCTTAGTGCAGGAGAGCTGGGTCAAAAGCAGAAACTTGTTGTCTTGTAAAACATAAGTACCCTACAGAAACAAAAAAAAAAAAGAGAGGAGTTAGTTATGATGGCAAAGACTCACATGGTTTAGTTATAAATAAAAGAAGTGTAACAACCCCTGTCAAATGTTAGTAGCTGGATTGCTGTCATGGCCCCTCCAGGTACATTCACCCTCGTTGTCCTGATTACCATTATCACTAAGACAGAAAATTTTATGAAATCTGGTTGTCACCAGAATTAGTATTACAGGGAAATCATCCAGGGGGGACAACTATTCCAGTAACAAATGTGTAAGGGTGGCACAGTGTGCGTTTGAGTTTTGCGTGTTGTCTATGCACATTACAATTTTTTTTTATGTAAACTGTAGCATGCCACAACACAGAGGTGTGATAAAATGATGCCTGCTACTTCCCGTTCTGGCACCCAATGTAGAAGACAGTGCTGGGCAGGGGTTCTGGCTCCTGTACATTGGCGTATCAGGCAGACTTCATTCTACGGTCCCGCGGCGAGCTGGCAAGGCTCTCCTCGTCACAGAGAATATATGGATTGTTTCATGTCAGCATCACAGGCGCCCAAGTACGATAAGCAGTCATACACAGGGCTGCTTTACCATAGATTACAAGCAATTAGCCCTAGAAGTTTCTCAACACCTGCAACCGGGCTTAGAACAGCATATAAAGGACAGGCTGGCACAGCATCTACAGCCCATCACCGATACCATCACTAAGCATGGGGAAGATATACATGAGCTGCAGCAACGGATTAGTGATCTGGAAGATGACCTGTTGACAGCACCCACACAGCAGCAGAGAATGGGAGAACAATATAATATACTCAGTGATAAAGTTATTGATATGGAAAACAGGTCTAGGAGCAATGTGAGAATTATATGTATACCTGAATCCTTTAAAGCATCTGACCTGCAAAAGCTGTGCTCACATACAATACCAAAAGCACTCGGACTGACAATACCCATGCAAGTAGAGAGGGCTCACAGCGCAACAAGCCATACCCGAGACCAATAATCGCACAGTATCTCAACTTCCACGATAAAGTCCAGCTAAAAAAGCATACAGATCTCACACTTAATTTTGTGTAGATGATAATAAAGTGCTACTTTTCTCTGAAAATTCTGCGGAAACCACCAAACAACGCCGTGCGTTCACGCCGGTGTGTAAACAGCTGATATCCAAAGAAATTAGGTTCGCTTTAATGTATCCAGCTATACTTAAGATATTTGCAGCAGATAGAGAAACCCACACTTTCAAAGATGCGCAGGAAGCCACCCCTTTTGTCAATTCTTTGGAGGGTACTGACCGCTTAAATGCTGAAATAGGAAAATCCCCCTGATCTAGATCTGGCCCTTCTTCTCCTGTCTTTTTCCTGCACCCATGAAGGAAGGGTTAACTGCCTTCAAATATAATGCCTGTATACAGATGTTCTGTTTTTACAATACTAAAGCCCTTTGTTCAAGATGACATCTGAGTTATTAGGAAATATACCTGTACTATTCACAAGAGGGAACCGGTGGACCGTTTTTGACCTCTCTTTTCATTTTATTTTTTTTTTGTGATGTCTACCTACAAGATGGAAAAATGTTTCTATGTTTTGCTACGTGCCTTTTTCTTGTTCATCTCCCGCATTGGGAAAAAAGGAAGTCACAAGCAAGTATTACAAGTTGTAAACCCACATGAAGTACACCCACATCTCCTTAGGCACAAGCCACAAGGTCGGCTCTCATCACACGCTGGGGCTGCTCGGCTGGGACATAACGTATTGTTAATGCCTATCTATCTCTTATTCTACGTATTTTCCACCCCGAATGAAAATTATAACGCGGAACGTCAAAGGTTTACGCTCACCACACTAATGATCTATGATATTGAGACTCTCAAGAAACTCCAGGCGGACATTGCCGTGTTACAGGAGACGCATCCTGCTTCTTCATCTCATCATTTTCTGCAAAGAGGCTGGGTGGAAAAAGTCTATAGGGCTTCTGCCCCAGGCAGGCGTGGAGGCGTATAGATATTAATTCACAGAAAAATGCAATATACCACTCTTACTAAATCCTGTGATACCTCAGAGGAAAGATGGACTTCCATTACTGCTCAATTTATAAAAAAAACCCTTACTATTCTGGCAGCATATGGTCCCAACCAGGACAGTAACGTCTTCTACAATAAGTTAGCAGCAACTATTCAAAGTCTTCCTCAAACTCCCGATGGTGTTGGCGGGTGATTTTAATGCAGTGCCTAATATCACAGAAGATAGACTCCCACCTCCACTCAGACAAGGTACTACAGTTTCTAATGATAATGTCTTTCAAGCCTTTCGCTCAGCTACTAGCATGATTGACTCATGGAGACATCTGCACCCCTGGAGAGGGAGTTCACACATATCTCGGCCGCACACTCCACAATGTCACGTATAGACTCTGTATTGATTACCAAAAATCTACTTCTGAAATTAGATGTGCCAGCTATACATTCAATCTGAGCTCAGATCATGCTCCAGTTTCATGTTAATATTAGATGGATATCTACATCAGTCGGACATTGCTTGGCGATTCCCTTCAGTTTTGGCTAATGATGAAGCTTTTCAAAATAATCTTAAATACTGGTGGCAGGACTTCGAATACCACAATGTGAATCACCAATCGGAACCTCAATTATACAAGGACACAGCCAAAGAAGTGTTGAGAGGTAGGATAATGGCGCATGTTACCTCTTTGAAGAAAAAAACCTTAAACAAGTACATGGAAGCCAATGCTCAGGCCCGACAAGCATATATAGTCTACAAAGGATCCTGCTCCCCTAAGGATCGAGATTCATATCAGCTAATCTAGCCAAAGGTTTTCGGATGCCCCCACCTATTACAGCTGTCAGGAACACTCACAACTGTGCAAAAATTACCGTGGGACATTGCATCCACGATTGAATCTATATAATATAATACTATGAATCGCTGTGAATTTTGAATTTTGAAGAGGTGAATTTTCAAGAGGAGAGAACTTCCTGGATCAACTAATTCTACCTCAATTAACAGAAGAAGACCTTAGCTATCTTAACTCATAACCTTGGAGGAGGTTTAATCAGCCATCAAAGGCTCTGCCAACGCCAAAGTACCAGGGCCAGATAGCTTGCTGGACAAATTCTTTAAAATTCTAGCCGAACAGGTTATGATAACTTTAACAAAATTGTATAATGATATGTTCACATCTTAATCATATCTGCAATCTGGCCATTTGGCATATGTGAAAGTATTACAAAAAAAAACAGGAAGACCCGATAGATCCTGCTCTTGCTAAAAAACAAAACAAAAAAAAAACAAATAGAATTTTTACCTTACATAAAAGGGATGTCTACCCTTTCATGTAAAGTGAAAATTCTGAGTTTAGGTACGCTTTAAGGGTTGAACATAATGGTTCCACTGGAACTCCCAAAATTTCCAACCTCCCTGCTGCATGACTACTACCACCAAAAAGAATACAGATCACCTGTCATCAGACCTTTAAGTGTTTTCTGTGGACACGTATTGAAAAAGAAGACTTTAAATACTAACACAAAGCATTGGGATTACTTACATCCACCTTATCTTTTATACATCCAAAATTTTAGGTGAGGCTGAAATAGTGGTCATGCAAGAATCCCTAATTTTCAGAAGAAAGAGTGTCCAATTATCTCATACCTGATGATTTGTTCTCAGATTATCAATCTGCTTCTTGAAAACGATTGTCCAGAAATCCTTACAAATGAACTTTACAACATCAAGGTCATCTTTGAATGAAGGGCTGTCCTTTGTTAATCTAGGATAGGGATAACAAAAATAAACAATGAAAAACAAACAGACATACATGTTATTTTTAGGAATTTAATATTTGTAGGAATTCCAAGTCCCTACAGGATGCCAATATCTTTAACAGCCAGATGTACATACAATGAGGAGTCAAAGTGGAAAACCTCCACTTAAAGCTAACAGCTCTCATTCAGTACTCCAATAGTTGGATTATCTGATTCTCTTACTTTGTTTTTAGTGCATTATCCTTTAACAAATTCCACTCCAAACAAATATCTTAGGGTGTATAAATATACTGCTTTCTCACTGCCTTACAGTGGTTTGTCCTACTGGCTTGTATGTCATTATACATTACACAAGCCAGAAGGTGGAACCTGAGGAATAACAGGCCTGATTTATTAAAGGCTGAAGAGAATACACTTTCATCAGTGAAGCTGGGTGATCCAGCAAACCTGGAATGGATCTGGTCCAGGATTCTTCAAAACATTGGCTAGCAAATGACTTTCAAGAAATCTATTCCAGGTTTGCTGAATTGCCCAGCTTCACTGATGAAAGTGTATCCTCTCCAGCCATGGAAAGCTTTAATAAATAAAGTCCAATGCAGGAGGAAAAGATTTTGCCCAGAAGTCCTGACTTTTCAAGAAAGGTGAAAAAAAGGTGCTAAAAAAATAAGCACTTTTTAGTCTAACACAATCTTCGTTTTGTAATTATATTTTACATACAGGTGTCCCTGTGCTGACGGGATCACTTTTAGTTATTTTAGTTCTGAGCATCAGCATAAAACTTCAAACAATAAACAAAACAAATATGAAAACATTACAGTTTCCCTTCCATGACCTCCTCCTGCCTTTTTTCAGAGTAAATGTCAGCCCAAAGAGGGGGAGATAAGATTTTACACTTGCCTTTCAATAAGTCCTTGTCCCACACGGAAACCCATGCCTTCTAAAATCTTTATGTGTTTGCTTGGATCCTGTAAATAACACAACATGGTTAGTTTAATAATTCATTTAACAATGGACTTTAATTCTGCACCAATCCAACAGAAAAAAAAAAATAAGTGCCTTGATCGCACCAGTCACTTTTTGAACACTTATGTGACGCACATTCTAGGAAGAATTTATGTTCGACTATATGACTAAGTGTCGGAAAAAGAAAACATGTTTGAGAACACTATGAAAAGACTATTAAAATATAGGACTATATCTTATATTTGATACCCACCTTACAGAAAGGAAAAGGGGGTTTCTCCCTCACCTCTTGTTGTTTTCTGAGGGAAAATCTCCAAACTAGGCACACAGAGATCAAAAGGAACCAATGGAACCATTCACACTGTTGCACTGCACCAACAGATTTTATGATCATTGCTGTGCTGCATTGCTGCATAGTAACACACTAACATGCATTTCTGTGAACTGCTTTAAAAATTCTGGCACACAGTCTGAAGTGCATTTTAATGCATAGCCGACTCATTCAAATGATTAAATGCAATGCTGTAGATCAGTGGTCCCCAACCTTTTAGACATCGTGGACAACTAAATGTACAGATCGTTTGTCACTCAAAGGGGAAGAAACTTCCCCCAGAGTGATGCCATTATGCCATAATCCACCCACTCTCCCAGAGAGTGGGTGGGTTGTGTCCAGAGACACAACTGAGCCTATGATTCGTACGGGGGACATGTTCCGCGGCACTGAGCCAGTGTGCCCCCAAAGCGGGGTCTTTCTCCTAGCCCTGCTGGGGTGTGCATCGGCCAGAGCCATGCACCACCAAAGTTCTCTCAGACCACAGGTTGGGGACCGCTGCTCTAGACCAATGTTGTTAATGCCCCCCTACACTGACTTAACCTAAAACTACCCTCCCCTTCCACAGTTCAGTACTTCCTGATGTTCAACCATTGAATATATCATATATATATATATATATATACACACATGCATACATATATATATATATATATATAACAAATGGTGATTCCCCTAAATAAAACATAAATATAAACGGAAAAAGACACATGTATAGTAGCAGTAGTCTCAGTTAAAGCAGAACTTTCACCAAAAAAAAAAAAAAAAAACCCCTTCCTTTATTTTAACCACAAACCATGCCCAGCAAGTTTCGTGTTGTTGGAGACGTATTTCTCCAAATGTAAAAAAATGCTCATCTCACCGGCCGTCGCCAACCAGTGGTCCACAGACCTGTGATGAGAGAGTGGGCTGGTTCTGGCATCATGACATCACTATGTGGGAAGTTTCTTCCCCTTTGTGCGCCACACGGCTCCCTGCGCATGCGCGGTTGGGAGCTATTAAATTTAGTGCTACATGGGTCCGAAAAGGTTAGCGACCAATGCATTAAAGGAAAGCCTCTTGATGATACATTATAAGTACACCCATGTCCCCCCTGCTGCTGTTATGAAGAAACAAGCACCCTAACACCACAGTTTCTTTTCTCCAGGTGGTGGTTTCGTTGAAGTCTGATCTGTAGCCTCTTACTTCAATCTGGAGCCAAGGGACCCTGTGCTGCCATTGTTCTGATGTAATTTCCTACAATGCAGAACCCGCTGTCCTGTATTGTAAGTGAGGATAGGGAGCTCCCAACCACAGCATTAGGAATCAGAAAGATGAAAGTGACAGCTGCCAGAAAAGTAAGGGATAAGGATCAAAGCAAGGGCTTTCTCTTGTGACTCCAAGACAGGAGGAGAAGCATAATATCCCAGAGGGGACACAAAGCAAATACAATCATTATTATTTGATCTTACCTCTTCATCCTGTCCTGCACTTTTATGTGCATGAGACACCATCTCCATATGTAACAGTGCAAACAGAGTCTCATCAGCCATATCTGCACTCTTATGAAGTCTTTGTATCTGTGCTGGGTGCTCAGTATCTGGTCACCTTATCCTGTTCCCTCATATTCATCGCAGTGCAATCCTTCTTCACAATAACATATGGCACAGCTGCACTACAACCTTCCTCTTATATCAACTTTATATTCTATAAAAACAGAAACAGCTCGCTTTTATATATAAACATCCCAGGATACAGAAATATAATAATGAATATTAATAATAACAGACATACAATGTAAACTTCACAATTTTCACTACTTCCTGGTTATTGAAATCCCCACTTCCGGCGCTTTGACGTCTTGCCCCACTTCCGACAATCTCACCGTTCCTGTGATGCCCCATTTCCGGTCAGGTTTTATTACTGATTTATTTTTCATTTTGTTGCTGATGCATCGCAGTAACGAATGGATATTGATTGTAATTGTGATGTTTGTTGTCTCGTCGCAGAGTTCTTGGCAGATTTATAAAGGAGAATGGTATAGTCCGTATTTTCAGTGTAAAGTTGCCCCACTTCCGGTCATCTGACACATCCAGAGAAAGGACAGCCTGTAGGAAGTTTGGGTGCCGAAGGCAGCTCATTCACCTGTACAGGTAAGTGAGGGGAGGGGCTACCTGTGTGTGAGCCTATTATTTATTTTTCTTGGTTGCTTTATACTTTATTGTGTATAAAGAAGGGAATGTTCAGCCCAGTGCTTCTGTATTGCATTGTACATCTTATTATTATTATTACACAGTATTTATATAGCGCCATCATATTACGCAGCACTGTCACTCAAAGGAGCTCACAATCTAATGTCCCTACCATAGTCATATCATTATTACAGTCTAAGGTCAATTCAGGGGGAAGCCAAATAACCTAATTGCGTGGTTTTGGAATGTGGGAGGAAACCAGAGTACCCGGAGGAAACCCACACAGACACGGGGAGAACCTGCAAACTCCATGCAGATAGTGTCCTTGCCGACATATGAACCTGAGACCTAGCACTGCAAAGGCCAAAGTGCCACCGTGCTGCCACGTCTATGAATGATTACAGTGGTTTAAATAATTACATTCTATTATATATCCAAAATAGAATATACAAGTTAAATGGCACTTAAATAATACTCCATGTAGATAGTGTCCTGGCTATATTATACATAGAACGCACAGAAATGAACTCTGCTCCTAGGCCCAATTTTAGTATCAACCCTGCCCAGCGCCCTTTGCTTAAAGCGTACCTAAACTCAACATTTTTACTTTACATAGAAGGGAAGACATCCCTTATATGCAAGGTAAAAATGTTGTTGTTTTTTTTTTTTAAACAAAAGGGGGCAGCACCGCTCTTTAAGTCTAGATCGCTGCAGTGATCCCTGGGAGG
The DNA here is from genome assembly GCF_032062135.1 of Pyxicephalus adspersus. NCBI lineage: Eukaryota > Metazoa > Chordata > Amphibia > Anura > Pyxicephalidae > Pyxicephalus > Pyxicephalus adspersus. The sequence continues at coordinate 22,449,840 of NC_092871.1, forward strand.
CTCTGGCTGCGCCTCCTGCGCAGGCCTTGATATCGCACATGCACAAAAGGGGCGTTTCCTTTCAGGGGAAAGAAATGCCGATCTCACTCATGCGCGTAAGATCGCCTCTTTTTTTTTTATCCCCTTCATAGCAGCTACGTCACCTGTAGATGGCGAAGATGGGGTCCCTATGCGCCGGGACGAAGAGGAATTCCAGGACAACGTGGGACCAGATCGTGGGAAGTACCAGCACCATCGAGGGACCTGCCGGATTAAAGGTAAGTGACTTTTTTTGTATTTAGTTTAGTTCTGCTTTAAATACAGGTAGTCCCCAGGTTACATACGAGATAGGGACTGTAGGTTTCTTCTTAAGTTGAATTTGTATGTAAGTCAGAACAGGTACATAATTTTAATAAATGTAATTAGGACAGTTTGTTTTAACAAACTATTAGGCAGTGTGGTGTCAGTTACTAATATCCTAATAATAGTTAAAAAATCCTCACTGTGAGTTAATCACAAACAAAGCAAAAAAAAAAACTTTATTTGATATGCAAAAAGAAACAACTGCAGAGTTTGTCTTGGTCATTAAAGAGTTCTCATTCTCAGCTGTGTTTAGCAAAAGATTTGTTCTGTAAGGTATGCATACTGCCCCCTCTCCCCCATCAAGCCTCTGTCCTGCACACGAGCAAGAAGGGAAGCCATGTTTGTATCTAGGAGTCGTCTGTATGTCAGATGTCCTTAACTTGGGGACTACCTGTACTCCACTCTCCCACTCTCAGATCACTAAAATGTAAAGGTTTATCATTCTGTAGTCCACGCTGAAGTGTGCAGAGGACATAGGGCAGCTTTCAAAATCTTACTTAACAGAGGGTAATTTATTGGCACTCCTTAAACTCTAAATTGTTCCACTGGTGTATTTACAAGGCCAAAAGACAGCTCGATCATTGCAGAAATTGGCAGGCGATGTCCTTTCTGCAATAACCCGCCTTACCTGCCTGATCTCTCTGAGTTTCTGGTGACAAAGCTGAGCTGCACATGCACAGTATAAGCTTTAGTTGCCATGTAAAACCAGCAGTCCTGGCTTTCTATGCATGTGTTGGGGTAAATGAAGTCCAGCAGGCCTGCACTGGAATTACATCATCTCGGCACGGCCAATCAAGATGCACAGAGATCGTCTCTGGGAGGAAGCAAAGAAGGAAGATGGTGGCGCCCTGCAATGGAACACAGACAGGGGCGTCATGCGGATTATCTCCACTTTAAGGCCCCACTTACATCTATGCATTGTGTTTAGGTTACTGCAGAAGCATCGCATGCTGGGCAAAATCTAGCATGACCCCCCTTCTTTTTGTGCTGGTGCATTGGGGTGCTGTTAAAAATGAAGCAGTCGTTTTAAGTGTTGCTGAAGAGCAAAGTGTGAATTCTGCATAAATATTTTGTGTGCGTTTGTGTTGCCATTTATTTTGTATAGAATAGGGAGAAAACAAGAATTACTCCAATGTTACTTAGTAGTTATTAATAGTTTGTCAGCTTAATTTCTTTGTGTCCCATTGGGGAAATTATGCTTCACTTCCTGTCTTGGAGTCAGAGAACTTTTGCTTACCTTATCCCTTACTTCTCTGGCAGCTGTCACTTTCATTTATCTGATTCTTAATGCTGTGGTTGGGAGCTGACATCAGAGCAATGGCAGCACAGAGTCCCTTGGCTCCAGATTGGAGTAAGTGATTCAAGGTCAGCAGCTGGTCAGACTCCAACAGAACCACCACCAGGAGAAAAGAAACCAGGGTGTTAGAGTGCTTGTTTCCTTATAACAGCAGCACATGTGGTACTTAAAATTAGAATTTGACTTTAGGTTAACTTTTAATACCGGTCACTAAAGATATAGCGTTTCTCAACCTTTTTAACATAGGAGAACCCATAAAGCCTACCTAATTTCAACCTTTTTACTTCACATAAAATGGTAAAAATTATATCCAAAGTTTTCAGTACATTAGTGTGGTGATCAGTGGAAAGAATGTCACCCTTGCCAAAAATATCATTGGTGTCAATGGTAACTGAGAGTCACAAATTGCTGATTGCTCAAGGAACCCCCAGCAACCTTTGGAGAAAGCTTAGTTGAGAAACAATTGTATAAACTAACCGCTGTCTGAGAATAAAAATCAACTATAGTATGAGTAATGTGTAATAATAGTAATGTGTCTAAGTAATTTCCAAAAATAATTTTTATTTACTTTTCTTTTACTCTGCTCTATTTGGTACAGAAAGATGTCTTTTCGGGATTTCCAAACCGTTGTTAAAGGAGAAGCTTCTGAAACTGATGATGAAGAGGAGATGTATGTGACGTCGGTTCCAGCCAGTACCTTGTCTTCTGCTTGCGGTGTAAAAATCCAAGGGGAGGCTTCAGAGACAGATGATGAGGAGGAGGACAGTGTTAAGGACAGAACTGACATACATTCCAAGAGGCTGGAAAAGGAGCTTCCTCCACTGGTAGTGATCAGAAACGAGGGAGAGAGCTCTCCTGTTGCTTTAGAAGAGAAGCCACTTGTAAATATACAGCAGGCAGGCCGTTACAGCACTTTATTACAGCAGAAACTTCTTGAAAGTAACGCACGTTTGTATCATGATGTCAATAACACTGTACGACAGGTCTATCATACAACTACTAATGAGATCCAGACTTTGACCCGCCAGCTTAACAATTCACAAAATGGTATAATCAATGCATCGCACAACATCCGGCTTGCCCTGGAAGACTTGAAAGGGGTGTCTGAGAAGATTGACATCATAACCAGCTGTAACCTACTTCCTGATATTAGGATCTGACTGTATAATCAGCTCAATGTTACTTTATTAATGTGGTGGATCAAAAAGAACATGCAATCCTTAATGATTCTTAAAGTGGCGGATACATTCTTATTTTATCCTAAGGTTCTTCTGAAAAGGCTTAATATTATTACATCAATAATGCTCTGAACATATATGCAATTATACTCTGAACATATATAAATGTTTCATGTCATCATCATGCCACCGAAATGGCATTTTGGGGCCCTACCTGTTTTTCATCATTTGTATTCACAATCATACTTCCTTAAATACCTGCCTTGGCCCAGACTCTCTGCATATATGTCTGGTTACAGTGGGAACCCATAAACAATATGGGAACTCTGGGAAGCCAGAGTTTTTTCCCACCCTCCCTTGTTTGTGATGTGGGGAACTAATCCCCACTAATGGCAAATTAGGAGACCTATAATGCAGGAAACTTCCAAAGTCACAAAAAAGTCAAATACTTACAAAACATATTTGATGCAAAAAACTGTATAAATAAAGTAATGTATAATCAAATACTGAACACTGAAATATAGAGTTATAATAAAGAAACTATTGAACAGATCAAAGGTATAGCAATGTGTGTCGCCTCTCATGAACCAGCAGCTTGTTTATACTTATTATATTTATTGAAAAATGCACTGGAAAAATGACATTTGCAAGCTGCTTGCGTATGTACAGACAAAAATCACTATTCATTGAATGACATTCTTTGCTAATTGTATCATCAGTTTTCTCATAAATCCTAGTGGTATTTCTAAGCATTTTATATGTTCATGTTAACATTACCAAAGATTAAGTCACATTCTGCTGATTGAGCAGTGCACATATCTCAAGGTAATCCCCTGAAGCCCACTAATAAAACTCCACCTAGACTTTACATATTGAACTTTCTTTATTGCTCTGTTCCAAGGACAAGAACACGGGTATTTCCACATTCTGCACTTACAAGCAGGTTTTGCCTGGAGGAAGATAGGAATGATGCAGTACTCCTTTTGACTTTATGCACCTTTATTTTAAAAATTGTCAATGGCTTAAAAATCATGTGAGGAGGTTTATTTGGTAATAACAAGTGTTATTGAAAGTTTGTAAAACTGATAAAGACAATTTGCAAGCTTGAGATTTATTATCTAGACTGCTACTCCTGACTATCACTGCTCTAACTCCTGCATTAAACAGACAGTGAGGTTTTTTAATACCAGTCAGACTTAATGGCCTGATTAGCTATTTAGCTAGTTATTTAAAACTAGACAAAATAGACTTATCATGGGAGAACATGGGTGATCCAGCAAACCGGAAATTGATTTCATAAAAATCATTTGCTATTAATTGGCAAATGCTTTCAATTCTGGACCTGATCCATTTCAGTTCTCCTATGATAGTCCTATCTAGTTCTAGAGAGCTTTAAGGAATGAAACTCCATGTGTATCTAAACAAAGAGCAAAACTTTTTTATGTAGTGGCTACCATAGTATTTTCTTTTAAGCTTTTATATTTTTAACACGCTCTACTAAGGTGTCAAACGTTATTTACTTTTATGTAACTAATGTATAAAAGTTCAGTATTGCCATCTCAGCACAGGAAGAGTTAGGACTACAGAACATCCCTTCTCTTCTCCATGTGGGAGGTATTTTCAAACTTGTAAAACTAACATGACTGCTTGAAATACAGTAACACTGCAGCACCCACAGTGCCCTTATCAAACAGATATATAAAGAAAGCTTTCAATTGTATAAATAAAAGACCAAAAAGGGGGGCGAAAAAAGAAGTTTAATATTAGGATTTAAAGCAGCAATAGACTTTTAAAAACAAAAAAAATATATAAGCAGGTAGGTTATTTAATGCAGAAGACTCCGACTATGTCCCTTCTGCAATAAAACAAACTTACCTGCCTGTTCACAATTGTTGACTGTACACTTAGTGCCTAGGTGTACAATCTAGGCATAACCAAGGGATTAAATGAACTCCAATACACATGAGCATGTCATTCTAGCCTGGTCAATCAAGATAGCCAAAGACCTTAACCTGGAGGAAGACTGGGAAAAGATGTCTGAGCTGGCAAAGGGGGAGTGAGAAGAGGAATTTAATTTTGCTTGAAGTGACAAAACACAACCAAGACATTTGCTCTTGGTCCATGTCAGACAGTGTCAAGGCTTGTACATGAGCAATGGGTGTAAATTTGTGTCTGGTTCATACATTGAAAGTGTCTACTTGACTTGCATTTTATCTTTCCACATCAGGGAAATCCTTTTTTTTTAAATTAGAATTATTAACTATTGTTTATATAGTGTCAACATATTACGCAGCACTTCCCAACGTCCATAGTAATGTCACTAGCTGTCCCTCAGTGGGGTTCACAATCTATTATCCCTACCATAGTCATATGTCTTTACCACAAGTCCAAACAAAATAGTCAAGTTCATACCATATTCATCAATATAAATAAATTGTGCCACATCCCAGTTAATTCAAATAAATAACAGTCTCAGATTTCTGGGAATGTCATAACTACAGTCTAAGACCAATTGTAGGGGGAAGCCAATTAACCCAACTGCATGTTTTTGGAATGTGGGAGGAAACCCACACAAACACAGGGAGAATATACAAACTCTATGCAGAGAGTGTCCTTGCTAAGATTCAAACCTGGGACCTAGCACTGCAAAGGCCAGATTAGCATATTCAGAGTAGGCTTTAATAATGTTCTTTTGATCTTCATGCATCCCACTAAAATAATAAGTACTGTATCATTCAAAAATTATTTTCCACTGGACAGTTTTCCTCTAGTTTTAATGTTGTGTTTACAAACAATCGGCAGCTTAGTACCTATTTCACCAACTCGCATGTAAATATTCAACCCTTTGATGCTTTGAAAAATATTTACAGTTTGTTATCAGTTTCACTAAAATAACCCTGATATATCTCCAATATGTACGATGGAGTTTCAAGAACAGAACATTTACTTTTGGCATGCCTTTGTTTGCTTTTTTAGTGGGGAGAAGGCAATAGGAGGAATTGGGTGGGAGCCAGATAAGGAGACCTGATGGAACTTGCTGTGTAGTGTATTTGTTTATAACGAATGTCTTACAATGTAGAACTTTTTTTTCAGCATATTAAAATAGCCAGGTTGAAAAGGACACAGGTATTTCACAACATACAGCAGCTTTGGTTTAAATGATGGAAAACAAATCACCCTATGTAACTTTAAACAAAGAGACTTTTGTTTCCAAAAAACTTTCCAAATGGATTACCAGAAGACATATTGGAGTTGTAAAACGGTATATTTTTAAATTGTTATATAAAACCAAATTAAAAATTATTTTTAATAACATTTTTTATGTATTTAATTCTGGAGATTGTCAATCTAAACACCCATCTAGAAACGAGAAGGGGGACCGAAAAATGGATTCAAATATAAAGCGGAATTATAATTCCAAAAAAAAAAATCAGGCAGGATCCTTTCATCACTTTCTTCTGAAAGTACATTGCTACCACTGAATATACTAAACTATTAAAATCTGGTTCCTGTGTGTTATACTACAGCAATGCACTTGCACTGCAATGCCCAATAGAACAGATCACATGTAAAGAGAGCAATATTTTCTACAATGTAGGATATGCAAATTGTGTGTTTACTTCTTTACTGACCAAATTATTTTGTAGTCATAAATAATAGGACAGAAAAGTTCTGTGTAAAGACCGTTGTGGTCTTTAGCAGTAGGATCATTTGTTTAACGTTGCAGCCTTCAATTTATTTTGAGTGTTAGTTACCTGGATTTCATAATTAATCCGGAGCAAGGATTCAAAATCACGATTTTGGCTATATGTGCTACATGCCTTTTTTATGCTCATTGTGCCTCATTTTTTAAAGCTCAGCAAGGCTGGAGAATTACACTTTCATCCGTGAACCTGGGTGATCCAGCAAACCTGGAATGGATTTCTTGAAAGTCATTAGCTATTTGTTAGCAAATGTTTTTAATCCTGGACCATATCTATTCCAGGTTTGCAGGATCACAGATGAAAGTGTATCTTCTCCAGCCTTGGAGAGCTTTAATAAATCGGACCCATTACCTCCACAACCAAGTAACAAGTATTATTCAGAAGAATAATAATGATAGCCCCCATGTTTCTGTCCTGTTTTTTTATGTTGTGGGAATGTACAAGTTTCCCTATTCTGATTAGGTATCCCACACATACCAAACACCACCTTTCACTGACATATCACCTTTGACATGGGAAACTTGCATTACAGCTAAGATTGTAACAGTTAAAAATTAAAAGGATACAGCAAACAATTTCACTGTTTTTAGTTTTTGCATTTGTACGCTTTCTATTGTTTAATTACCTTTATTTGACTTTGAAAAATGTCACAAAACCATGAGATTTAAAAAATCTCCTGAAAAACATAATATATTACGGCTTGTCTGTCCTTAAATGTGTTATCTAATGGTGCTCGTAACACTGAAATTACAAGAGTCAATGACAGGTATTGAAAAGTTTAGCCAATCCATCCTCCAGATAATGACAGGTCTCACCGTCTATCCGCCTACTCGGTGGCAGGTGATGTAAGATCAGATTGATCTAATTCTGAGTTCTAATGCAAGGTTGTATTGGCTTGGAGTTGAATGATCTGACCACCACTCACGATAACTGCTATGGGATGATTGGAATTGCCTAATTCCACTTCTGCATTTGCAAAATGCATGGTGGGTAATAGGAAAAATTATGTTCTATTTTACAAAATTAAAAGACGTTTATAGCTTTAAATGTGTAGACTACTGGGAATAGTGAATCTGGGTTTGCTTTACTAAGGATTCAGCACTGAGGTCAGCATTGAAAATCAATTAAATCATGAGCATAGGGGGTGCCTTTAGCTTTGTGTGGTGTTACAGAACAGTATGATTTTTTTGAACAGTCTCAGAGACTGTGTACACTAGCAGTGCATTGGCTGTAAAGGATATCAACCTTCCTGTGAAAAAATGCTACATGCTGCATATCAGCAACAATTTATCATTGATGAGAATCTATATTTTTTACTTTATTTTTGGTGCCCAAACCCAGGACTGAACAGCAAAAGTGCTAAGTAAAAACATTGCTAATCTCAAATACCTGCTTAATTTGTCTTTTTTTCAGGTTATGAACATTTTAAGAAAGTGTGAAAATACTTGTTTAGCTTGCCAGAAATGCAGTCACCTATTAGCAGAAAAGAAACGCTTAATCTCTGCTGCAGACTACTACTCCCATCAATATACCATGTCATGCAAATGAATGAATGGATATGTTTAAAGTCCAAAGTATTATTTAAGTGCAATTTAACTTGTATATTCTATTTTGGATAGATAATAGAATGTAATTATTTAAATCACTGTAATCATTCATAGACGTGGCAGCACGGTGGCACTTTGGCCTTTGCAGTGCTAGGTCTCAGATTCATTTGTCAGCAAAGACACTATCTGCATGGAGCTTGCAGATTCTCCCTGTGTTTGTGTGGGTTTCCTACGGGTACTCTGGTTTCCTTCCACATTCCAAAAACATGCAGTTAGGTTAATTGTCTTCCTCCCCCCAGAAAATTGACTTTGTACTTTAATAAAGACACATGACTAAAGTAGGGACATTAGATTGTGAGCCCCTTTGAGGGACAGCTAGTGACATGACTATGGACTTTGTAGCACACTGCATAACATGTCGGCACTATATAAATACTGTGTAATAAAATTAATATTAATGCATTCCCATTACAAGTTTCTCTTTAGAAGAGGAAGTAACTGTGAACAGTGTCAGGAACAATAGTTGGGAATTGACATTTGTATACATATCACAAAAGGAGATGTGTATTTTATATTTTTGGAATAAATTATGTTTTTATGGATATTGAGTGTTGAATGGTGTTGCATGTAAAAATCCTGTAAGGAATTTCCATTTTGGAGCGAGAATTTAAAATTGTGGCACCTTTTACATTGGGTTCCTACCAAAGATAAATGAGATGTTTAAAGTTCAACCCTAGCTATCTCCATAAATGCAGTAGGATAAAAAAGCAGTGATGAAGAGACAGGAGGTGTGCTATTTGCAGGATTACCAGGTAAAAATGAAGTTTAAAAACCTGAACACTAATACAAAAACTATATGTAAGAACTAGTTAGTTATATTCAATTTTTGTTGTTAGTCCATATATAATTTAAATATTTCTTTTATATACAGTAATTCACATTATTCTTTAAATAGTAAAAAAAAAACAAAATCATTTTAATTTGCAGGAATTCCTATCCTGCTTATAGTAATATTGATCACCCCACGTTCCCACAAGTAACAGATGGGATTGCAGAGTAAGAATGAAGACATTCCATCATGCTTCGGAAATCATTTACACCAAGGACATCTTCATACAGAATTAACAAGCTTAAAACTTCCTTTCTTCCTAAAATGAATGGGATAACTATTACATTTATATAGTCAGGTTTTGACAAATATCTGTCCATTCAGTGTATGTGCACATGGTTTACGAAATATCTTCATTTGAAATATACAATGAAATTTTGCTTTGTTTCAAGATATTCTCTTTGGATTCCATGTCAAGTTTTTGTGCTTCTTGCTTGCTAAAAACTGGGACTGTTGTGGGAGCAGCAGAAGGTGCTGGAAGTACTCCTAAGAAATATACACTGAAGAGTGTCCAGTCTCCTAGACCCATACATAAAACGTCTTTTATTTCATTATTATCACTATAAACCAGGGCTCGGCCATTAAGATTGTGATCCTTTATCTTCTGTTTATACAGCTGGAGGTTCTCCTCTCGAAAACTTAGTTTACTCATCTGAAAAAGAAAAGAGGGTAGAATTGATAAATTTGAATTGAAATGTAGGAATGTGTATGTTGGGTGACTTGTGCTCTATGTATTATGATAGTAATGCATTTATTTCTTATTCAGAAAAGAACTTTTCAAACCCCACCTAACATTAGTTAATGGATATGTTCAATAAACTAATGTGCAGTAATCTATAGAAATTGTCTTTTTAATAAAAATCAGCACATTTACTTATATATAAAAATACCTAAATAAACTTACTTCTTTACAGACTTCATCTACATTCATGTTCAGTAAAGTCAACATGGTCAGTTTGTTGCTCTTTTTGGATTCCCACATGTTGTTACTGCCTCGTAAAAGTTCCATCTGTCTTTTAATGGATTGATCTAAATTGACAGTGAATGGCAAGAAAAAGTTTGCATCTGCTACAGTGAAATTTTCATATAATAGTTTGTGAAAAATCTCCGGGTCCCCATCTAGCTCCAGAAGTTGTTTGAGATTTGTTTTAATGGCATCCAATTCTTCCAAAGACCTCTCAAAAACATCCCAAAGGTATATTCGACCATAGGCAGAATATTCTCCTGTCGTATCAGTTTCATCAAGGCACCTCCTCTGTTGTTCATCTTCAATGCACTGCAATATCCAGCTGAGGCGACACGGCCATTGTGTTGCCAGAATTACCCATTCTGTTACTTTGTGAGGCCTAATCTTAGTCCTTGGGACTTCTCTAATCATAAGTCTGATGGTTATAGTGATAGTGTTTACTATCCTCTTGATATGAACAACATTGTCAGTAATATAGTCCTTCATGCTTTCATCAAACAGGTATGAAAAGGCATCATTTATTAAGGATTTGGTGCGTGGTCCTTTATTTACAAAGAAGTTGCCAGTTTGTCCGAGTTCTACAGAGCTTCTGACATTTAAAGGAAGGTTCTGAACTCCAAAATCATTTTGATGGGTTGCTCGTTGTCGAAGGAGTTGTTCTTTTTCATTTGGTACCTCTACTAAATCTATTACAGTTTCTTCTTCATTTTCTCCTACCTGCTCACTATTTCCTTCAATTATTTTTCTCATCAGGAAGCACTTAGTTCCACAGTCCATTTTAGGAACACTAAAAGGCAGAGTTATAATTCGATTTAGGAACTGATAACCATTGTTTGCCATGCCTTTCAATATTAGGGAACTTTCTACGCATTCCACAATAATGCTGGGGTCCACAGCTAGAATAGAAATAAATGGTGCACTGGAATCAGAGAGAAGAATATTCATGGCATTCAAAACTCCAACTACTTTGTCTGGCATGCACCTGTCTAGGTTTGTGATTTCTAAAACAACTTTAATTTTCTGTCGTTGGAACACTTCCATGAGTTGAAGGTAGCGGGTGATGATTTTAACTTCCCGCTTTACATCACTCATGAAGCCCAGCTGGGAACTCATGTCCGTCCGGTTCATCTTTTGCTGCACTACACCCTTTTGTGTGATAATTGTATTTTTAATGGTCATAATAACCACTCTCATTATCCCTGCTGCAGAAATGCCAACAACGGTTGCCCCAACACCTTCAGCAGCAGCCAGCATATCTCCAGTTGGGTCTCCAAATGGAAAGCCAAATATTATAAACATAGCACCAACACCGATTCCAATTACGATAACTAAAATAGTAGCAATCCATAGTGGGATACACAGAAACTTCTTACTAACCCATTCTTGTTTGAGTGGTGCATCAATAATTTTGGTTTTCCTGCCTACAGCTCGATAGACACTTATAGGAGCCAGACCAAAATAGTTCTCAATGCCATCACAGAGGGTGGTAACAAGACCTGCCCAGAGGTGGTCACTGCCTGCATATTCCCATGCACTGAAGCGTATAAAAATGAAACGTATATTCTTTCGTTCTTTGTGGTTTTCTGTGATGACAGGATGATGAAATATCATAAGGAAGATAAGCTTTATGAGGTCTTTTCCCGTGGTTTTGCGTGTTCTTTGCTTGGTCCTAGCAACTTCATCCTGTTCTTTTTTCCATGATTCCATACAAAGATATTCTACAAACCAAATCACAAGAATAAAGAAGAGGTAAACAAGGGCTGAATTAATTGAATGAATTCATTGCTAAGACAGTGATTGGAGCTAGACTGCTTAAGTATTTAAAACAGCTACAATCCAGCAATTCCTGGGTAACATTTTTTTCTCTCTTTAAAAATTAAAAAAAATGCTATGCAAAACACAATAGCTGTTTTCAACATTGCAAGCATGTTACTTGATAAAGAGATTCTCTAAATCAAAGGACGGTGGTAACTACATAAGTCCATTAGGAGAATTGCACATAAACCATTTAAGTCCCTGTGTTACATATATTGATCAAATGTCCTGGGGACATGGGTCCTCTCTTTGTTCCACCTTGTGCGCTTATATATATATATATATATATATATATATATATATATATATATTTTATTTCATTGCCTTATTGGTAATTCTCCTTTGCACAATTTCCCATTAACCTTCCAATAAATCTGTGGCTTTTGCTTGTACATTCCAAATCTCAAATGTCTTATCAATTTTAGCTATTGTTGAGACTGTATGATTCATACAAGTTAAAAATAGAGTGCTTCCATGGATGACCAAAAGTGCTGAAAGCGAAAAATTTCATAAACTGGGGGAAAAAAGTTTATATTAACAATTACATGTATAGGCTGATCTGAGACTCACTTTCAATCTTGTTAAGTAGAATGTCCTTGCGTCTACCCCATGGAGCATAAAATCCTACTGTCACGGGAGAAATAACATAGTACAGTGCCTTGGCCAGGGAAAAGCAGTAGACATCATCCTTGGTCTGGAAATCTTTAAGAACACAATAATGTCAGGAAGACAGAAGTCATGGAGAGGAATACAAACATAGTTAGACGTTTTGTCCTTATAGCAGTTAAGTAGAAAAATAAGGTTAACGCTCTTTTAGATCCTAAGTCTTCTAGTTATGGTTCTCTATATTATCATCATCATTGAGCGCCCAAGACCAAGAAATATTTTTGTCTAAATTTACCATTAACTGTATACATAAGCAATCAGTTGGGCCATTTTAACAAAAAGTTTTTATGTTTTATTTAGCTGACAAATCAAATCTAATGCAAATCAGTGATTGACCAGTATAAATATATGTATTAACGAATAAAAAAATTCCAATATTTATTCATTCATTCATGCATTCCTCTTTTGTCTCTTAACTGATAAAGGCTAAAAAGTTGTTATAGTTTATCACACAAATTTCAGCAATCCCCAGAATGATGGTCATACACAGTACATAAAGCATTGTAATCCTTATCATTACTCATGCGTAAACTTCTTCATAATTTGGTGTAAGTTATGTGATCAATTCCAGGGCATTGCTTTTATGATCTTTTTAAAGAAAAGGTCCGGATACAGGCAGAGCTACTGACTACCAAGCACATCAGACATTTCTCTTTTGTTGTAGACAATGTGACCAATATCCATGATTGGTACATATTTGTAAGCATTCCAAACTTAGGTGGTTGTGTTTTTTAAAGCGGCTTTAAGATTTAACTTAATATGCCTATAGTTATATTTTAATTATTCTTCTATGATCAGATGTGATGTAATGGTCTCACTGTTTAACTGTCCTAAGGATTTCTTCCAACCTTTATATATTGTAAGTGTTTTTTGAAAAGTTAGAATAAAGAAACAGTAATGGAAGAAAAGCGCTTGTTGGATCAAACCATAATTATTTTACATATTAGATAATTCTGATCCAAATAACCAAGCACAGCAGAGTTTTGTTCTTTGCCTATTTACTTTGTGCTGCAATGTGTCCTTCTTAATCGCATGGGTCCCCATGCTAGCCAAATTTAAATTCCATCCACTTAATGGCAATCATATCAACTGTTATAGTAACGTTGACAAAGGTAAGACAGACCATACTTTACATATGTCAATGTTGTATGCTAAATCGGCATAAAATGCAATAAAAATGTGTTTAAATGCACAGCTGTGTGCAGAGTTGCTAAAAATGAAGGCATTGCATTCATTATACCAATATTCATTCAGTTCTAACAGTAGAAATAGAATTGTTATATATAAATTGATATAATCTGATCCCACTACATTTCCCACCTGTGTTCAGTGTTAGCTTTCCCGTTTTAGTGCATGTCTAGATGTTAATAAATAATATTAGTCCCCTTTGTTGAAATACCAAATGTGTGAGCAATATTTGTTTACTGTATTCATTTTGCCTTTATGGCCCATGAAGGAGAGATAAAATGTAGAGTATTATAGATAACATGCCTCTATTACATGTCATGGAACTGCACACCTGGGCTGGGTTGGATAAGTAAGATAAAGAGCATGCAAGTAAACGAGTGAGGAAAAGACAAAGAATAGACAGAACGGTTATGATATTCCATTAGAACCATCAGTTACTTACCAGGACACACCATGTCATCACTTAATTATGTAAAGCTTCACCAGATATTCTTCAACCTGTGAAATACAACAAACCATTCTGTTATTGTGACCTCAAGATCATATCAAGAATACATTTCCTGGCAAGAAACTCCTATATCTCATACTTCCCCTCACATCCTCTCTATCCCATAGAACACTATTGTACACAAGGTATTTTAATTCTATTGTAAACATACAAAATAAAAAAGAAGCCAAAAGAACAGTTATGTTATGTAATATATATGTTTAATAACTTTAAGTGATTTTTTTTACAAATATGAATAAACACAAATGGTTGTCATAAAATATTAACTGTCCTGTGTTGTTGTTTATTCTCACTATTAACTGAAAAACTTGGATTGTTGAAAGGTGTAGAGAAGTAGGAGCGGCCCTGGACACGAGGGTAATGCAAACAAATCTGGCTTAACTGGATCAGTCTAACTTTTGTGTGTACAGTCATTGGAATGAGAAAGACATCTGATAGCAGGTTTAAAATTGGCTAAATACAACCTCAGATGAACAACAACACATGACATATAACACCGTCATTATTTATTTACCAAAGACTAAGTCCCTTAGGGAGTTTTATCCTATACTTATCAACTGCCGTCATTACATCTACATCACCTTCAGCCTTTGTTTCCAGCTAGGAAAAAGATTTTGCTGTTTCTTTAACTGATCACCAGCTCCTTTACTATGTCACAAGGAATCTTTAAGTAATAAATATCAAAAAACAAACTAGAAACTCCTCACCCAAGGGTAAAGTACCCTAGTTGTCCTACATTAAACGTATCCTAGTGTGAGCCCTCTTTGTTGACAATGTGGTACCTTGCGGCACATCTTTTGGAGATGTCCTTTTTTTTGCATTCTTCTGGTTATGAGTATCAGACATTATTACCATACTTACAGACCTATTGATTATCAATCAGCCAGAAGTGGCACTTTGGCATGCCTCCTTCTTCTCCAGGAAACTATACAGGAAAACCCCATTGCATTATTTGCCTAATGCAGCCCATGCATGGAAAATCTTAAGCAATCTTTGTCTCAAACCTGTATATTCTTTTACACCTAAAGTTAGCTTTAAATAATTCTCCTTTGTCACAAATCTTTTTTGGTTTACATGCACCTTCACGTGTCTATGCTTGTAACGTTCCCCTCACTGTCCTCTACAATGGGACTGTCCTGACCTTTAATTACCTGTGGCTGATTTGTTATGATTTGCTGTCTTTTGAAACCTTTCTTGTTATAAATAAAGAATTAAAAAAGAAACTATGAAAGACTTGTAAATTTGTCTCAATATCTGAAGTTAATCTAACATGGTGTTGTGGAAATTGTATGCCAGAAATTTCCGAGTAGAGTAGTACTCTTTCCATAGGTATTATCCACATTGCAAATAAAAAACAAAATCAGTCATTTCTGCTTTTCCTTAACAGTCATTTTATTTTTGGAAAGCATAAATTAAACCAATTTTTTATCAGTATAACATCATGTGCTGGTTATCAATAGTAATACAGAGGAAGTCAAGGCATGTGGTTGGAAATACTGAGTTTACAGGTGCCAAAGGACATCAAAAGTATTGCAAATTGCCACTAATGTAATTAATAAATTGATCCAATCATTGGCTCTGATTTATTAAAGCTCTTCAAGGCTGGAGAGGATTCACTTTCATCAGTGAAACTGGGTGATCCAACAAACTTGGGATAGATCTGGTCCAGGATTCAAAGCATTTGCTAGCAAATAGCAAATTACATTGATGAAATCCATTCCAGGTTTGCTTGATCACCTAGCTTCACTGGAGAAAGTGTATTCTCTCCAGCCTTGGAGAGCTTTAATAAATTAGGCCCATTGTAAGGATGATCTATAAATACAGTCCTCCTAATATAGGATGACATTAAAAAAAAACAGGTTCATAAATGACTGCCTATTCCAAAAAGATAGAAAAGACTAATTAGCAAGCACTTTTTAAAGAAATATTCACCAGTAAATTAAAAACTTAAAGAATTAAAAGCCTGAGGGTGGCTCAGAAATGCTGTTTTATTATCTGCTTTATTCAATGATTTTCTTAAAATTTGGATTTTGTCAAATTTAGAATAGGAAACTCCAAATCTATTTTATTTTTTTAATGACAAGACCTTGGGATATGACAGATCAAGACAGAAAGAATTAAGTTCTTTTTAGGCACCCAGTAGTGAGGAGGTGCTGAGAAAGGACCAGCTACTCACTCTTTACCAATTTAGGGTGCTGATTAACTAAAGGAAAGTCGGTATATACAACAAAACCCACAATTTTATAAGATGGCAAAAGAGCTTAATTTGAATCTCTGTTATTTAATATTTCTTCCATCCACTTGACTGGTCAAAAGTGAAGTCATGGAAGAATTTTTGGAAGGTTTGGAGGTTACTGCTAGGAAAAAGCTTAAAGGAGGGCTGTTGCCTAAAGAATGCCATTTTTTTTACAATTATACAATTTTACACATGCCCAATTACTTTTTTTTTCCTCAACCTGTTTTTTTTTTGGTGATAATTATAGGACCCATATCCTCCTGCTTGCATATTTTCCCCTTTATATCAGCACTAAGGTGAAACCCATGTGGTGATAGATCACACTGTACAACCTCTTTATAATAAAACCAGAATCTCAGTGAAAGACTGATGGGACTCGAAAACTGGAGCCGAAAATCTGGCCAGATTATAAACTTTTTGTTTCCAATTATGTTTCAGTCCAAATCAAGCCACTGCCATACATCCATCACTTTCATCATAATGTAAATTTCCTGATAATGTGACTGCACTTTTACAAATATAACCGGAGTACCCATTGGCACAGTTGCTTAAAATACAGCTCAGGTAAGTGTGGGAAAGGGTGACAACACTGAAAATGACTCAGATAAGTTTGTCACCCTTGGTAAACAAGAGCTCGAGTATACACCTTGCTGGTGAGATCTGTAGTTATAATTTAATTGGAAAATACACTGCTTAGCCAAAAAAGAGTCAAACGCTAATGATTTATTGGACATTTAGCTTTGATTACAATACGCATTTATCATGGTATTGTTTCGATAAGCCTATGCAAAGTCACAACATTTATTTCTGTTCATTCATTTTCCACCAAGATCCTATACTAGTGACAGAATTGGACTATTGGAAAATGTCTTCTCCAGCACATCCCAAAGATTCTCAATGGGGATTAGGTCTGTTGGTGGTCAGTCCATGTGTGAAAATAATGTCTCATGCTCTCTGTACAACTCTTGTACCAGATGAATCCTGGGATTGTCATCTTGGAATATCCCCATGCCACCATTAAAGAAGAATTGGATTTAAAAGCAAATCTAAACCTCAAACCAAAATTGTATAAATATTAGCTTACCTAATCATAGATGTTGTAGCTGCATTAATTTTCTTTAATCAGGCATTTTTTTTTGCTTTTTTTTTTCATCAGGTAATTCTACCAGTAACACATTTCCTACCCTGGACAGTATTTATAGTTAGAAGCAGTGTTGTCACCCTAGAGTGCTCTTCTGATGTGGACTACAAATAGCTTTCCATTTTCTCACCTCCAATGCAACCACATCTAGGGACTGATAGGCTAAAATGTATTACAATTTTCTTCTAGGGTTATACATGCTATGAAATTAAAAATGCTGAGTTATCTTTGGTAGAAAAACTTTCTACATCTCTTCTCCCTGGGTCCCACTAGCTTCAGTTCCACTTTAACATTGAATGTTTTCAGGCACTTGTACAACAACCTCTTTAGTTTAATTGTTTGGGTTTAGATACCCTGAATCATTAAGGCATAAATCACCATTTCTAGGTAACCCTAAAAATCAGTAAAAGCATAAATAGAAAAAGTCACCTTCTAAGCTTATTCATGTGAGAGTGGAGATCACAAGGTACCTGGTTACCACAGCACAGTCACTGTTTATTTGGTAAGAGAATAGCAACTCTATTGTTTTTTGTCAGACAGCCTTGTATGCTGGATTTTCAGTTTGTCAGGCAGCCCAAAGCAATATTCAGGTCATAGCTACTGTGACACCAAGGCAGAATTGGAGGTGGAAGGGAGATATATTTGTCCAAGATTCCTATGTAAAGTAGCAGGTGGAAGACTGTCACCTGTGAGATAATTAATAAAGAAGCACTGAGGGTAGGGATATAACATAGAGCCAGGAGCTCAGTCAGTAGCTCTGCTTGGAGACACAGACAGGTGGACTGTCTGAGTGAGCTCTGCTTGGAGAGACACAGACAGGGGCTCTGTGTGAGGGAGCTCTGCGGAGAGACACAGACAGGGGTTCTGTGTGAGGGAGCTCTGCAGCGAGACTCAGAAAGTCGGTCCGGGAGAGTGAGCTCGGGTCAATCTGTGTGAGTGAGCTCAAAAGTGAGTAGAAGGTTGCTGAAAGCTTGGTTTTGAGCTGACAGGGAGAAGCCCTTCAGCTGATAGACAGGGACGTCTGATGTATAGTAAGTGCCGGACAGGCAAGGTTTTCTTTTGCTGTTTTGTTGTTTTACCTGCAACCTTCAATAAACCTGCAAGCCAGCTTTGATACCTTGGTGTGTGATCTGAGTTGGATGAACCAGACAAGTGTCCTTTGACCCCAGCAAAGATGATCCTGAGCATAACCCCTCACTGTACCTATAGCTAAGAATGAGAAAACCTGCTGAGTTTGATAAAAGAATAGTTTTGTAAATCTTGGTTGAAGTTTACAAAACTTTCTACAAGCCTCAAATAGAAGTTGATAAGGTGGATACGGGCAAAACTCAATTCTGCCTATTTGTAGGGCTACTAAACAAGATTTGTCAAACATAGTTCATGGGAAGCTGGGCTATGCCGTGTGCTAACAATAGAAATTAAAATATTAATAAACACTGCATGTGTACTTACACAGGAAATACCCAGCTGCCAACTAACATGATCAATGATAACAAATTTTAAAAACAGTTAATCTCCTTGCACAGAAATAACAGCTCCAACACACATTGACTATATGGCTGCTTTTAGGAGGGCATACATTGTAAGAGGGCATACATTCCTTTACATTACTGACTGGCGAAAAGGTTATACACCACTTTATAGATTGTTCCGTATTTCTAGCGGCAAGCATACAGTCATTCCAACCAACAACTTGTAATTTATGAATTTCACAAATCCCAGGGATTTACTATGAAACCACGGTAGTTTTTAACACCAAACCTTATCCCCAAAACATTTAAATCCCTTGTTATATTATATATTATTATAATTTTTATTATTAATAAACAGGATTTTTATAGTGCACTCATATTACGCAAAAGACAGGAGGAGAAGAGGACCCTGCCCCGAAGAGCGTACAATCACATATCCCAAAACTAAAAGAGTTATGCTTCATTATAAGAGAGGGAACAAAGCCATGCAATCATTATTTTGATGCGGAACTAAACACTGGTTGGGCCGGGATGATGTATCTGCGCAGGAGTTCGTTCATTCCTGGCATGTTCATTAATTCCCAGAGGAAGCTGGGAAACCCAAAGCAATCAGGCAGGTAAAATAGATTATTGCAGAAGAGACATTGCCTGTCCCTTTCTGCAATACTGACCTGCCCGATCATGGATTCTTTAAAGTGGAACTTTAGTTTTGGGTTTTTTGGCCATCAACATACTGTGTATATGGAAACCTTTGTTTCTTTAAAGCAGCGCTTAAAAGGCAATGAGCAAGCCTGATTATAAAAGGAATGACAAGAAGGGACTAAAAAACTACAAATGTTTTTAATATGGTAAAGACTGATGTGTTTAATCCAGACACCGCTGAAGCAGATTTGTCAAAAAGATCCACTTGATTGCCCAAAGAATAAGTTATTTGAGTATAAATATTTTTTTTGTAAAATACGTTTTTACAGATATTTGCAAAAGGATTACATTGTAAATAGCTGTTTCTGCCAGTTGTGTATTTTTAGTGATATGGAAAATCTTACAGTATTTACAATGCACATCACATATCAAGTTAGAAGCTTTTAGGCAATGCACATTTCAATACAAATCACTTCTGATACTGCTCTTCGAATGATTACATTACCTTACCTGGGACTTGTTCTCATCTGTTCTCTATCCCTAGAAACCATCCTCATAAAGACTTTACAGGACTGACCCTTTGATCATATGCTTTGTGCTTATTTGCTGTTTTTTCTTGTGTAAAGATAATAAAAGAATTTAAAGTTTCCAGTTAAGAAATTTCTGTGCGTTCCAAGATACCAATCTGTTCTTAGTGTCCTTCATTTGAAGGGATTGTCCTACTACCAAAGTACACTGTCCTCCTTCCCTCCTCATTTCACTCATAAGTTCACTGAATACACATACAAATTCACACTTATACTCAGATATTGGGCCTGAGTTAGCTGATTTAGCCAAGGCTGAATCATCAGTGAAGCTGGGTATTCCAGCAAACCTGGAATAAATCTGGTCAAGTATTCAAAACATTTGCTAGCTAATAGCAAATGACTTTGAAGAAAATCTATTTCAGGTTTGCTGAAATTTTTGATCATTGCCAGGTTTTGATCATTGCTAGGTTTGACATTCAAGTTTCGCACCACCGTGAGTTTTGGGAAATTAGGGAAGATACACAACCTGCAAATTTTTGGCTAAAACTTTGCTCTTTTGCTGCCAGAAAAAAAGAAAAAAACTATAATTCATTGCAAAGACTTTGCCACTGGTCAGCTAGTCACAAAAGTCAATTATTTGACACAATGGCAATCCCAGGTTCCCTTTTTGTGCTGTGATACGAAATAGTTCACTAAGAACTGTAGACTTGTAAAAAAAACTCTTTATATACTGTTATATAAACAGCAATTATAATTTTTGTTTGATTGTTGTATTTGTGGAGTGACTGCCAAGTCAAATTATTGCCAAGTGTAAACTTACTTGGCCAATAAAATCTGTACTGTAAATGGGTGAGCTCAACGCGGCCATGCTTTTTGTTGTCGTGCTGGAGCTGTTAGGTAAACCTGACGTTCGGTGTAAGGTGAGATTCTGTTATTGTTTTAATATTTATTTAAATTTTGGCATTGGTACATGTACCATGTGGCAGTGAACAG
Source organism: Pyxicephalus adspersus (assembly GCF_032062135.1). Classification (NCBI taxonomy): domain Eukaryota; kingdom Metazoa; phylum Chordata; class Amphibia; order Anura; family Pyxicephalidae; genus Pyxicephalus; species Pyxicephalus adspersus. The sequence goes on from NC_092871.1 coordinate 22,470,952, forward strand.
CTTCCAAGGCCTTTTGTTTGACAATACCTTATTTATTAGCCGTACAAATGGTCAGAAGTGAACACTCAATTCTTCGTTGACTTTTAAACGATTCACCATATATTTTACAAACTTTAAAACTCTTTGTGAATCAAACCCAGATTTGTTATTCCCTATTGCTTACTCAAATTTAATTTACATATCATGTGATTATATCCCTCATAAGCAGTAACACATCAATTACAATACACATGGCCATTTATTTTTAATCATATGAAACCCACATACATTTATCAGTAAGAACTTTATATAACAGCATTATTCATCTTTCATCTTAATATTATCATGTATTTATTTAACACTAGCATAACATGTAGCATTTTACATAGTAGACCATAGTGAGTATAATGGCCCTTCAGAGGAGTACACAATCAAATATTCCCAACAAATGACAAATTGTTTTGGAGGGTAACTCAAATAATGTTCCAGTAAGTATTTGACATGAAGGGGGAAAACCCACACAAAAATGGGGAAACATGCAAAATTCATGCAGGATCTGTCACTGGGTCACCATGCGGCAGAGGAAAACTAACAGATATTGCCCAAAATGACTGGGTACAACTACTCTGAGATCATAGATACTCCCTGATTATAACAAATTATAAATTAAATTTGTAATTCTCTAATATAGAGTACAAAGTAGATAACAAATGTATTCCTAAAGATACCATTATAATTTAAAAATGTATTAGATGCTATTCAGTCAGAAGACAAAACTTGTTTTATTTCTGATTTGACGTAGTCCTTTTAGTAGGATTTTATTGCTGTCTTTGTTCTTGTTAGGGAGATTTAGGCATCTAAAATCCCCAATGTCACTGAGAAAAAAGGGGATGAATAATCCAAGGAATATCCAAAGAACAAAACATGAGGATTAATCTTTAAACTGGGGCCCTTAAACTGTGCACAAGGAGAATCCTTTGAAATCTCGGAAGGTTGTTTTCACTTTCTGTTACGTCTTTGGGACAAATAAAGATAATTCACAACGATAGAATATAGACAGAAAAAACATAGCTTGACAAGATTTTAAACTTTTCTCCACTTTTTTTTTTAAATGCCTACAGATGCACTTTAAAATAAATCAAATCTCAATTAAAAAATCAATTTAAGTTTTTCCATGTTATGTAGTTTTGACAGCTGTTTTCAATCTTTTTAGGCCTATATTATAATAATACATATCTACTACAGTAAAATTTTGATGGAACCCCCAATTACCTCACTCTTGGACATCTGGCAATGTCAATTGAGACAATAGTGTATTTGAATGTAACAAATATTATACCTAAATCAAGGACAGGGAGCAGGAGAGCATGGTCAGTACATTATTAGGGACAGATCCTCTGCATAGAAGTTACCCCAGAAAGCACCAGCATTTGGTTTCAGTTCTAAGCCTGTTCACCTCAACCAGCAAGTGCTGAACATTGTGGTTTAATATTTAATAAAAACATGAAAAAGGTATATTGGTAATATAATTTCATATCACACATGTTAAGGTCTCCTATGCAATTTCAAACCTCAAATGTCTTTTTAGCTTTAGATTTTCTGTGATTTTTAAACTTCAGGAAGATAGTGTAGGGTATATTTGTAGACAAAGCTAACCAAAAATGAGCAGAAGGCGAAACATCTGACACATGGGGGGTAGCGAAAGATCTGTGACTAACCACAGGATCAGGTTTAGTGAGACCGGACTCATTCTTTCCTTACATGCACAACGATTTTCTATGAATATGTTTTTATTATTATTATTATTATTATTATTATTATAATTATTAATAATAAACAGGATTTATATAGGGCCATATTTTGCAGCTCTGTAAATTAAATACAGGTTGCAAATGACAGACGAATACAGACAGTGACACAGGAGGAGACCCTGCCCCGAAGAGCTTACAAACTAGTAGGTGGTGGAATTAACATGCAATAGGAAGGGAGTTATTATTATTATTATTATTATTATTATTAATAAACAGGATTTATATAGCGCCAACATATTACGCAGGGCTGTACATTAAATAGGGAATGCAAATGACAGACTAATACAGACAGTGATACAGGAGGAGAGGACCCTGCCCCGAAGAGCTTACACCTCAACAGCCTCCCTAGCAGGGACCCCCTCCCAACCTTGGGTCCCGTTACATCTGCATTGCAATCATTCATACCGTACACACTGTCTACATATCTTTACCATATTACAGGTAATTCACTAGTGTCATTCTAGCATACTATAAGTACTTTCAGCAGACAATAAAAGAAACATAATTTTACTCCGTATGCTAACGTATTTGCTTAACATCAGTAAATATTGAAGTGCTTATTGGCAATAAAAAAACTTCCTTGTATTAATAACCGAAATGCTCTGCATAAAAGAACTTAACCCTTTCAGATTCCTGAATCCCTTCATCACTGAATATTATATGAACTACACAGTCATTTGTAATACACACATGCAATTTGTGACCAGTTCACATTTTTCTACTCACCAGACAGACGTCTTCCTTAGTAGACCTACTTTGCTTTTTCCTGGTAAGATGAACTCATTCCACGCCTGTTTGTCAATAGATTATGGTATAATAGATATGAGCTACAGTAAAACTCACTCTAAAGTCAACATGGGCCTGGCTTGGACTTTACCCTTACAAACTAAGTGATTAGGGGTACTACACATGCGCCTGCGCCACACGCGTGTACATGCACCTATATATGTGTATGATTAATAAGTTAAGCAAAGCGTACCTATTTTATTATTTATTTTTTATATTACATAATATATATATTTCATAAATAATTATGTCTTCCAACTGCACGTAAAGGAACTGTCTTGCTTTTAGAAGTTCTTCTGTAGATAAAAGTTTTATCTAATTAAGAGTGCTACTTTGCACTAAACCTTTCACTTTCTAAAATATTCCATTTGTTATTTTGAAAATCTAAAAAAAAAGGAAAAGCAATTGTTTTAACTTATTATTTATTACATATTCATTATGATTTTTATTGAAGATAAAATTGACAGCAAATACAATATAGCTATATATATATATATATATATATATATATATATATATATATATATATCTCAATATACAATCAAAGAACAAATAAACAATTATATGATATAAACAAACAGAATAACACAGTATGGCAAAAGAATTAACCAAACCAACATTGGACAACTCCCTGAGTTGCCCTGGGGGAAATGGGGTGTATTTTGGATGGGGGGAGGAAATGTACAAAGAGGGAGAAGAAGAGGAAAAATTAAGTTATATGGCGACTGCGTGAAGAAATAAATTTTTTGTATGTGGGAATTGTATGGAAATGCAACCAACAGGCTCAGGGGAAAAAAAAGGAAAATTCCATCCCTGAAAAGGTTATTAGGTTCTTTTATTTCAGCTATTTGCTTTATCCTATGAAACATCTAACAGGATGTTGTACACATTTCTAATGAGATTTGTTTTAATAGAACAAAGAATAGGGACACGGCAGGGGTGCGTCATTGGACTGATATTGTTCTCTCCTCCAGGACCTTGCTGTGCTAGATTACTTCAGCTCAGTACCCTCAATACATTGGTTTTTAGTTGAGTTTAATATACACATTATCCAGTATGGTCCACATTTATCTAGCGCACCCCAGAAATATAAACTCTATCATTCCAAACCTATAGATGTAAGCAGGCATAACAGCAG
>NC_092871.1:22474881-22498699 GCF_032062135.1 Pyxicephalus adspersus
TTATGATTCTGTAGATGAGAACAGTAGGTGAATTTTAAAATCCAAGATCAGCATCTCCATATGAGTCCAAAACCAATAACACTTTAAATTATATGAATATATTTGGCCAAATGTTGGCTAGAATGGAGAAAGTTTAGAACCCAGATGGGGTTTTACCACTATATGGGATGTTAGTAAGCTGTTCATTCATTGTGTCCTCATGTAAAGTGTGTGCAAACCCTAATAATGTCTTAGAAGACAAGAATTTGTCATACACTTTACATGAGAACATATAATGGTGTGACCTGATTATTACCCAAGATTTTTTTTCTAATTTATTCATCCATTCAAATTTAAAACAAATCCTGGTTTATGTTTGATTATATCAATAACTATATTTGATTAAACCAATGATTAGTGACCAATTAATAAAGTCCAGATAGCAAATCCAAGCTGTTTTGTGGTCCTGTAGAACAATCCTAGCACTAATCACTGAGGAGTATTTTTCTATTGGCTAAAAATTAAAACATGGATTTTAACAGCTTTTTCATCTGTTGAAAAAAAAAGCTGCCAATGTACTGATGTCCTATTATTTTTGTTCAAACTACTATTTTTGTTTTGTTCAAACTACTGTTTAGGGTACTTGCAAATGACTGCACAGGTGTTTGCAAATGCCTGAAATAACCAAGTGGTTAGTGCGTCTTATTACTGTCTGGTGTTTGATACTTGGTGCCTGCGGTAAAGTACTACTACAACCTGATTTATTAAGGCTCTCCAAGGCTGGAGAGGATACACTTTCATCAGTGAAGCTGGGTGATCCAGCAAACCTGAAATGGATTGAAAACATTTGCTAACAAATAGCAAATTACATTAGGAAATCAATTGCAGGTTTGCTGAAACGCCCAACATCACTGATGAAAGTGTATCTTCTCCAGCCTTGGAGAGCCTTAATAAATTAGGCCCCTAGTCTGAACTTAAACCTAAAGTTATCACAGTACCTTTATTCATCACTGTTGGAAGCCTGATTGCTAGGTTATAAAGTCTGTTCATACATACACACGCATATAGCATAAATAAAGCAATCAGGTTTATTCTGTTCCCCGTTTGTTTTTTGTTTTTTAATAGACCCCAAAGTATTTAAATACTGCACTGAATGTCTCCATATGAACAAGTAACTCATGAAGAGCAATAAACCATGTTATCACATATATCCTTAGTATCACAGTAGTGAGACACCTAGTGGTAAAACTTCAATAGCATTGAAAACATTTGCCAAATATTAGCAAATGATTTTAAAAAATATTCATTCCAGATTTGTGGGATCACTCAGGTTTTTTACAATATAAAAACTATTAGATGAGTTTGATCGGCTCATGTCTTTTTGGGCTTAATCAGATTTTTTGGTAAGAAGTCAAAGCTTGACAAATTGTGCCATCAGGCTTAGTAGCAACAACTTTCTGTTATTTTATACAATGCCAATGCTGTAGTACAGTTTTCTTCTTATTTGTATATAAATTACAAGGGACCACTTGATTCTTTTTTGCAGTCTTTATGCTCAACCCAGGAGATGCTAGGCGCAGGCATGGACCACGTATGAGATCTATGCATGGAAGTGTAGTTGCTTTACACTACATCATAATCAGTGATGAAGCAGAAAATAAATACATTGATGATAGAAGACTAACATTGCTATCCTTGGTAATTATAAATGTGATAATATAAAAAAAATGATAATTGTAATTTTAATTACAATGTAAGATACTTAGGAAAAGAAATGCTTACTTAATTGCAGAGTTCATTCATATTCAGCAGAGACAGCTCATTTGGCCTTTTCTCTTTCTTAGATTCACATATGTTGTTACTGCCATGTAGAAGTTCTAATTTTCTTTTACTGGACAGGCCCAAGATGACTGTATATGGCAGAAATAAGATGGCGTCTGCTACTGTGACTTTTGATGGTATGCACCAACCTTCTCAAGTTGATCTCACTACCAATAATATAATATTCCTCCTCTTTAAGGGTATTCTAGAGCTTTATCAATTATTGGTCTTATTCCAGGTTTATTGTCGCTTCTATCTGTTTTGTAGTTCCTATTGGTTCTACTAAAATCATAACATATGGTATCTTCTTGAATAAGCATTTGGTCTTTCTCGTTCGTTACTTTAGATAACTCTTGAGCATCATCCTTCATGTCATTTATATGTGGTTATCCTTACTTTGCCTTATATAAATATTGCGTCAATGTATGTATATGTAAAATATACCTGAACCCTGTGAGTATTGTAACAGGTGTTTTTGTAAAATTGTTGAATCTGTACTTGTATTGTGTATGAATACGTTTTCTACAAATATACAAACAAGTTCATTAAGCATTTATGTGAGCAACAAACCTCTTTTCTTTAACCTTATCTTCTCTTTCTTTTAGAAAAATGAGCTTAATGAGATTTTTTCTTGTGTTTTGCTTTGGTTTCAACACAGTCTCACTTAATTCTTTGCTTTCTTTCTTCAACTGTTCAAGTAGGAATTCTGAAATTTAAGTACAAATACATTTAAGCATACGCTCCAACCAGGACACAATATAAACATTACTCTAAAAAAATTATTCAGGAACAGCAGCAGATTTAGTTTAAATAATAAATAGGCTTAAAAGAAGTGGGGGCACATTGCAACTTCCTTGTCTTAAATCACAGTTAAGATTTAAACATGCCATCTCTTGCTAGCTTGGGCTTTTAATTTTTTTTTCTTGGCTACTCCTATCTACTACCCATACTGGTAGGGCAAATGTGTGCGGGTAGTGACTGAATTCTGCAGAACATAGATAATGGAGACCTGTTAAATATTCATGAACATAATAATGTTTGTACACAAATTATACATTTTATTGGATGTATTCACACAGGCATTACTCCCAACAAAGGTGTAACTATAGCCACTTCTCCAACAAGGATGTATATATAGACATAATGTGATCCCTATGGGGCTCAGCACTGTCTGGTTACATAGTAATTAAAGCAAGCAGCAATAGCTTTTTGAATACTTTGAATATATATATACAGTTTTGGAGTCTTTAAAAATACCGTAAGAACATTCTTAAACTGTTTAAAATCTGTACACATTTATAGTATTTCTGCTACAGACATTAGTAAATAGAGCAATTTGTTCAGTTTGAAATGTTTGGCCTTCATGTGGCTCTCAAAGACTAAAGTTTGACAGAAAGATCTATGCTTGTGTGTAAGTTTGCCACAAATAAAACACTTTGTCACTTATGACTGTCAGAAAAGAGGGTTAAAGTTTGGATGGGAAAAAGTTTTTCCCATCCCAACAAGAAAAAAAGTTTTTCCCATCCCAACAAGAACTGTGTAAAATTGAGGAAAAGCCTTCAATAAAAAAATAAATGTGGCTGGCACTTTAGATATCTAGAGAAGGATAAAAATGTTTTTAAAATAAAATAAACATAACATTATATATACATAAAATAGTAAAATGTCCTGGTATAAATTTAACAGGTAGTCTTAAAACTACTTTCTCCATCTGAACAAACTATAGTTTCCTGATACTTACCTTTAATCAAATTAATTTTTGATCAAATTATCAAAATACTGGGTGTCTCGCTTCTGTGGTCCCCCCACTTCAACTGCTATGTCATGTGCAGCTCTAAAAGAAAACGTGTTCCCATGTGATGTTGTGATGTGGGAAGGAGGTGTGGTGGGACCAACATTGTACAACAAGGAGATACAGATATTTATACATTTTATTTTAATACTATACATATTAATAATAACAAACTGTATTTATATAGCACCAACATATTGCACAGCGTTGTACATTAAATAGGGGTTATAAATGACAGGCAAATACAGGCAGTGACACAGAAGGAGGAGAGGACCCTGCCCGAAAGAGCTTACAATCTAAGAGTCCAGAGGTGTTGGATGCTGAAGATTATAGAAGTGCCCCTTTTTCTGCAAGAGAAGGTATAGTCAATCTAGGCACTACTGGTGAGTAATAAAACTTTATTTTCCAAAGCACTATTTTCTTAGATGTTTTTATAATGATCTGATGAAGAAAATCCTTGTTTGAGCTGCACTACCACTGTTGTGTTGGACTAATCACATTCACCACATTCATCACATTGCCAATGCTAGGTGAATAGGATGGAAATGAGAGGACACAGAGTCAATAAGAACATGGTTAGAGGGGCAGATGAACTTCAAAATGTAGTGGGGCTCCATACTGCGTAATTTACATTCAGCCAGTCTGTCACTTTAATAATGTTTTATAGGTACATACCCGTGTCACAGTCTGCCAGTACTGACGGGTAAAAAGAGTATATAAAGTTAAAAAAATTTTCTTACATCCAGCCATGTCTATTGAGAAAATACTCGCCATCTCTCTGTGTGCTCAGCACAGAATTCTGGTCTGGACATCATATATGATAACTGTTTGGTAATAACCTTTTCGATCCTAATTTTCACAAAAGCTAAACACGAGATTTCATTCTACAGGCCCAATCCCAACAGCAGATTGTGTTTTAAAGCTATTTTACCAAAAACATGGGTTCCAGTTACAGAGCTTAAATATTTTGCTGGGGGCATGTTAGCCAACTGCCATTTGGGGGGTTGCCAACATCCATGACCACAGTTTGACTTTGGCTCATTAGCCTTGCCTAGTTGCATCCAGGTACAAAACGAACAAATGAAGGGGTGCCACAATATGAAGTAGGCCTAGGATACAGTCTAGCAAACAGACCCACCTTGGGGGATGCTTTATTTAAAGGAGTACTTCTTGTGTTATCACTAGGACAGACTAACAGTGATTATTGTCTTTCTCCTCTAACAAAATCAATTGCACTGGTTAATGGATAGATGAGTACCAACAATGTGCCCATGGAAAATCATATTAGTGGCCCATGTTTATTTGCCACATTTGTTAATGTATGACTTGCTGGACAAGTATCTAGTAATTCTGCAAACATGAATGCAATTTTCTTGCACCACATATTCCAAGGATCGACAGAGGCTTTGTGTACGAGGGGGTGCTGAGAAGTTCCTGGCTTTGCCCCCTTCCAGATGAAATAGAAAAATGAGTGTGGGGGCATATGACAGCCTAATATCTTAGTATGTAACTATGCGAATATCAGGTCTTTGCCATTCTTTTAGTGAGCAGCTGTGATGGCACAGACACAAGCAAGTTTCGAGTTTCCAACGTCGTTGGAGTTATGGGCCCTCATGAACTTTTTGTTTCTGCTCATGACCTTTTTGTTTCTCCAAGGAAAGTCAGCAAAGAACATTCACACTGAGATGTCACAAACACTGGGGGATGAAGAGTCCTTCCTACAGCACTGTCGAAACCTGGATATCTTGTTTCAAGGCATTTCACTGTTGAAGATGAGCCCCGCATTGGGTGCCCCCCAACCTCAATTGACCCGGCAACCTCTGATGCTGTCCATGAGCTAATTATTGAGGACCGGCGAATATCCGCAAAAAAGATAGCCCAGATACTTGACATCTCAAGGGAGCCTGTTTGGTTTGTTATCACCACTATCCTAGACATGCGCAAGCTTTCAGCGGAGTGGGTGCCAAAATGTTTGAACAGTGATCAGAAGAAGGAATGCGTTGAAGCATCAAAAGCCGTTTTGGCCCATTTTGAAGCTGCCAGGACATTTTGGCTAGGTTAGTGACTGAGGATGAAACCTGGCTCCACATCTATGATCCTAAAACCAAGGAACAGTCAAAAGAATGGCGCCACAGCAGGTCTCTGCAGCGGAAGAAGTTCCGAACCCAGAAATCGGTCATGGCATTCGTTTTCTGGAACAAAGACGGTATTCTGTTGGTGGACTACCTACCTCAGGGCTCTTGTATCACGAACAGTATTATGCTAACTTCCTGGACCAGCTGAAGGAGGTAATTAAGATGAAACGCTGTGGAAAGTTGACTAAAGGGATCCTTTTTTTGCAGGACAATGCACCTGCGCACACGTCCAACGCTGTGACTGCCAAATGGAACACCCTTGGTTGAACACCCCCTACTCACCTGACCTGGCCCCTTCAGACTATCCGTTCCCAAATTTGAAGAAACACTTGAAGGGGCTGCTGAGAGCTGGTTTTCGGCCCAACCTTTTATTTGGACGATCTAGAAAAGCTGCAACCACCCTGTACCAAGTGCATCAGTCCCAGGCTGGAATATGTTGGATAAAGGTGTTATTTCATATCTCTGGCTCTCTTCTTTCTGCCAGGAACTTCTCAGCACCCCCTCGTATGTGAGGGTTGTCATGAGAATGATTGTGATAGATAGTAGCATTCTTTTTCACCCTAAGCACATTGTACAACACCCCTTCTACTAACTGCTATGGTCACAGATTCTTGTTCCTGGGCCTGAAGGTATGCGATGGAAAAGCCTGGAACACAACAATTAGGGTTATACTGATGGCAATAAAGTGTAGACCTACCATTCACTGCCAATATAATGACGTGCTGCAGTACTGCAATCTGTTTAAATACATTTCCTGAAAAATCAAAATTGCAAATATACTCTTAAATATATGCAGTGATATTTGCAGTGACTGCATTTAGCATTCTCCTTTGTGCCTTAAACTATGGAAGTGTTTAATATAAAGAAATACAAAAATGGCCTATAGTTGTAAAAAAAAATGGTCAATCATAAAGATGATCACATTTACAAACAACTAACCTTGAACAAATTGATGATTCAAAAGTGCTCAATATGCAAATATACTTACTTTTAATATATCTTGAGCAACTAACATTGTAACTGAATAATTATTTGATAATCAGAGCATAAGTATATGAAATGTAGAATACAAGAGGATCAATCGTTGCCTGGCCTATTCACTGAGACTGGTGACAAAGCAGACAATTTTCTACTCTTCCAGCTAAGTTAACCATCTGAGCAATTTGTGTGGTGGTTTAGTTCCACTTTAAACTTTTTAATTTTTAGCAGAAAAGGGATTTAGAAAGAAATATAAGTGTAAGAATTCCATTGGGATCACCCAGCTTCACTGATAAAAGACTATCCTCTCCAGTCTTGGGGAGCTTTAATAAATCAGACCCATGGTGAGAGTCTTCTTTCATTATTGTAATAGAAATTACCAAATAACTCCAGCTAAGAATAGGTCTTTTGTTTAAATAAATGTTAACTATAACTTCTAAAAGTCAGAAGAGCTTGTTTTCCAACACTTAGGAAGCCATACATATCTTTACCCAATAACTGCAAATAGTGCTGAATTAGGGGTGCTGTATAGTTACTGTATAACTGATACCATCACAACTTGCCCACTCCACTGAAACAGCCCTTACTAAAGTGACCAATGACCTCATCAGAGCTAAGTCTCAAGGAAACTTTTCCCTGCTCCTTCTCCTTGATCTTTCCTCCGCTTTTGACACTGTCGATCACCCTCTTCTAATACAAATCATGCACTCCATTGGTATCTGTGACACTGCTCTCTCTTGGTTTGCTTCTTATCTGTCTGACCGCTCCTTTCAAGTTTCTTTCAATGGTAACTCCTCACCCACTCTCCTCCCTGTTGGTGTTCCCCAAGGGTCAGTCCTTGGACCGGTTCTCTTTTCTCTGTACACCTCCTCTCTGGGTAGTCTCATATCCTCCTTTGGCTTACAGTACCATCTGTATGCTGATGACACCCAAATTTATCTGTCCACCCCTGACCTGTCTCCCTCAGTCCTGGATAAGGTCTCATGCTGCCTGTCGGCCATCTCATCATGGATGTCTGACCGATTCCTGAAACTCAACCTGGATAAGACAGAACTCCTCATCATTCCCCCCTCAAATTCCAAATCCCCCCCTGACATATATCTAACTGTTAACAACACTGTTATTCGGCCCTCTCTTCGGGCACGCTGTCTTGGTGTCACCTTTGACTCGGCCCTCCCATTTACCCCCCATATTCAGAACATTTCCAGGTCCTGTCACTTTCACCTACGCAACATCTCAAAAATCCGCCCCTACCTGTCCCCTGAGACCACCAAACTCCTTGTACATGCTCTTATCATCTCCCGTCTGGACTACTGTAACATCCTTCTCGCTGGTATTCCACTAACCCGACTCTCTCCTCTACAATCTATCATGAATGCTGCAGCCAGACTCATCCATCCTTCCCACCGCTCCTCTTCTGCTGCATCTTTTTGTAGTTCTCTCCATTGGCTTCCATTTCACCTTAGAATCAAATTTAAGCTCCTGTGCTTTGCCTTCAAATCCCTACACAGTTATTGTCCCACTTACATCTCTGACATGGTTAAAAAATACTCCCCCTGCCGCTCCCTCCGCTCCTCCAATGATCTACTAATGACTTCCTCACTCATAACCTCATCACATGCACGGTTACAAGACTTCTCTAGAGCTGCTCCAACTCTCTGGAATGGTCTTCCTCGCCCTATTCGGCTTGCTCCTACTTTCTGCTCATTTAAAAGAGCGCTCAAAACCCATTTTTTCAAACTTGCCTACCCGGCTTCTTCTGTCTGCTAAACCCTCATTACTTCCCACCACTACATATCGCCCATCCTATTGTGTGTGAAATTCCCCCACCGACTAGATTGTAAGCTCTTCGGGGCAGGGTCCTCTCCTCCTGTATCACTGTCTGTATTAGTCTGTCATTTGCAATCCCTATTTAATGTACAGCGCTGCGTAATATGTTGGCGCTATATAAATCCTGTTTAATAATAATAATAATAATAATAACTTGTTTATTCTACAACACATCCTTTTCAGTTGTTAAAATAAATGCCTTGCTCTCTAGCATGCTGAGATGTGGGCAGAGCAAAGTCAGCATTTTTGTAGAATCACAAAAAAGGTCATGCCTTTAAAATGTAGCACGTTTTGCTGCAACCCAAGCTGCAATTCATTCTGAAACCAAGGTAACAAGTGACTTTTGGTATGCCAAGAGTTCTGGTGCCAGCGGTCTTTCATCAGTTAGCCAGCTAAGTTCTGAACATTTACTTTTTAAAATAAATATTATGCTGATCTGTATGCCATAATGTAATTAAGATATGATCTGCACTGCACAACAGACATTTTGCTCAGGCACGTGTACGGCTTACTGGCTATTGCTATATACTTGGTATCTTCAGAAACTGCAGAGGGGACCCAAGAAATGCATTGGTATGGGACAAAAAAGTGAATAGTTACAAACTCTGTTTACTAGTGACACTCGGGAGCCTTGTACTTATTCAAGTAAGTATTATGCTGCCCTTTTTTGAATACCTTATATTAGTCTGGCAAGTCAGTAATCCAGTCTACCACTGTCTATGAATTTGTAGCCTATGGAAATTGCTATACTTGTATCTAACACCATCAGTAAATGATTTGGGGCATCACAGTGGGGGCAGACTCCATGAGACTGGTATATAAATGGAATGTTGGGACTTGTAGAGCACAGGAAAGTCTTTCCTATGGACTCTTGCCTCCACAGAAACCAGGGTGGTAAGGTTGGGATGATGGAACCGGCCATCATTTTGGTTGAATTCAGCTACAAAATTAGGTTACTTATTTTATGTGCAAAAAAGAAGACAAATATAATGCTGAATTATTAGGCATGCTTGGCCCAAAATATATATTTTTATAAAAGTGAAGTTGTACCTTAAAGTAAACTAAGCTTGATCTCAGTGTGTTGTGTTGCATTTGTGTTTCACATGGGAAGAAGGTGCCAGTTTGGATCTGTGTGTGATCCTGCCCTTTGCTTTATTCCTTCAAATAAATGCATGCACAAGTGTGAAACAAAATTGGTAGTTAGGGAGCTGTGTAAGAAAATCAAAATAAAAAAATTGTACATAAGAGAAGTGTTGCATGCTTGCAGTGTGTGCTGGATAGCAATAGTAGCAGTATTACTTCATGTTGTCATTTTTTGTTTTTATTGCTCCCCTTTGAATTAGCAGTTCAGAATTCACATTGAGTTTGCACTATACATTTAATCACAAAATGAAAAGTATGCACAATATAAGGTAACACATATATACTTCTATATACCTAGAATCGTGTAAACCTCTGCACTCAAGCCGACAGGTCTACAGCATTTTTCTCATCAAGTTATTCAACGCCAACGCTCAGAACTTGCATATTAAGGAGAACAATCCATCTGCATGATATTATATATTGTAAGGCTGTGCTAGTGCATCTGTAAAGTTGCACACACACATTTGATTAGCATGAACAAAAACATCACATTTACATTTTATAATGCTATTGTTTTTTTTCAGCATGGCCCTTGATTTGATTTATCATGTGTATGCCAGTCTATCCAAGGTATTGTATGAAACAGGCATGCACATATTGTCAGGATGTTCAAATCATCTGTGGGGTACGCTACACTGTAAGCTTTACCACACGCCTAAATTTGCCTGTAATTAATCTTTGAAAAATTAGTGATTGATCACTAACTATAGCAAAGGTGGTCTACCTAAGATACATAGAATACATACGGTACATAGAAGAATAGAATAATGTCTATTTGCACATTATTGACAAGTGTAGAATTTGTGTGTCATGAAATCTAGCCATATACTACTGAGTTGCTTTAACGGAGGCACATTATTTTATCAGGAACCCACTAATCCCAAGTAAGTTATGAAATTACATCTAACAAGCTTTCTCAGGGCTCATTCCATTCACCACCAAATTGGGAACTGTAATTTTTTTTACCCCATTTTAGTCAGTGGTGCCATTTTGCACACATACAAAGCAGAGATCACTTATTTATAGTGGAAAAGAAACTAGAACCAAAATGTTGGAAATTTACTTTAAAGGTAAACCAATTGTTGTCTTTTAGATAAACTAACTGGGTGCATTGATTGCAAATATCAGGTCAGCATAAATATCAAGCAGATAAAAGCCAAGAGTAGGCAAACATTCTGTTTTATTGTACACTCAAAAAAATAAAAACATTGGCTTATGGATGTCTTAGGCTACGTACACACCTGCTATTGTTCTTGTCTGATAATCAGCTCAGGGCCAATATCAGACAAGATTATCTGGCATGTGTACAGCGCCCGTCATTCATCGTCTGAACGACCGTCCTTGCGGATCTAAGGACAATGGACGACAAACGATGCCAATAGAAGTGAAGAGGGAGAGAGCGCAGCAGGGTGCCGCTCCGTCATTCTCTCCCTCCCCTCTCCATAGAGCAGAACGGTGCTGTATGTACAGCACTCATTCGTGCATCGTGCAGTCGTTGGAAAGGATCGTGAAAGATCCCTTCCAACGACAATTATTGCACGTGTGTACCCAGCCTTAGGAAAAGAACATTTTTGAGAGATCTCAATTAAATAAAAAAATATCCATTTCTAGAGCATTACTATTTTCACCTACTATGGCTCCGGTGTTCCTATGATTTTAATAAAATAAAAAAATGGTCTAACAACGTTACTTAAATTACCAGGAATGTGCAGCAATGTATAAGAAACTATTTAAAGTTTAATATGTTATGATCACACATGCTTCTCTTCATTTAAATACTATTCAGTCTGTACGGATACAGCTTTTGAAGAAAAGTCCAATTTGTTTTTTTTGAAATCTCCTCTTTATCATCAGTGAGGTGAAATGGTTAATGCCAGGGTCTCCAGATCTGCAGTATCGGGTTTTCAATGAATGGGAGGAGGATCACTGATGAACGCATACAAATATTACTTTCCTCACAATAATATCACATTGAATAGAGCGCGCAGTGGTGAAGGTTGTAGATTGACTCTGAAGGAGGCACCAAGGTAGGAAAGCGCACAAAGCTGTCACATTTCATCATCAAGGCCATAATCCTCTTCTGGGAAATCCCCAACAACCACATATTGTGGTTTTACAAAAGCACCATACTTTGGAGCACATTCGAAGTAACGCTTTCCTTCAACACTGGAAGAAAAATAAAGACTTTTAAATAAATATTTAAAAATGTAATTATTATATATTATTTAAAATTATTTAATTAATATGCAGACAAATAAATACAGGTGGGATGTAAATCTTGTAGGTGCTGCATAAACTACCAAGAAAGGGAAGCGGAGAAGGTGGTCAGTGAAGGAACAACCGATTGAATGGGTTTTTAACTAATGCCACTGCTACCTCTTTTGACAAAGACTTGCCTACTGCATAGAGAGAAAATCTACTGTCATGAATTTGGCCAAAAACACATGACGGCATACTTTCCAGGAAACTTACTGTGATAGAAATATATAGACTACCACTGGCTCTACCATGGCAGCCTAAAATTAAAGCAGAAGTAACCCCCCCCCCCCCCCCAAAAAAAAAATAAAAAAAAAACACAACACACTTACCTTTGGAGGTTACTTCCATCAGGTCCCACATCTTCCTATTATCTGTCTTTGGCCCAGCGCAGAGGAAGCGCCAGGTGCCAACATCCTCTATCTTGTTCCAGGTTGTTTTTCCTACGTCACCCGATTTCGCACTGCACAGGTGCGAGAAAAGATGACGCAGATTGGGAAAAAATTGCGCTCCCATTCATTCTTGGTCCCCTAGGCGATCGGGAATTAAGGGGCGGTGCTGCATCCCCTTTTTATTTATTTATTTATTTTTTTAAACTAACAAAATTTTTACTGGCTATCAACAACCTACAGAGAGGTACCCAGGACTGCAGCATGTACCTCTTTCTGGTGGCAAATTTATGAGGTATTTCTTCAATTAAAGATTTTTAAACCCAACCTGTAGCCGAAATGTTTTCTTACCTTCCATCATGCTTTCCAAATGGTTCATCATACTTAACACCAACCCAGTGTCCTGGTTTAAAGTCAGTTAGACCTGGAAAAAAAAAAAAAAAAAAAAAAAAAAAAAAAAAAAAAAAAAAAAAAAAAAAACACACACAACACACTTACCTTTGGAGGTTTCTTCCATCGGGTCCCACATCTTCCTGGTATCTGTCTTTGGCCCAGCGCAGAGGAAGCGCCAGGTGCCAACATCCTCTATCTTGTTCCAAGTTGTTTTTCCTACGTCACCCGATTTCGCACTGCACAGGCGCGAGAAAAGATGACGCAGATTGGGAAAAAATTGCCGATCTCACTGCGCTCCCATTCATTCTTGGTCCCCTAGGTGATCGGGAATTAAGGGGCGGTGCTGCATCCCCTTTTTATTTTTTTAAACTAACAAAATTTTTACTTTAAATAAAAGGGTTATCTACCCTTCTATGTAAAGCAAAAATTCTGAGTTTAGGTAAGCTTTAATCATAAAGTACAAAGTGGTAATATGTATTACTAAGTGTTTTGAAGCAGGACTCCCTGGTGTCAGTATGACCATTTTGACTAAAGGCTGGCTATCAACAACCTACAGAGAGGTACCCAGGACTGCAGCATGTACCTCTTTCTGGTGGCAAATTTATGAGGTATTTCTTCAAGTAAAGATTTTTAAACCCAACCTGTAGCCGAAATGTTTTCTTACCTTCCATCGTGCTTTCCAAATGGTTCATCATACTTAACACCAACCCAGTGTCCTGGTTTAAAGTCAGTTAGACCTGGAAAAAAAAAAAAAAAAAATCAGAGCAAGAAATCAGAAAAGTAATGTGGCCTTTTAATTCCCTAGCATTATGCTATGCTAAGATGATTTTTGCCCCATAGAAACAGACTCGTCTTGGGCGGGAAACGGACATGTGTAGAGCAGTAACCCGATGTTGTTCATGGATCCCTCCTGATAGTGACAAGGCAAGTCAATGGAGAAAAAAAACAGCAGGGTGTCACTCACTTGTACTTCCCATGTGTGTACAGCCCTCATTTGTTCATCTATCACTCATTGTTTCCAATGACAAAAATTCAAAGTGTGTACACAGCCGTGAACAATGTACAGAGCGAGAGGGAACCCTACCGGACAGACAACACCCCAACTGAATAATCGTATTAAAAAAGGTAAAAATAATCACCTTTATTTTGGGACTGTGACAATAATTTGTTCTAGCTACAAACTCATGTGGTCTCTGAAACTAGGTCTTATCTGTTGTCTGACAGTCAAAATATCATACCTTACACCACCTTTAGCAAGAATGTGGCAAATACCTTGGCAATGTTTTCAACATATGAGGGGGTGGGAGATGAGAAATAATCAAAGATGATAAAAAATGAACATTGAACCAAAGGTGCATTGTCAGTAATGGATCTGAAGAGAGTCATATGTCACCACTCCTTCATTTACACCAAAAGAGCAGAATATTTCACCTGTGGTATCTCTCTTTGTTGGAGGTCTACAAGTGAACAAAACTATTATAATATGATCACAGAATGTCTCATTTAGAATATTTTCATTAAATAAATTTGCAAGGTGGGTGGTTGGTGTTTTCAGTCAGATATTAGAACGAGACGAATGTAACTAGCTTTTTATTGTTTTGTTTCTTTTGTCTTGAAAAATTAATTTTACGTTTACACATGCAGAAACACCAGCCAACTGCAGGCATGTTTTCCTCATCTTGTGACCACTATAGGAACTGTCCAAGCACAATGGATCATTCCAAAAAGCCCTTCCAAGAGCTATGCATGTGAACAACCTTAAGCTACGTACACAGGTTCAATGGTTCTCGCTCGATAATCGGCTCAGGGACGATATCGGACGAGAATCTGGTGTGTGTACAGCGCCCCGTCCATCGTCTGGTACGATCGTCCTGGCGGGTCCACGGACGATGAATGATCCTAATGCAAGGCATGGGGGAGAGGGCGCAGCAGGGTGCCACTCCGTCGTTCTCCCCCTCCCTTCTGCATAGAGCATGAACGGTGCTGTATAAACAACACTCGTTCATGCATCGTGCAGTCCTTTGTCGTTGGGTGATGGAATGGATGGTGAAAGATCCTTTCCGACGACAATAATTGCTTGTGTGTATGCAGCTTAAGAGTTCAGATTTTACCAGTTTTCAGCAGAGTTTTCAAGAAACATCAGGTTTGTGTACCACCCCACAACTGATTACTCACCAACATACATAACTGTGCCCCGCTTAGTTGGTTGTCCAGCCACCCGCACCTCACATCGAGATCCTGCTGTAATTGATTCAGCTGCCAGCCTTTCCTCTTCTAGTTTGTGTTGCTGCTCTGCTGCTTTCTGACTTGCCTCCTCTTCATTAAACTTTCCCAACCTATTCCTCTTCAGGAAAGACCGTACTGAGTCTACAGGGAACGGAGAAATGTTTTATTAACGTACATACCAATTTGCCTAATGGCCATACAAGGAGAAACGCTGCCGATGTATAACTAAAAAAAGTCAATTTTAATCAGTCTTGCAACACTGTCATCTGGTGCTGCATAAATACTGTGACAAGCAAATGATCGATTTGGATTTACATCACTTAAAAATTTAAATATTACATAACAAGAAAACTAAAACATCAAACCTGATCGTTTTTCGTATGCATCATTTGAAATTTCATATTTCTCCACCCTGGACAGATCTTCAAATTCCCCCACTTTAGCACCGCTCTTATCAATTACCTGTAAATAAATAATGGTTACTTACAATTTTCAGTTTCATTTTTATAATCAACATAATAATCCTTCAAGCTTGCACAAGGATACTTCAGGAACCTTAGCAGTTACTTACATGGATTCTGCAGCCATCATCGACAGGGTAAGAGCCTAGTAGTGCATCATCCTGGTCCAGGTTCTGGATGAAGTTATTATCTACACTGAATAACTTTAAGTCCATACAAGAAGCCGGAGACCCGACCACCAGCTCTAGCTTGCACTGCAACAACAAAAACATTACAAACCTAAAAGGTTAGTCATCAAGCTTTCCAATGAAGAAATACATTTACAGCTGTAGTCCATATATAAAGCATATTCTACAAATGTAATTCCACATATCAGCTTTCAATACATGCGTTCTAGTCAACCTAAAGTGGAACTCCACACAAAGGATAACATACATAGATAAATACATAAAAATCTATTGCTTTACCTAAAAAGAATTTGTTATATTGTTCCATTCTTGTGAATTGCACTACTCTATCACACTATACAGCCAGAAAAATAAGGCTTTACCTTTACATCTTCTTGAAACACATCTGTTGGATGCAATTGGATGAAAACTCCAGACAATTATATAAGTACATTTACTGTTTAACCTGCCAGAGAATGCGTCCTTTTGCCAGGTTCTCTTTAAACATATTTTCTACATCACCTATGCAGCCCAAAGATTAACTTTAATGCCCCAACCCTTAAGTCCTGAGATCGGGTGACATATAAAGAAGAACCCAGAGAAAGAAATAAGGTGTAGGAAGCGCCTGGCCAAAGACAGATGCCGGGACGACGCAGGAACCAAACCAAGGTAAGTGTAACCAGGTAAGTGTGTTTTTTTTATTTTGAGTATAGTTCCTATTTAAATGTATAATCAGAGTGTAAGAAAGAAATGTAGGGTATGCGATTCCAATGAGGAGGGAATAAAGCAAACCTATTCCTTTGCATTGCATGGGCAAAGAACAAATTAGATTAAGACACAACTATTCTATAATCCACATGTTCTTACAAAGGTAAATTTTATTCTAACTAGGTTTCAGCCAAAAAAGTATCTTTAAAGCAATGTAATAAATAACCTGTTTAAAAATTATGATAACATCATCACACGGCTGTATCAATAAGTTAAACAATGCTGATGTGGGTGACAAAATCTCCTGTGAAGGTATGCGTTTAATGCTATAAAAATTTCTCATTAGAAAACGAACGACTTATCAATGATTATTCACGATTATTTTGAATGATGGTCTAGTGCACCATTCTGTGCATGCTGTAAAGATATGATCGTTGAATTATAATCCACCAATAATGTATACACATTAGATGCGATCGTTTGAACGATGCAGGAAGTGAGGTGTAACGCAGAACAATCCACAATCACTGAACGACCGTACACACAATAGTGAATGATCGTTGCCCAAACAGATCTTCTAGGACGGTCATTCATTTCCAGCAACATTCCTCGTTCATCGCCGTCATTGGCCAGTCGTTTTGCATTTTTTTTGTTAACGATTAACGAAGGATCGGTTGTTAATCGTTCGTTTACAATGACAATTATTGCACTGTGTACGTAGCCAAAGTCTTGCACAGGTAGAAGGCTGATTTCACCCAGTGCGTAGTTTACAGCTTAAATTGGCAGCTTGCTCTGGCTGTTGATTTGTACACCATTCAGATCTTTAATCCTCTCCCTTCACATCAGTGCTGCCTTTGGAAGACTACAAGGAATGGTTCAGGGACTGTTCACCCCCTAACAAGGAGAATATTCAGCAGTGACTGTTCAGCATAACAGGAAATGCCTGTATAGAGGCAATGTGCAGGTCTACTGTACAGCAAGATTCCCAAACACTACTACTTTGAGGGCAGAAGAAAATAAATAAATAAATAAATAAATGTGGCTGTAAAATGTTCTGCCTCCTGTAAGCCTATTATTTCAGGATTGTTCACGCCAATATTATTAAAGCGGAAGTAAACCCAAAACAAATAAATCACACTTACCTTCAATCCCACAGATCAGTCTATCCATCTGGAGATTTCTTCCATCAGGTCCCACACCATCCCGGTATGTGTCTACATTTCGGCGCAGAGGGAGCCACAGGCGCCACCACCTTCTTCCCTTTTCTTTTTCCTACATCACCCGAATTTGCACTGTGCAGATGTGAGATCGGGTGACGTAGATTGGGAAAAAACTTCCCAATCTCACTGCGCATGCGTGAGATTGGCAATTTTTCCCCCAATTGATGAAAGGGCTCCTTCTGTGCATGACCCAGATGCTCAGGCATGTCCAGACGGAGCAGCCAAGAGCCTCCCGGGATGCGTGACGTAGGTATGCCAGGATTCTCTGCATGCCCATTCATTCTTGATTGCCTAGGCCAGGGGTCGTCAAACTTTTATGGCCACTAGGCCATTTCAGGGGTGGGCAAGAGCAGACTAGGCTGAAGTCTGAGTCCCGCCCTAATGGCTCCGCCCACCACCAGGGAACACCCCCTGAAGCAAAATCACTCTCCTCCATATGCATTGCAGAGGAGAGGGATTTCCCTTCAGGGAGCTTTCCTTATTTTCCGCTGAAGGGAGCTTTCCTTATTTTCCGGTAGTTCCTAACGCCCCCTGGCAGATCTGGCCGGCAACCCATGGCTCCGGAGCCGCGGGTTGCCTGTATGAATGCCC
Source organism: Pyxicephalus adspersus (assembly GCF_032062135.1). Lineage (NCBI taxonomy): Eukaryota > Metazoa > Chordata > Amphibia > Anura > Pyxicephalidae > Pyxicephalus > Pyxicephalus adspersus. The sequence goes on from NC_092871.1 coordinate 22,492,971, forward strand.
TTCTCAGCAGATCTCATTCATGTAATGACAACGCTTCTATTATAGTAAATGCTGTGTTACAGCATGATAACCACTAAGGTTATTATAAACCAGAGCGGAGCTGGGCATCATCACCCAAAGAAAATCACGAATTTTTTTTTGAGACAGGTGGCAAGAAATTATAAGTGGGTGGCTGCCGCTGTATTGTTACCCAACTTTCAGTTACCACCCAAAAACAGCCGGGTGGGTTGTGAAAAGTTCCGGCTAAAAGAGGCTAGGGAGAACACTGAAACCCATTCACATGAGTTGGGAAAATAAGGAAATATGGGCATTTATGGTCACAAGATTTGATTTGTCAGGGACAAAAACCACTATACACCTTCTCCAACAAAGGAAGAGTCTTTAGTGTCAAATCTTTTTGTTTCATATGCGGTGCTGGTGACATTTTGCATGCTGATCCTGCTATAGCGCCATTTATCTGTTACTTTACTACCCACATGTACACATACTGTATATACAGGAGGTATAGGTGTAAGCCCTGAAAACTAGATTTTGCTATGATCAGACTAGCAAGAAGTAACGCTGCAAAGCATTTTTCATCTGCTTACAGAATACGGTTATCACTGATATGACAGGATTCACTTAATACGTCTTTATTTCAGACGTCGTATGCAGAGCTGCATACACAAGTATTAGCAAACATCTGAAAAATTAAAACCCCACAGTCACTGCCTAATAATGCTTCCAGGCACCTGGGAATGGTAAATGGCGCAGTTATAAATCATCCCCATAGCAATGTGCAGTGGGGAAACTGGAAAAAAGGGAAATCTGTCTTGCAGTTGTGTTGCATGGAGCCATGCAATATGGGCACAGTGATGGGTGAGGGGATCAGTGATGCACCCCCGTTGTCATGACATCACAGGTGACAGACACGTGACTCAGACCCTGCACACACCTGGGGAAAATAACACAATATGACAAGAATCAGCCCCGCCCCCCACCGTCTCCACATGTCTCCCTCTCTCAGGCCTTTATGTCCCTCCTCACTTTTAATTCGGCAAGCGTCAGGCCTCTGTCCAGCCTCTTCTCTGCTGTAAATGAGTTCAGGCTGCTGCTGACCCTGACGGTGACCACCGGGGATGAGCTGACAATGACGGTGCTCATTGCTGAGGCGGTGGCTGCTGCTGCTGCTGCTGCTTCCAAGCCCGGGATGATCGAGAAGAAAGCTCTCAGCCAATAGCGACGAATGACAAAGACGATACAGACGTCCCTTTAACGAATAGAAATTCCAACATGGTGACTTCGCAACGACCAATCATTTTCGGGTTCCTGCCAACCATTGACACAGTGGGCCATTGGTAGTGTAGCAAGCATTTGAACACGCCCACTAAACGCACCAATGAAAACGCTTATTGTCCCAGTAGGCCGGAACAGATATCTTTCACGGAACTATAAACACGGCTTTACGTGCTTTCCAAAACTAATAGGAAGCAAGTATGGTAGTTGTGCGAAAGACAAAGAGTGTTGCACTGAAACGCATCTCTTGGAACGCAAGCAGTTATGAAGGGAGGAGAGTGAATGTATTGGGCGAAAGTACTGCGTATGAGGCATAAAGAACCTGCACTGCAGTGGCCATTCTGTGAGAGAAAGTCGCATCAAGGTGTTTAAAATAAAAATGTGTATGATGTTACATAGCAATGGCAGCAGGTGGATGAAAGAATAAAAAAAAAGTGGGCCCAATTATTCCTTCACTGATTATTTAGGTGCAGGCCCATTAGGTTTTTGCTGCTATGATCGGGTGACGTAGATTGGGAAAAAACTTACGGACCCCACTGCCTATGTGCGAGATAGGCAATTGTTTTCCCTATTGATGAAAGGGCTCCTTCTGCGCATGCCTGAGATGCTCCGACATGCGCAGAAGAAGCAGCCAAGAGCCTCCCGGGATGCGTGACGCAGGTATTCTGGGTGGCTCTGCTCTCCTATTCATTCTTAATCACCTAGGCAATCGGGAATTAAGAGGGCAGTGCTGCATCCTTTTAAAAAAAAATAAAAAGGGTGTTGCACAAAAAAACACAACATTTTTACTTTAAATAATGGTTGTCTACCCCTTTATGTAAAGTGAAAATTCTGAGTTTAAGTATGCTTTAACGCTTTTTTCAAACATATATATACAGTGGTGTACACAGTCAGCGGTGAGCTCCTGTGCAAAATTGACTAGTGACCCCTCCCCCCCAAATCTTCATCTTGATCTTCCCCTCATTCTTTTTTGCTCTCCCACGTTTTCTCTTTTTTTCCGTCTCATCACTTCCTGTTTAAAGCTATTGGGCATGTGCAGGTCTGTGTGTGCAGGGCTCCAAGGTTTTGCAGCTGCATGAGGGCCCCTGGACACTCCTCAGCTAGCAGGGGCCCTTCATCAGCTCACATGGTCCTTGCCATGTAACTGCCCCTGGCTGAAGACTATCTGGGGTCCCTCATGCAACTGCACTGGTATATATCTGCCCTATATATGAACAGCATGGTGGCTCAGAGTTTAGCACTCTGCAGCGCTGGGTTCCAGGTTTAAATCTCAAGCAGGGCTCTATCTGCATGGAGTTTGTAGGTTCTCCCCATATTTGCTAGGCTTTCTTTTCACATTCTAATTGGCTTCCTGAATACAGCCACATTTGCAGCTCAGGCTCTATATACCCTATGGCATCTGGTTGTTTATATCAGTGTTTATGATGATCTTCAATTTATGTAACACTACACTTATTAAAGGCATGAATCTTTACTTCCTGCTCAGGTAACCTGGTTGAGAAACGCTGATCTAATCACTTTTATATTGTATAACTGCCCGTCCTTACTTACTCTTACTGCACTAGGAGTGTAATGTACTAATATGGTTGTTTTAAAGGGGACTCATTTCAGGCTAATTTCTTTCCACCACCAATCTTCTAATGATAAGCGTGTATACCTGGTCACCAGACCTCTGTAATATAATATGGTGAACCTAATCTAGCAAATCTTTGAATATGATCAGGCAAGTAATATTGAATTGGACCAGTCTGGGTAAAATTTGAGTCTGATCAGCCTGATCTCATTTTCATTTATGCTGAATAATGCCATAGCCTCTGATATGAAAATGCTTTGCTTTGATTGCATGTAGTACCTCCTTATGGCCTGCATGTGGCACTGTTGTTACAGTAATTCTGATCATTTTTAATCTATGAGTATACATTTTCTTAGGGACTTATTATTATTATTATTATTATTATTAAACAGGATTTATATAGCGCCAACATATTACGCAGCGCTGTACATTAAATAGGTATTGCAAATGACAGACTAATACAGACAGTGATACAGGAGGAGAGGACCCTGCCCCGAATTTTATAACATTAACCAAGTTTCCTATTTTATTCTGTCTTTTAAAACTATATATTTAGTATTGTTTATTAGATTTTACTGCAGAGCAAAACAGGAGCAGTGATACATTGTATAATACATATTTTATAAAAGGTTGCCACTTGATTTATGAATTCTTGCATTTCTTTCTAAAAAAAAAACATTTTTGGTTAACCCATTTCAGAAAAAACATTGTGTAGTAGATGCTATCTTTCTAAGTGTCAGTCACTTCCGAGAAAAAATCTGCACACACATAAATAAAGAAGATCTGCTTCTTAAAGATCCCCCTGTGTATTGCAACTGGGAGCAGGTTCACCAGTGTAGTAGTTTCAAATTTGAACCAGAGAAAGTATTGAAAGTATTGAGCATTTATGTTTAAATTTACCTCTGCACTTTTCTAGGAATCAAGTTCCCTTGAAGGAGGATATACAGGTTTTTTTTAGGTGGATCTTTTACTCAATAATTATGAGCAAGGATATTTTATGTTGCTTTTACGTGGGAGTACTGAAAACAGTACAGGAAAACCTGCACTAAGTATATATAAAGACTGCAATTGCAGACCTTTTTTTTCTGAAAATTCCAGTTCCCTGGCTGTTATGCTAATCCAATCGCTTTACTGGAACCACTGTACAAACTAGGAATCCAGAATTCAGTATCACTCTGACGATTATTATCCTTCTTCCAGATGAATTGCAGCCGAACATTCAAGCAGAAAACCATGACAATCTCTGTTTTTCCCAGCTCTTGAGTGTGTGTACAGGTTGCAACATATTTATCAGATTTAAACTTAAATTCACATGCCAATTACACAGATACCAAATTTAGGAACAGAGTACATTTGACAAAAAAAAATCATTCAAAATTAAATGAATTACTGGCATCAAAATTAAGGAGGAAAAAAATGGGCAAGTCATAAAGGAAGACATATGGCCTTCCACATAGTCGTATCATGTGAGCATGATCATAAATAGTGATAACTAAATGCAATCTCTAGAAAATTCCTGGAAATCGAAAACATCCTACGCTATAATCCACACATGATATTTCAGATTCAGTGGAACACATTCAGGTTTGTACACTTTAGTGCAAGCTTACAGGTCAAAGGACATTGGTCTAAGGCTACGTACACACGTCAGATGATTTTTGTCCAATAATTGCCAAAGGGCTAGTATCAGACGAGAATCTTGGGAGTGTACAGCGCTCTGACGTTGTTCATGGATCTATGCTAACGAATGATCGTAATGGAAGTAAAGGGGACAGAGTGCAGCGGGGTGCCAGTCCGTCGTTCTCCCCCCTCCCCTCTCCATGGAGCAGAACGATGCTGTATGTACAGCGCTCATTCAGTCTTTATAGTCTTTAATTTCAAAGCATAGAACACCTTTAACTGTTTGATTTCTTCAGATTTCAGTTCCTAAACAGCAGAAGTGATCACTAACAGTCTGGATGAGTAAGCCTCGGTGAAACTTACTGTATATACAAAAGACAAACCTATGACTTCATGCACTACGTGTTAAAATTCCTTTAGCATTGATTCCACTTACGTACTGCTAGACTGATATGAGGTATAGTCAAACATTTCTAACAAACCATACCAATAGGGTAACTAGGTCAGCAGTTTCCAATCACACTCACAAAGTACACATTGCATAGAAATCTATCAATCTGTTCTCATTTATACTAGAAGAACAGGAATAGCTGCAGAACAGCAACACAAATCTACTGTAAAAAAAAAAAAAAAGTTATAATAATACCGTTTTGATGTAAGGCTCCTTTTCAGTATGATAATATTTTGTTAATTCATTCCCACTTATTTTATATGATGATTTAAAAAAAAACTTGTGATTCTTTTGTAAATGGGGGTTTATTTATAAAACAGGGAATCTGAAAATCCCCTCAAATATTCCCTTTTTTTGTTTCAATAGCAATAATTTATTTCCACCATGTAATGTTTAACCACCTAGCCGTTATGCCCGACCTTCGTACGGGCAAAAACAAATGGCTAGGATGGTTAAGCCCGTATTTTTGTCACATCCTTAGCTCCATGGTCCCGCTGTGCACATCCAGCGTCGTTTTCCTATTCCAGCGTCGTTTTCCTATTCCAGCGTCGTCCGTCGATCTCCCTCTCCGGCGTCAGGTGCCAGCGGGACCGGTAAGATGCCGGCCGGTATCTTGTGTTCCGTCGCCCGGCATCTTACCTGGTCCCGCTGATCGTCCCACGTCCTTCTCGTTCCAGCGCTGGATGATCTCTGAAGGGAGAAGCCATCCGGCGGAGAAAAAAAAAACGGACGGCTCCTCCCTGCGTGCGTGATGACGTCGGCGCGTGTGCGGGAAATTCAAATAGAAACTTATTCCTTCATTTTGTATTG
>NC_092871.1:22499484-22537960 GCF_032062135.1 Pyxicephalus adspersus
TCTGCAATTTAAAAAAAAAATTTCATGAAAAACAGTGGATCACTTTTGGTACAGAAATCTAGACCTCAGTGTAACGCTCAGGTGGTTAAGGGTATGTCATATTTCCTGTTTTATAAATAGAGCCCTAAGAGATTACAGAAAATTAAGGGTAGATTTAAGTGACAGGTTTTATAATCTTGACAATAGTATAAAAACTTTTTTTGCTGACCTAGACCAGGGGTCGGCAAACTCCGGCATTTAGGCCAGATACAGCCTAGCCAGTAGTTCGTTCCAGCCTAATGCCCCCTGGCCGATCTGGCCTAATGCCGTCTAGCAACCTGTGACTCCAGAGCCGCGAGCTGCCGGCGGATCGGCCAGGGTGCGTTAGGACCACCGGAGCCGCCCCCTTGCAGTGGTTTCCCTATTTACCGCGGCCGGCGTTGATACTTCCACCGCGGTAAAAAGGGAAGGCTCCCTGAAGGGAAATCCCTTTCCTCCGCAATGCATACGAAGGGGAGGAATTTCACTTCAGGGGGCGTCCCCTGGTGGTGGGCGTTCCCTGAGATGTGTATGTGCTTATCACCAATGCTAAATCTGGTCCACAAGCCATACTTGTAGGACTGACCAATTGCCCTGAGCTACATCACCTAACTTTATCTACAATGATACAAGAGGCACTTTCAGTGATAGGAGCCCTTTTCATATGAAATCTATATTACCAGCAGCATGAAATTCAACTGAAAGTTTCCCCTGTCCACTTAGCAAGGATAGGTTGTCCCACATTCAGCTAGGGGAGAAGATAAAAAATATGGTACATGAATTTTAAACTAGGGTTAAAGAGTCAAGAACTTTTTTTTTAACACAGGCAACCTTCAATTATGAGTAAAGATCTTGTTCTGAAGCTTTAGCATTCTTATAATGCAGGTTTGCATGGTTACTGACCAGTTGGATTCAGCTGTATTCTGGCTTCATGTAACTCTTAAAGATTGTATAGTACAATATGCACAGCTAAATTTCATGCTTGGCCCATGGGCAGCTATTGCTGTAAGATGATTGTGTAATATTCCAATAGAGCTTTGAAACTTAAGCTACGTACACACGTCCAATGGTTCTCGCCCGATAATCAGGCGAGAATCTGGCGTGTGTACAGCGTCAGTCGTCCATTGTCCAAACAACCGTTCTGACGGATCCATGGACGACTAACGATCCTAATGCAAGGGAAGGGGGAGATCGCACAGCAGGGTGCCGCTCCATCGCTCCCCCCTCTGCATAGAGCTGAACGGTGCTGTATGTACAGCACTTGATCAAGCATCGTGCAGTGCTAGTCATTGGAAAGGATTGTGAAAGATCCTTTCCAACAACTATTATTGCACGAGTGTATGCGGCTTTGGGATAAACTCCAGATTTAAAACTTCTATTGAAACACAAAAGAGGGTTAATCATTTAACCAACTATGCATCTATATTTCTCTGTGTCTACAATGCATTCAGAGGCCTTAGAACAGATTTGTTGAGAGTCCTGGACCCATGTGTGTACATGCAGTTTCATCAAGTGAGCACCATTTCACTACATTAAAAAAAAGAAAACTATTTGTAACACACTATTTTGTCTGAAATCTTGCTGTAAAATCGCAGGTTCTGGCATCATCACGTCACTCTGGGGGACGTTTCTTCATCTTTGAGTGACACCTGGATCCCCGCACATGCACGGTCCTGAGCCAGTAAATTTAGTGCTCCGTGGGTCCAAAAAAGTTGGTGACCACTGGTGTAGGTACAGGTTAAAACCCACATCTTGTTATTTCCTTGCTGTATCCAGCTGAAGAGATTCCCTTTCACTCCTGGTCTTGAGGAAGCAATAGGAAATGAGAGGAAATTAATCCAAAGAAAATTTAAGTTCCGATTGTAAACAGTTGTCACAGGAACAACTGTCCCCAAAGGAAGATTTTCCCTCACCTCTTGCTATGATCACAACTCAGGTATACAGGAGATTCTCTGCTTCTGGGACACAGACATCAATAAAATGTGACATATGTTTAAGTCTGTAGGGGCTAAATTAGGAGAATAATCACTAATATTTAATGCTAAGGGCTTGCTCATATCAGCTGCACTTAGATGCATTTTACCATTTTCAATTAAAAACAAAATGCATGGACACAAGAAAATATATTTGCATGTTGCATTTTGGGCGAGTTGACCTGAATTTTGTTTTTTACTTAAGCATTGGTAAACTGCAATATCTAAAAAGTGTGTTCTTGGGTTTAGATATATGTACATTTCACAATCTGCTAGTTTTGCAGTTAATAGAACAAAGGGCCATAGGCTAGAAAAGAACAAATCACTTTTTAATCAAATATTCAAACATATTTTAAAATAGAAGAGTGATCTTTGTGGAAAACCAGTAAATGGTTTATAAACAGTAAAACTTTCAAGAGTAAACCGTTTACTGGTGGGAACATTCCTAAAAAAAATCAGGGCAGTTGATTACTATTCAGTGATAATCTTAATTCAAGACTTTCTTGTCTCCGTGTTCACAGTCGTGTACAGAAACCAACAAAAGGAAGCAGCCATGGCATGACAGAGTGCATTGCTTCTATTGGATTCCACACAGTTTGTGACTGAACAGGTTGAACAGTTGACGGTTTGCAGAGCAGACATTGTACCAAGGAGTATCCTGATATTAAAAGGCTAACAGGTTCTACCTGTAGTCACAGGGGTATCTTATCTCTAGTTGAGTTTTTCTGTTGACACAGGGGGTGTATCCTGTAAGGCTATAGGTGAGACAGGTCCTCCCTCTCTGGTGACACTGCTACACACCTTGTCACTCTCCCTCTTCTTCTCTCTGATTAGAGACACAGCACTTGGATATATTACAGGTAATGTCCATTATACACTTTTTTATATACTTTTATTCCATTTAGTTGGAATATGTTTTACTGCATGATGGGAATTTGGTTTTAACAATATTACATTTTTCAGTTTAGCAATTTTTGCAAATCAGAAAGAGGATTGCTTTGGTTTTAAGTAATTTAGAAAGCCAAGATAAAATAAACAGATTATAAGTGAAATTAAAAACAAGTATTTCATAATTAGGATTATCAAAGTCAAGGACTTTTTCAGAGACTACTCAGTAAACTCTTTCAATGTTCTTAAAATAAATGAAAAGTGTGAACATGTAAAAGAGATAACGTTTATCATAAGCTTATGCCTCTATGTATACTTAACAATTATATACCCAGTATTACTGTAAATATATATGTAAATGAGGACAACACGATTTGTATAATTATATATGCAGGCTATGCTTTGCAGTGCAAGTATAGAAAATATGGACTCCAATAGGTGGCACAAAGCCACTGAGAACGCTCTCTAGTGGCTGATCTACAAATCTTTATGTTTAATACAGTTCAAAATTATATAAAAGCAAACTATATTTAAATGAGAAAGGCATTACCACAAAGAGATAAACCCTGCAATAATTAAAATACATTATACTTTCCCATTAATGTAAATCTGTCATAGGTAAAAACAAAGTCAAAGTAAGATAAATGTTTTTAATGTATTTAATGTCATATGTAAATTCAGATCTTCGTGTTCCACAATACAATGTTGGTGTCTGTTTTTGATTCAGAACTACAATATATATAGTATAACTGAACTTTTCTATGTTCTGAACTAATCCATATGTTTTTATTAATTACAGCCAGGTTGTTTCTTATCAGTATGAATGTATTAGAACATAATAAGCAAGCAACATTATGAATTTAGAGTAGTCTATCAGTGAATCCTGGGTAAGCAAGGAGGAAAGCAGAATCGGCAAAACATATAAAGTACACATTTTATATCATAAAAACAGTATGTTTGAAAGAGTTCAAAGGTTCCTCCTTTATCAAGGTTTGGAAGTTTTAAATATGTACTTGGCTGAAAAAAAGAGATCCTGAGGGGTAATTAGTGTCTGGGTTCCAGCACTAATCTCACCCACCTAATGCGGAACTAAACCCTGTTTATAATTACCTGTTATCATTTCATCATGTACACCGCCATCTCCTTCCTTCTTATCTTCCTTGTTGTGATTGCTGGATAGGGATTATGTTATTCTTGCAGGCATTCAGGAGTTCATTTAGTACTGGCAGCTAAAGCTAGGATGTGCCAGGTATCTAAGGGAGGGATCAGGCAGGTGAGTATGTTTCATTGCAGAAATGCTAGTACTGTTTTTTGCTTAAAGCTCTGCCTGATCCCTTCCGTTTTATTACGGAACTTGTACAAAAATAGGCTTAAATTTGTTGTCAGCCAGTTAATTGGGTAATAAGGGGTTATGAGAGCCATGCCAGAGTAATGGTTCTGCTGTTGGCATCATCGCTGGCAAGAGAATAGGCAAAACAATGTATTTCCAGGTTTACTTGCTGGAATGCTTCTGAATGTTGCCAGTTTTTCTAGCAAGGGAGCAACTTGGCAGGAACATAAAGGCTGCCTATTAGCAAGTTGTTTCTTGCAAGTAGCAGCAGCAGCAGGATGGCTTGTCTGGCAGGATTTACCTGCTTCAGTCATTCAAAGGCCTTGCCTCTCCCCTCCGCATTCACATAAACTTGTTAGGTCAGAAAAACTGACCTTGCAAGCTTATGGAAAACTCTGCAAAACCAAGTTATTTTACTGCCTGAAACGATTTTTTCTCTGTTACATAACTGTGCAAAAGGTCTTGTTTTTAGGTAGATAAGTTGAATTGTTTCAATGTTTCTTTATCAGAAAGTAACAGAACAAACAGATCACACATCCAATAATTATCGTTGGAAAACAAAGGCGAACGACTGATTGGCCAAAAATCGTTCTAAAAAAAGTGACCAACGATGCCGACGAACGAGGTTTGACGTTGGAAATGAACAGCTGGCACGGCGGATCTGATTGGCCAATGATTGTTCACTGTCTATCGTGTGTACAGTCGTTCAGTGATCGTGCATGTTTCTGCAATACACTTTCTCCTTTACATGTCACTTCCTGCATCGTTCAAACGATTGTATCCAATGTGTGTACACTTTTGGTGGATTATTTTTGAAGGATCATACCATTACAGCATGTACAGAATTGTGCACAATATGATTGTTCAAGTATATTTGTGCATAAACGTTGATCGGTCATAATCGTTCGTTTTCTAACAATATTTATTGGAAGTGTATAGCTAGCTTTATATTCCCACCAGGGCTATAAAGTTACCAAAAATCTGTAAATGCTCACTCTGCCCAACTTTACAGTTTTGGGTAGACCTATGTCCTGTTTAGAGTAGCAGCATTAATATGTGCACAGCCCAACCAACCAAAGTGCCAAACCCTCCTGAGAACTAAACACATCACTATTCTAATATATATCTCCAAAAGATCTTATGTAGATTTATAAGGCTATTGGGGTACATACTGATGCTAATCAGTGTTTTTTTTTTTTATTAATTCAACAGGTGACAACATTAAATCTCGTATCTACATCAGGCTGAATACACCATGGGTAACAAGGTGGTCAGGGATAACTTTGAATGGGTGTATACAGATCAACCGCACTCTGACAGGCGGAAAGAGATTTTGGGTGAGTATTCTGTGTTTTTGCTATTTACAATTTGATTTTTTTTTGCTATTTACAATAGACATGTGATATACCAGTGAAATAAATGAAAATGTGGTAATTCATTGTGATAGGGTGTTGTAGTATCTGATAGATAAGGTATACGATGAAGTGCATGTATGTCAGGTACTGTTGTGTTAAAAGCTCCAAAAACTAGAAAACCAGTTTAGCCTCCTGAAGCTGGTCAGGGAAGACTCAGGAGGGTTCCCTGACCATACCACAAACGTTTGAGTTTTCGACCTGTGCAGGGTAAGGCATATGTGTGTTTGCAAGTAATGCTGACTTCTATAAGTCTGTGTTTGGAGGCTGAAAAGGAAGGAACTTTACATAACAGTTACAGCACTGCATTACAGTTACCATAGGAAATTCCCTACTATTGTAACTTGACCTGTTTTATTTATGGACTGTGTTTTGTTTTGTTTTTGTTTGTTTTTCTAGTTTGGATAGTGTCTGATGTTTATTTTACTGCTTTGGTTATTGTTTTGGGCAACTTACAAATAAACTACAGAACCAGTAGGAAATATTTGAAGTGTATCTCTTGGTAAAACCTTTCTTTTTGAAAGGGTTTTTATTTCAGTATGTGATTCCTCAGTAGAGAGGTTCACCCCTCTTATTTTAGAGCTGTCCCCACAAGGAGAAATCTAATGGAGACGCTTGTTCTTCTTCACCTATCAGCTGTTACCTAATAGGAAATTTACCCTTACTTTCGTAGATTTCCATTTCCTGTTCTGTCACTGGGACATAGGGTGCAGTGCCATTTACTCAATGGTACACAGACAGCACAGAAAAGCTTTCCTTACCATAAAAACACTCTTTAGGCTTTGGGTCAAAACATTGTAGAAAGTGGCACAAAAAAGAGCTGAATCTCAGTTTCACAATAAATCTAACTGATTCTGATTAGTTAGTTAGCTGACCTCATAAGTAGGAGCGCATTCATTATTGTACATAATAAACACCCATGTATGCCCAAGATATATTTACAGTAAGACTGATCTACAATTTGTTTGGGTTAAATTGGCTGAGAGCTAATATTTCTTACACAGTACATATAGGTGTTTGGTTTCATTCTGAAGGTTTGAGGTTTCAGATTTCTTCACTCTTTTGCAATGTAACACAAAATGCCTGAATTGTAATTCATTTTTAAACAAAGTATAAAAGTTACTGTGATAGAAGCTTTTGTTATGAAGACCGTGTCTTGGAATGTTATCATGTAACTAATTATAATAATTTTCTTATTTAAGCGATCCCTTTAAAATAAACATGGCAATCTAGATAAATTGTTCTTTTCTGGCGCAGCCTGTATGTGTTAAGGGAAACTACATCAGGCAGAACACAGTATATTTTGAGCAAATATGTTATTGTTTACCCTAAAGAATTTTAAAGGTGGTCATTTATACAGACACATGACTGTGATAGGGCTGAGTTCCTGCATCTAGTGCCCACCCCCACCCACACCCTTTTACCAAAACATACAATGACACCTTCACTTGGTTAAATGGCCCAATGGGCCGTTTATTACCAAATACTTAAATAACACTAAAAACTCTTTTATAAATAACTATAAAATTAACCATAAATTACAATATGAAATTAAACATACAAACAAATAATTACCAAAGTATCTTAAATAACTATAAATAACTAAAATAAATACATTAATAAAACATCTTTGCGTAAAACGTTAAACACACCCCTGGTTACTGGTCCTCGAAGGTCCCGCAAATCATGACTCCCCGAAAGGGTCTGCACCGCCGAGGTATGTATGCTCCCAGCCGAACCTCAAGCTCAGGAACGATACCAGCAGCACTCGCAGCCCTACACCAGCGAATGTACTCAACTCCCAACATCAACCTTACCGAGGGTCTTATACCTTAGATGAGACCCTCACCCCCACTGAAAACCGTCCAATACCACACCTTCCCTCGAGGACCTCACCGCCCACTGAAAAAACTGTCTACTACCATTTTTTTTCCCCGCCTCAACAGGAAGGGGGGAAGGGAAACTTTCCTGTCCTCGCTCCGTCACAGTGAAAAAAGACCCTCCTCTCCCATCTCTCCCCCTTTTCACCCCTCTTATCTCTCCCTCTATACCTCACTTCCAAGCACCCTAATAACTCCCCCCCCCCCCCCATTCCACTAATTTCACTCTGTTCTCCGCCCCAGGCCTCACTGATCTGAGAGATGAGTCATGGAAGGTATGACCACAAACACGAATACCCATGACTGCATGTTTAACGGACGGATGTGAACGGACAAAGGAGGAAACAGATGTGGTCAGACACTAACCTAAGACAGACCATATACATACATTTTCAAGCATTTGACTTTAACCTGTAGTAACCTGTAGTCCAGATTGTGACCCCCTCTGTCCAAAATAATTTGTATCAACAGACCCCCAAATCAAATTAAGACCCCCAAATAGTACTGTCTCCCAAATAATACTGAACAAAATATCGAACAAAAAATGAAAAAATTGGAATTTTAAGGTGTAAATTCAATTGTTGCAGGTGTACAATAAAACAAAGCACCCTTTTATTCAAATACATAAAATAGATCAAAAAAACATTTTTTCTTGAAAGAAATGGTGCCGTATACTATTAATATCATTAAATTCAAGATGTTTGCTGCTTGTTCAATGCTTGCTGCTCAATGCATTTGTGAGCAATTCTGAAACATCAAAAAATGGACACAGAAATGAATACCCAAGGGAATGACACAAATAAAAGTTCATACATTATGACCATATGGGGCACATGGGATCCAGGGAGTCCAGTGAATCCTAAGATGATTGTCTACCAAGTATACTGGCCATATAGTGCTTCACCAAGCATGTTCACCACATACAATGGCCAAAATAAGAAGCACTACCCAGATAGAAGTTGTTCCTAGCAAGGAGTTGTATCAAATGACAATCATCTTGTTTTTACAGCTAGCCTAAATTTGACATTTCTATAACTGTGCCACGTGTTACATATTTGTAGATTCTCTCCCTTTTGAAAGCCTTAGAAGGGTGGAGATCTACTTTAATGTAACTGTGGCAACAGAAAAAAATATATCTGTCCCATTGTTTTACATCTTTGTGCTCCTGAAACCAGCTTAAGAATGTTCAGCATTCAATACACTTCCAATAGTATGTTATATATTATACGCTGTAGTTACATCTGGCGGTTAATACATCACTGCCATGTCTTGTAGCTGCCAATGGATGGAACGCTAGCTAACTAATGATCTGTAATTTGACATCAGGTAGATGAATGGGACGGTGGGGTGGTTCTCCATTACATTGTGGGCACCACCATCTTCCTCTCTTCCAGCTTTTTCTGATCCCGAATGTTTATCTCAGTATTGTTTATAGGTATATATATAGTTCTGCTGTGGTATCAGCAGCACAGAGTGTAAAATGGGGATGCAGGAGATTTGAAAAACAATGGTTGATACCAACAGAACACCAACTGTTGTCACTAACAAACACTAACAAAAGTAAACAGGGAGTTTTTTGTTTGTAGAATAAAATGAAACAGAGATCACCTTTGTCCAGGAAGGTACACAGCAGGATCTGAAAACACATCTAAATCTTTTTACTGTAAATGCTTTCTAAGCCTGTTTATCTAATTCCTTCTGAAATCCCTGCATGACCGGCTATCTACTAGTACATTTACAAACTGTGCATAAAGGAAATTGTTAAACCTTTAACCCAGATTAATAGGATTATGTACATTATGTTATTCAATTATTCATGCACTACTATTTAAAAAGTTATAGCTTCCCTTAAAACACAAATAAAGGCTAAAAGTGACAGGCTCGTTTGATCCTGGTATTTCTCTTTTCAGGGTAAAATTTCTTGTTATTTAATAAGACATGTCTCCATGGACTGGGGAAGCTCCCTGTAGAAAACATAGGATTATTATTTCATGGTTGTCGTTGCTTCATAAACCATACTGGGAATTGCTAAAAGTTAATGAAGTTAACATGGCATGCAAATCTCATGGATCCCTGCACTCTGTATCACAAAGTACATTCAAGTAAACCTGTCACAAATCTGGACATATCATGAAAACAGGCTCAAGAAAGAATTATCTCCAGTGAAAACCCCATGTCAAAATTTTTGGGGATACATATATACCGTATATACTCAAATATAATCTTATCCAAATATAAAAGGTAAAAAGGAAAAGTACATTGACTCAAATATAAACCTTGGGCACAAAATGCACCCATCACTAGTTTCATTTAAAACTGTAAAAAAAAAGCCAATATAATTACATATAAGATAATATATGAAAAAAAAATAACATGAATTAAAGTGACATGGGGCTGGGGTGAAAGTGACAGCCTGTCATTGAGAGGTAAAAGATGTAGTTATTTATTTTCATTAGAAAACAATTGACTAAAACAAACTGTGTAGAGTCCCCACTCTTTTTTAAATCCAGACCCTTTAGTTGGCTTGAGACCTTCCTGGATAGAAGATGGGGGCAGGACCCCCCTCCACATCTCTAAAATGTCTAATGGAATTGGGTTTGCCCAAGAAGGAAGGGGGAAAAATGTGTAGCAAAACTTAAACCCGCGCCTGCCAACAGCGGTGGCAAGGACCATCATTTGGGGGAGAGGGTCTAATCCCTACAACGTGACTCTAGTCTTGTAGGGGGCTACGGGTGGAGAGCCTAATAAAATCTAGAAGCCGCCTTTGATAAGGGATTTCCTAGATATCTGGGGCACCCTGGGGAATGAATACAGGCATGCATAGCAGTCCTTTTCCCATTCCCAGAAATATCTATAGAGTTAAATTAAAGACACAACATAAGTGAAAAAAACATCTTCATTAGGCCAAAAAGAAGTCACAGGATGACCAATCAGCTCAGTTGTTCTTTTGCATGATTTGCTGAGCTAAAGTAAAGAATGATGTTATTAGCTTTGGCTTCATTATTTACATTTTTTCAGCCAAACCAGCAGGGGATAGACCGAGGACAGGTGCCCTTGGCTATCCCCTTGCAGAACTGTCTGTACACAATGACAGGAGTGGAAATTATTAATGTTGGATCAGAACTCTGATCCAAGCACCTCTAGCTACCAGCAGCACTTGTCCAGCTGAGGGATCTCTTGCCTGACCCTTAAAGTAAAGGTCCATCAGTGCCCTCTCCCCTGCATAGTTAAAAGTTTAAGTTATTTTTTAGGCTGCTAGTGGCAGCTTTGGAAAAAAAATGACTTTTTTTGAGCTGGGACGATTGTGAACAAGTAGGTTTGTTTTATTTCAGAAGAAACATAGCCTGCTAAGGTTTAAAATTTAAATTTTAGTTCCCTATACCCACACGGAAATGACTTCTAATATGAAATACTAGAATTAATTATGCAAAGCAAACTATATCGCTAAGGTTGTTCTTGTATTGAAGATATGAGAGATATTTTCTAGGGACATCTAAATCCTAAATGTATTTTTGATTATTCATTTGATTAAGTAAGCGAGTGTATGTGATTTAAAGGAGTGCTGATATAATAGGACTTTTCATGGGCATCCAGAGAACAATGGCTTTGTAAAAAGATTCTATAGGAAACAGATACTGTATATTAGCTGCCTGTGTAAACACAGCAGTGATGGTCACCAGCTGGTTGTCAGGGTTATGAAAGGTAACAACAAGGACAGGATGGTTGTCATGTTGTTACAAAGCATTTTATTTCACATTGGTGTGCTACATTGTAAAAGTTTTTTGTTATTACATTAGAGGTGAAATTAAATAAAATATAGAATCTAATGAAATTCTATTGGTTGGTAGTCCAGGTAAATGATTTATATTAGGGAGATATTGAGTAGCTGATCACCCAGACATTTCTGAATGTATGATCAGCCTAAGATGGATTGCTGTAATTTTATATATATATATATATATATATATATATATATATTTACACACTCACTTTTTTTTTTGGTGAAAGTACCAATATTTTCTGGTTTACAGATTGAACTATTCACATCAGTCTGTGCCCTGTAGGAAGCTTTTAATCCAGTGCCCTTACACACACACAATTACACACATCCAGGACAGTTTGAATGGAAGGTAATTAACATATTAAATTTTGATCTGTAGAAAATCATGCGGAAACATGGGGAAACTATACACACTTCCCCCAAATGGCAATGCTGATAGGTATCTAGCCCAGAACCCCTGCACTGCAAAGACCTCCGGACTTTCTTCACTTCAGACAGCTTTTAGGTGTGTCTGAATTATGACATACTTTTTTTATAGGTTCTGCCCTTTGTACCATGCAGTTATTTCAACAACAACTAATGCTAGAAGGTACTGTTAGATGAAGCGTGCTGCCTGCATTTTATTCACAGCTACTGCACAAATAAACATCCATTTTTTTCAAATAATGAAAGGAAAGATACATTTATGGTGGGGTATATTGCAAGTCACACATTATTCCTGCAGTGCATTTGCTATTTTTACCTACAAATGTCCAGTTAATGCCAGAGGAGAGAAGCAAACAGGGAAAGATGTATACCAGGTGGTATATTCTAGGTCTTATTCCCACTTGTGATTTGGGGCGCTGCATGCTATCACAGTGCACAGTAATGTGTGTACCCTTTGTTGGTGTGCTGCATTGCTATTTATTCTGAATGACACCTTAATGTTGTCAGACCTTTGCAATGTACAATACTTGTACAACCCCCCTTTACCTTTTGCCCCACACTCTGGTCCAAGTGTGCTTTTATGGTAAATACAGCCCAACAGGCCACAGTAAATGTACCCAGCCCAGTTACGTCTTTTTTGCATTCAAAGAAATTTAGTGTTTCCCTTTAAAATGAGACTATGTGGGGTGTAATCACATTTTTTTAAATATGTTTTGTAACTATGTTTTTTTTACATTATGTGTGCAATCTTTGTTTCACAAATAAACTTTGCATACATACAGTGATCCCAGCACTCTATGGTCAAATTCTCCCTACTTTGCAGCAACTTTACCTAATTAAATCCTCCTTAAATCAAACTCCTTTCTGGGTTTTTAATAGGGGGGAATCACCCATCAGGGTGGATCTGCTGTCCATTTCAGATCAAATTGTCAGATGTCTGTACCATGACTGATAACATCTCTTTGTAGTAAAGAATGTACATAGTAAGGGATTATGTTTTGTATGACAGGTCAAGGTCCCTGCACTACATAAAAGCACTGCATAACTAGTAATTTCATGTATTGTCCCAGATGTATGTGATGACCTAATAGGGTGTATAGAAAAAAAAATTATGATGCAAAAAAACAGCCATAAGGAGAGGCAGGGTTGGGCAGCATGTGTTCCTCCACTTTGTTTTTTATCCTCAATTTAGTCCTTTGAAAGGCACTAATTGAAAACATGTATGTTAGGTATTGGGTGTACTAACACTTATCTAGCAGTGTTCTTGTTCCTGGGTGACTCAATAAGCCGTGAGGATAGGATTGAATTCAGATGGCAGCACCCATACTTCTAGCTTGACACGTTCTATTCAAAAGATTGCTATGTGAAAAAACTCAAAATTTACAGCCATGTATATGAAATTTCCTACATGGTACAGAAGTTTTAGTAATTGGTATTATTAGAAGTTATTATTTTTTCCACAGAATTACTAGGCAGGAATTATATATTATATATTTATGTTTTGACTCTCTTCTGATTTTTTTATTGATAAAATCTTGCAAATCATAAAAAATAAATATAAACTGTATCGCAGGCATCAATATGTCATACATAAGATATAACACATAAATAACTTTATTCAACCATCCTAATCACATAAAGATTCTCCTAATCAGACAAAGCTTTATATTTTAAAGTCTCCAGCGCTTCCCCTTCTGCCTCTACTGGATTTTACTCCATCATGTTGGTTACAGTGCCCTCGGCCATCACTGTTAAACTGCCCCCCACACACCCAACTTTAGCACCATTTGCTGTTTTAACTGGAGAATACTTTACATTCTTGTTGTCCATAGTAGACACGGAAATCTTTTCATCAGCTTTTGTCTGCAGTACAACTACTGCATTATCAGCTGCTTCTACAGAAACCCCAGACATTGTATGTAAATCAGATGCACATGGGGACTGGGTAGGCACACATGGGTATTAGAGAGACACACATAGGGACAGGTACACATGGGGATTCTACATGAGAAATAACATTATATGGGTTATTAATAATATCAGCAGGTGCCAAGCTTTCCTTGATGGCCATTCTGCACAAATCCTTTGCAATGACTTTGTCCAGGTTGTTCCAGGCTTTAGGACATTTGCTGTAAAGGTGGCCTAAGACTGCTGACATGTGTGCAATAATTGCTGTTAGAAAGATTTTCCATGATCCTTTCCAATGACAAAAGACTGGACAATGCATGAACAAGCAATGTACATACAGCACTGTTGTGCTATATAGAGAGGGGAAGGGGAGAACGACGGAGTGGCACCCTGCTGTGCTCTCTCCCCTTCACTTTCATTACAATCGTTCCACAGCTGTCATCCGTGGATCCGCCAGGGTGGTCGACAAGCACTGTTAACAAGCCAGATTCTCAGCCCTGTGCCGATTATGGGACGAGAATCATCTGACGTGTATACGCAGCCTAAGCAATAGGAGAAATTACATCAGATTTCCAGTGTTTACATAAATACATTTGTGAATATGAAGTTTAGCTATATTGGCTGGGTAATTAAATACGTAAAAAAGAAAAGTCCCTTGCAAGAAGACATCCAATGTTTCCACCTTTGTCCACACCCTTCATTATCTCATTATCTAGGGGGAAATTTATATTCCAGTGACACTTGCAGTTAGGTAAGAAGGGTACTGAATGAATGAACTTACCTTTTATCTGAGGGAGTGTGTCACATTTTTCAGATTTAAAGTGTCACTTTACCCTTGCACTGGAGGCATTTTAGGCATTGTATCATGCTAATGCTAAAAAAATGAAGTTCACTTTATTCCACTCTGCTGCATACTTGCTTTGGGTCAGTGACTAGGAAACTAAAGAAAGAATTTTCAGAAAGAGGAGATGAAGCCATTTATTTCTGTCTTAATATTACCTACAGTTTTGTGCTGTCTTAAATTCCCATCCTTGAGGGTGATGCAGTCTTCAAAATATTTGGCAATGGTCAAATCTTACGGATATGTGCTGTATGGACAGCTGCCAATCACCTATATCACTTAAAGAATAATGCATTTTCCATCCAACACTTAGAGAAGCGATTCAACAGGTGGCCATACATGTATTTACTATTGTCTAAATTTTATCTTGAAATAATCCTTACTTTTATGGATCAGACAACAGGTTGCAGGATGCAGTAGTGTTTATTGCTGGGGGAGGAAATATACGGACATCTATTACCATTTGGCAGAAAACATTATACGGTAATCCTCATTTCAGTGTCCTTGTTCCATGGAATGAGATAATGAACAGATACCTTTTCCACGTGATTTGTGTCCAGGAGGTTATGTCCTGATAATTATTAGCACACGTAGCAATATTGGCTATAAAGATAGTTTCCTCTTTCCAAAGTTAATTATTGACTGCCAAATGATGGGTGGAAAAATACCTGAAATAGTGCTTTCATATAAGTACAATAATATTGTTTTATTAGGTAGTAAAAGGAAACTTTTGGTGGGCAGATGGTGAGTATAGTAATTAGACATTGGTGGCCAGATATAGGAAACCTTATCTCTAAATCTCAAGGATCTACCGCTATCTTCTCTTTGATTTCTACTAGCTTCTATTGTGACTTGACCACCATTGTATTATAATCAAATATGTAACACTTACATTCTTTCATATTTAAATGAGCACCCATTTGGGTGTTCTGGTGCCCCTCATTTTTAATGAATAGATATGACAGAATGGTAAGAGGGCATGCACCAAACAACAGCAGAATTTACCGGAAAGCTCTTCAATCTATTATGCCAATGGATTTGGTATCTGTACTAGAGACATCCCAGTCAGAGAGGTCACCCATTTTTATGCTTCATGATTCTGTTTGACAAGAGCATTTGCTCATGAAATCCTGCATGTCAGGCAGGATCAGAACTTTTCCTGCTGAGTTTTTACTACCTTGAAGCAACAACCAATAGTAACTAACGGCTTGGTAATGGTAAATGGTAAGATTATATCAGTGGCAATTATACAGCAGATAAAGAGATAACCTGTTTAAACATAATAAACGATGTATAGTGATAAATGTTCAAGGTATTTAAACAAATCATCTGTACAAATATTTGGAAATATAGAATTGTTTCTATAGTCACTGGTGTATACAACTATGGAGACTGCACTGTCAGTTCTCTACCTGTTCAGGAATATTTAAAAAAAATAGTAGAAATAAAAATGTGCACAATGGAGTAACCAAAAGTCCTAAAAAAATGCAACTTTGTTCTCATCTGATTAATGAAGTCAGGAATATTTGATGAGTTTCTGCACATTGCACACCCCTGTTAACTTCTTTAGGTTTTAATCCTGAATAAATTTATACCTCTCATGTCCCCACCCTTTGCAGCACCTGTCGTGCTTTATATTCTAGGTTGTGTTGTGTAAACTTCTGTAAATCAGTTTAGCATCTTAGTAATAGCAGGAAAAACCCGATACACCTAAATTTTCCACTTGAACAGGGACACACGAAATTAGATTGTATAAGCATGTTGTGCAACACAATTTTTTGTCAGGCTAAAAAAAAAAATCTTCTTCTTCTACTCCCAGAACCTGTTCCACATACAGGGGCAGAGTTAGAAATTATGGCCAACAGCAACTATAAACAAATACCTTCACAACTAGTTAAGTTCTGAGTGAACATGGTAACCTGACAGCATTCCTTGCTTGTGAAAAGATTCAATCATAATCTTCACTGCTAAACCAAACTTCAGAAATCTAAATGAAAAGCCTAAACTTAGGGCTTTTTACATTCATGAAGTTTGTGTAATTTCTTAGCATCAAAAGGTTATTGCAAACATTCATTTTATGCAGAACAGATCAATAAATAGGAGCAAAATAAATTCAAGGTTACCTGATCAGTTTGGTATTTTCTGTTTTGAGATTTTATTTTTTACCTCCCTTTAAAAATTTGGAAATTATTTGAAATGATAATGCTAATAAATGGCTGCTGAAACTTTCCTTTTTAATATGATATACATTTTAATTTATTCTGTAATTTGACTTCTTGCTTCAGTTCAATGCTTTGACACTTTTCATTATTTTATTAATACCAAATTATGTTGTGTGATTTGTCCATTTTATAAAATGTGTCTTTTTTTATTTTAGCTAAATATCCACAAATCAAGAATTTAATGGGACCCGACCCTCAACTTAAATGGACTGTAAGCTGTATGGTGCTTGTCCAGATCCTGTGCTGTTACCTTGTCCGTGATCTGTCTTGGAAATGGTTGATATTTTGGTCCTATGTCTTTGGTGGTGTTATAAACCATTCACTGACTCTTGCTATTCATGACATTTCTCACAATGTGGCATTTGGTAACAAATCAGCCCGTTGGAACCGTTTCTTTGCCATGTTTGCTAATCTTCCCATTGCCATGCCGTATTCAACGTCTTTCAAAAAGTACCATATCGACCATCATCGGTATCTGGGAGGAGATGGTTTGGATGTAGATATTCCCACTGATTTTGAGGGGAATTTTTTCTGTACACCAACACGCAAAGTCATATGGATCATTCTTCAGCCATTACTCTATGTTCTAAGACCTCTCTATGTGAATCCTAAGCCCATCACCCAGCTTGAGATCATAAATGCTGTTGTTCAATTTTCTTTCGATATGGTGATATATCATCTGTGGGGACTGAAGCCCGTTGTGTATTTACTGGCTGGATCCATTCTATCAATGGGCCTGCACCCCATATCCGGGCACTTCATCGCTGAGCACTATATGTTTTTGAAAGGCTATGAAACCTATTCATACTATGGACCACTCAACCTGCTGACCTTCAATGTTGGCTATCACATGGAACATCATGATTTTCCCAGCATTCCTGGAAGCAAGCTCCCAGAGGTAAGAGCGCTAAGATCTATCATTGTTTTATGAAGAAATCTACAAGTCTTTATGTGCGGTTTTAGACATATTAAACATAACAGCCAATATGTGTGGAAAGTCTAAAAAAATATCTCCTTGTAAAATGGGTTTATAACTTTTAAAGCAAAGAAACGCTGGGTTTTAATGGGTTTTAAGTGTTCCTTCCTCCTCCCTCATTCACCAGAAAAAAAATACGAATGAAGCATGATAAAAATAAAGCATTCAAAATAGCAATGTTGCAGGAAAGAATAATGTTTTTTTTTTTTTTCTATTTTTGCCAAGTATACCTTGTATAAGTAAGTAATAAGGTATATACATTTTTAGATTCATGAATCCTTGCACTGCCCAATAAGTGAAATACCATAACTTTTTTATTATAAACTAATTTTTTTATTAGACTTCCCATTAACCATTCAGTAACTCTAATCAGCCTTAATTAGCTTTTTTTTTTGCATTTTCCAGATCATAAGAAAAAAAATACCACTTTTCAAAACGGAAGAAAACACATTTTTGTTTTTTTTACTTTTCATCTATAGATTTTTTTAAAAATTAAACGCTTTTTGCAAAGCAATATTGCCAACAAAGCCTGTCTTTTCCCCAAATCATTTAATACCTTAGGTAATGACAAGAGTATTTCCAAATAAACAGGCCTATAGCATAGATGTAAAAATTGGTAAAGGTACAAAAACCTTTTTTAATGGAATAAATAATAGATTATAGAAAATTGTTGTCATACTTACCTGTAATTTTTCTTACCTGTAAACTCCTCCTGACAGCATGACATAATGGGTTAGCTCTGGCCCTTGATCTTCATAGGACCACCTTACCAAAGCAATAAAACTAACCTCCCTCTGCCCTGCAGGTGTTCTGTAACAAGCTTGCCACAGGATAAGGGTGGGAAACATGCTGTCAGGAGGAGTTTACAAGAAAGGAAGTCTACAGGTAAGTATGACAACAATTTACCATATCTTGACACTCCTCCTGACAGCACAAATGGGATGTAGCAAGCAATAATATAAAGAGAGGGAAGAAACTAACAAACAACGCCACGGAAACCAAGTTACTCTTTAGAAAGAGCCACCTGCCAAATGGAAGCCCCAAGGTGGCTGAAGCTCCAACCTATAAAGCCTAACAAATCTTGGAAGACTCCCAACTGGTAATTTACAGATCACTTCTGTAGATACTCCTGTAAATGAAGTCTATAAGGTTGCCCCTTCCCTAGTTGAATGTCTCTTGACTCCTTGCAACAGGATCAAGCTCTCATGATGTAAGCATACCACATGGTATTAAAAACCCTAGGGTGCAAAATCTGTCAGAGATACTGCTGTGCTCCATAAAGGACTGCTAGAGAGGCTGACTAGAACATTCACAACTATCAAATCATTGTTTTTCTCTGTGTAAATGAAGGAAATCTTCCTCATTTTCATGAGAACCTTCGGAAAACGAGTGTCTCCATGCTGAGGAATTACTTCTCAGTTGGAGTGATACACAGGATACTCTTTAAACAAGACATTCAATGACGCGCGTACGTACGCGCCGGTCAGCAAGCTCTATTACCGCGAGTCGGGCCCGAGTTCTAGTGAAAGTTTGAATCTTTAATGCTTGATGTTTTTTTGTGTAAGTGCTACTTTTTTATGTTACATTCTACTCAATCACAAACTTGCTTCATTTATAGTTACATTTGTTGCTGCAATGTTTTTGTGCCTGGTTTGTAATGCCAGTTTCTTCAGCAACGTGTTGTCATTTTTTCCACAAGTATTGAGTACAAATGTCTGCATGGTTTCCACACCAAACTCCTACTTAACCCCCTCTTTGCGTTTGTCCCATTGTCACATATTGGTATTTGAATGTATTATGTACATAGTACTTTTCTGAATAAATTGTCAAGGTTTTTATTTCTTTTTTTTTTTTTTTATAGTCTGACATTTGCACTAATGTTCATTTGTAGTTGTGTTATAGGTTTGTTGTCATTGTGCTGTGCTGCCTGATCTTAGCACTATTGTATACAAGCACACTTCCACTTGCTGTCCAAACTGGTTGTGAATTAGTTGTCCAGCTGAGTTGCATACTCATTCTAACACACCTGATGGTGATGGAAGGAGGTCCAGGTGCCAAGCACAACATCAAAGCTCATTGATTGCCAAGCTCACAAGCAGGGTCAGGCACTCTTAGAAATGAACAGATGTTGTGTTGTTGCTTAACTTAATGCTGATAAATAGTGGAGTGTATGCATTATTGAGGTGTTTACACAAAACAAATAGTACTAGTATATCAAACTTCCAAGGCCAAATCCACTTTGTGCCAAACATTTTCTTGCTTTTCCATCCCTTCAGGATGTTTTTGCAGGTTTGAATGGAATTTTAGATCTTGGCCCACTATATATAATTGGCTTACTCACCTCAGCATGGTAGTGGAAGCACATAAAGGTGGATTCCTTCTTTTAACCAGAAGCAATATCCTCCATGAATTTTGCTTGTAGCCAAGCCCATGATATCCGAAATCATTGGAAAAAATAGGCAATCTTTGCAATGTGAAGTAATATGGTCCAAAAAGCCCTCTTTGCCTATTTCTCTTTTCTATGTATATGTACACACATCTAAATGCATACATACACGTTTTGCTTTATGTGCACTAATGTCTATACATACATGAGTGCATATATACTCAAAAAAATACAAACTTACCTGAATGAGGACTGTGCAAAAGTGAGGTGCATTTTTCAACTGATAAAACACTGTTCAGGTGCACATAGCGGGTCCGCCTTGGCACACAACTATGAGCTACACACTCCTGAAGTCTGGCGCACAACTATGCACATCAAACAACTGAGTTTTAACAAGACAATTGTGCTGCTTTTTAGCCTTACAAATAATTCAGAGAAAGGAACAGCTTAAAAACAATCACAATTGTCTTTTTAAACTGTGTGTCCTAGGAGATTGGAAAGGAGATCACATAACAAACCCCCAAAAAACAAACAACAGCATTTTACAAACAACTTTATTCAAAAAAAACATTTGCTAAAAGGTCACAAAAAAATATAAAAACACATAAAAACAAAAACAAAAAAAAACACACATCACTAAATTTTACACTAAATGACAAAAAAAATTAAAAAGAACAAACAAAACGTAATCAAACAAACAAAATGTAATGCCACACTTCCATGTAAAGCCAAAATAGTTCACAAATGGCCCAACAAATATAGCATTCGTTCTTTAGATTTGTACACCAGTAAACAGATATTCTATTAATTAAAAAATAAAATAAAGTTGAGGAGGATTTGATGTTAAAAGTATTTAGATACATATATAATTATATACTACAATAATTATAAATATATATATTTTTTATTATTGTTATAATAACTATAGTAATAGGGCTGAACTCAGTTAACCCTTGCCTAACAGAAAAGAAATAAGGTTTTTTTACAATGCTTTTTTCTTAGAGCATTCAGATGTTTTAAACATTTGAACAGCACAAACATTTTTTTTAGGGCTAAGGGTAATGTGTGTGCCATTAGATGGTAAGCTTTTTTAGGGGAACAGTGACTTTTAATGCAAGCTCGCCAGTGTCAAACTGCCGGGGATGCGCGACTTCAGCAGCGGAATCATTTCAGTTACTAACTTCCACGCGAATATGCCAGCACCTGAAATTTAGTTGATAAATTGATCAGAGGCTTCCGATTTGGGATCACGAATGCAAATGCGCAAGCGAGCTTCCAATTTTGCTTGATGAATCAGCCATAGTAAGTCAAGAATTTCATCTTTCAAGTCTTTTTTCTTATTGAGCAGACCTAGACTGGATGGAAGGGAAGCTCCTTGAGGACTTGTAGAACAGGAGGCAAGTCCTATGCTGAAAAGAAGAAGAATTACTTTACTGAAGGCTTCAATTTCACAACTGCTTTGAAGATCTATCACCGCAAAAGACGTTCCACCCACTTGGTGGTTGTGGGGGCTGACACTTGGACCTAAACAAATTGACCCCAAGTTCCTCATCCGAAGCTGAATGCAGAACATTCTGGTACCTGTGCTGGTGTTGGGTTAACCAAGAAAACCCTTGATTTCTGCTATACCAATAAAAACTTTCTATATATTTTGGCATCTATTTATAGATGTTCGTAAGCTTTGAGCATATCTCCCACCACAGAGAATAACCAGATGCTAGGAGCCTCTGCCTTCCAGAAAGTTGGCATTGAGACCCGGGCAGTCAGGGATAGAACGACCATGAAAAAGTCCTGGCAAGAAAGAATAAGAGAAGCAATCATAATTAGAGTTAACACCTTTCTGATTTCAGCCAATGGGAAATAATAACCATTGCTTTTCTTGAATCCTTCCTTATTTTCAGAAGACCTCTCAAGATCAGTGCTATGGTTCAAAAACCTGGAATAAAATATCAATTTTCTCATGCCAGGGTCACGGCCAGTATACATAACTTGGACATAACTGGAAATGCAAGCAGGTCTATCGATTTGAAAAACTGTCTGCCCAGCAGCCACTTGTGATTGAAAAATGATCTGCTCATATGATCACCTAACAGATTTTAGGCATGTGGTTAGGAGACAGAAAAGTTGAGATGTCTATGTCTTTGTCTATGAAAAACAAAAAAACTGACTGTAATTTGATAGAAATAGACAATCTTTGTTCCACTGTCTGGTAATGTAGAAGACCTGATTATTAATATTTCCTTCGCTGGCAGTGTCGACCCCTCAAAAACTCCTTAAACCTAGACCATCATTTGTGCCACTTTGTTCTAGATTTCACCGTTATGAACATTATCCTCAAATTTCTATTCCCTGCATAGGCCCTCACTGACTTCTGACAGTTCACCAGAGTCAAAGTTTGCAGATTTCTCTTCTTGTGACTCTCCACTTGGTCCTGGATATTGTCAGCAAAGATTGTCATTGAAGTAGTGACATAGGCTGACTCCCTGAACAACAGCAAGGTTATCACTGATAAATGTTTTAAATTACCCTTCACTCTTTCCACAGCTCCAAAGATGTTTGGACAGGTGAACTGGAGGTGTTTGAAACATAGTAGACAGGAAGAATTTCTGGTGGCATTCCACAATTGAGACGTGTAAGCTTCTGCTAGATCTATTGAAATCATCCTATGAGCCAGACAAATGACTGACAAATTCATCTGCAAAATTATCATACTAAACCTTCTAGTGTGGAAGGAATTTAAATCCTTCAGGTCCAGGATTGACCTAAACTCATCAGAGATCTCCTTACTATGAAAAGTTTGGAATAGAATCATCTTTCTTGCTCTCCTATTGAAAGCAGCACCATTACTTATCTCATACCTTGAACAAAGGATTGAAATGCATTGCACTTCTTTGAATTGCTTGGAGCTGTTGTATAAACACACCAGGATCTCAGAGAACAAGACAAAAACTCTATTCGGTAACCTTGTTACCTGCCTGAAATCACACAGGGTGTTCGCGTGCTTTTCCAGATGCCAGAAACCTGGACAATCTTGATTCTATCTTCAACATCTGGATAGATACACCTTTAAAAGGCTTTCCTTATGCTCTTTTTGGACTATCTGACTACAGAACTTAGGATTTTTAGGTTGTATTTACTGAGGGTTAACACATTTCTTAACAGGAAATCTCCTGCCTCTTGTACAATTATGTAAAAAAGCTCCTGATGCCTATGCCACAACTTGCCCCCTGTGATACTGTGTATACTTTCTTCCAAATAGGATCTGAGCAGCATACAGGACCTGTTTATCTGCCCCCAAAAATGTGACACCAATCCTAATACTACTGCTGGGCAACAACCAGACCTGTTGTGGTGTAGATTGCCTTCAATTCTCCATTTTGACCCAGGGGATCCCAAACGGAACATAATTGGACTTTCCTTCTAAAATGTGGGATAACTTCTTTAGGTGAAGAACGGCCACTTCTTACTAGCCTTGATTCACTTTCTTTATCTCGGCCTGCTTCTTTAATGCATATAGCAAACACTCGCTTAGATGGTAATGCTCTTGCGCCACATGCCCAACATGATTCACTTTCCGGGTGCTCCACTGATTTGTTCCTGGAATGAGAGAGTGACTTCTTTCTATTCTTGTCTTGTCTTTCTGAGATGCTTTTTTCCAGGGCTTTTATCACTTTGCCACACACCCAGCATGCTTCAATGGCAGAGTGACTGACAAAAAAGCCCCCGAAACAACTTTTGAGTCTTAAGGAACCATTGCCACAATCCATACATCCACAGATTACTGTACGCTTGTGTGTGATGGTCAGTGGGATAAATGCCTGGTTGCTTTGCTGCCAGTGGCAAGAATGTCACCTTTACAAATAATCAAAACCCTAACTGGTGTCAATGTTAGCTGACCTGAGAGGCACAGATTGCACATTGCTAGTCAGTATGATGGTCATTTGGATAAATGCCTGGTTGGATGGCCAAGTTGCACATTGCTTTAAGGAAGCCTTAGCACCCTTTGACACCGGCCTACATGGAGACATATCTTTTGTTACACACCCTTTATTAGAGGCACGACAGACTAAGCTGGAGAGAAGCATGCTCTGACTTCCTGGTATGCTTTCTTAGAGGGCTTTCATCCCACAACAGAAAGAAACCACATTAACACTCTTTTTTAAAAGGTGGTGGACATTTTCTGAATCCATCCTCTACCTGTGCTGCAGCTTTCGTGCCTGTGAGGCGAGGTTAGGTGAGCCAGCAACTAAAAACAAGTAATATATCTTTCTTATATATGTGCCTATGCAGAAACAAAACCTACAAATAAAATTTTCTATCTGACTTCCTGTCAGTAAGATTGCAGCTACAAAGAAGAAGAAAACAGAAAAAGTATTTCAAAATAGCACCTACTGTAAGCAGGATGGTGATGGTCGTCTAACAAAGACTGCTACTACATCAAAATACACCCTGCTGGAGTAGTTTGAAGAATAACAGTGTTATGATAGCAAATTGCACCTATTAACATCTAATGATTTAATAAATGTATAAGTAACCAGGAAAAAAACCTTCAAGGTTTTTCCCAAAAAATACCACAGGATATTAAACAGGTATGTAAAAGTATAGAATGACAGAATACTAGTAAAAAAAAATCAGGCAGAACAACAGTGCACTAAGACCTATTGAATGTACAAAAATGTTACAACGAAATTCTACCAAAGTATATGCAATGCCTAATATTTGAGGTTCAGACTGCAATTTAATGGAGCCATACAGTAGGTGACCCTAAGACATACAACATAAAGCAAGACATTTTATCCTTCAAACTTATCTCTACTTCTGCCATTTGAATGATGGCTGGGAGCTGAAGTTTGCTGCACCTGTGCAAGGCACTGAGCAACTGTTTTGGACAGCAAAGAAAATGGAAACAGGTAAAAAAAAACTTGTCTTACTGCTCACCTACCCACAACAAAGGGGATATTTAAGCTCAACATCACCATACCCTCAGCACCAGGGATCCCAAAACCTGATGGATTTACCATCCGCAATGGGACTTCCCCTTGGAGAGACTGAACCAGGGGAAGAGAGTTAGGAGAAACAAACGCTTGGTCCTGGAGCGAGGACAGAAAAAGAACACCTGCAGGGCAGAGGGAGGTTACTTTTATTGCTTTGGTAAGGTGATCCTACGGAGATCAAGGAGCGAAGCTAACCCATTTGTGCATGCTGTCAGGAGGAGTGTCAAGAAAGATAGATAGATAGATAGATAGATAGATAGATAGATAGATAGATAGATAGATAAAAAAAAAAACCTGTTCATCTTTTTATCTCATTAAGACATATTTGACTCCATTTCCTGCCTTGGAAACACAGGTGTCCATATCAAGAGGTTCCGCTCACTCTGATAACTGTAACAGTTTTGAGTTTCCAGTACTTCTTGTCTGGGGGACAATAGTTACCATGACATATAAAGGGAGCAATGGGGACATAGACAGCAGCAGAACAGTCCTTATAGGTTTTATCCCTCCCCTACTCTAAAGTTTAAAAAAAAAATTTTGCATAGAATTACACTTAGAGATTTCTGAATCTTTGGAGATTCCTATAAAAATCTCTCCATGCTGCATCCAGATTTCACGCTCCCTCTGTATAGTCTTCTATCCCTGCTTCTAAAAGACAAGTCTTGTTCCTTTCCTACTTTACCTAACGTTAGAGAACCATGGCAGGAAGAAAAACACCCCTTAATAAATATGGCAAGTGAACTAAGGATTGTACTGTTGGTGCAAAATACTGATCGCTTGACCTAATAGCTATTACGTGGCACATGTTCACTGTACATTCTATGAATCATGGAAGCAAGACTTGCACTGCTTTGTTCCAGCAGCATAAAAATTACGAAAATTGTCTTTTGATGGCTCTCTAAGCAGTGATTCTTATATTGAGCTTAATAAGTTAAGGCGTCTGGCTGCAGGCTTTAAGTTTTGGTTATTTATTAACCTTGGTCTCCACCCACAACATACAAGGCTCCAAAGTTCAGGAAAGGTTTCCTGTAGCACTGGTTGCTCAAACTTTAAATTGAGGTATAATTGATTTGGAAACTAGTAGTAACAGGTTACTAATTACATTATAAATTATGGTCACATGAAGCTCAACTATGACTTCTATGTCTTATTTTCTTTTGGTTCTTGTATAACGTTATTCAACAAACAAATCTGTTTAAAAAAACCATCCATTACAGCTGCCATACTGTCCAAATTTCTTTCTTTCCCAAGTTTCCAATCAAAAAGCCTGATGCACACAAACATAATGTATGCAGTATTTTCATTACTGTGGGTTATTTATATTTTTAACTATCAAAATATATTTTTTGTAGTTCACTACAGGTGTTAGCGTACAGATTATAACAATTTATTACTTAGATGTTATTCACTTTTGAACACTTGCCTTGCTCTTTACAGCAGTGGTTGCCAAACATTTGAAGCTCAGGGACGACTAAATTCATCATTTTAATTATGATGGCATGTAGTAGAAACGAGTGCGCATGTGCCAGGTCCGGAATCTGGACCGCGCATGCGCAGGGAGCTGTGTGTCACTCAAAGTAGAAGAAACTTGCCCCAGAGTGACGTGATGATGTTCGAACTGGCTCATTCTCCCATCGCAGGCTCAGATCTGCTTGCTAAACATTATGGGGGGGACAGTAGCGCAACTTTTGTTGTGTCCATACAGGGGACATGATCAGCGAGGTCAGGAAAAGAACCACACTGGGGGGCATACTAGCCAGAGCCATGGACTACCAAATTTTTCTTGCGGACCACCGGTTGGTAACCGCTGTTTTACGGTACCCAGCATGGTATTTAGTTTTAGATTTTGCTGACAGTGCACTTAGTTAAGCCTTTTTGGGGTTTGTGACAAAGATAATTTGATAACTGTTCACCTAAAATTTGAACTGAAGTCTATTCATATAGCATTGAATCCGACATTTACTGAAACATTCCCTGGTGGAGAATTTTTCAGGTCTAAGGGTTTCAAAGGCGGTAACTGATTCTCCATTACGGAATGTATCAGTGAATGTCAGATTCACTGCTTTATAAATAGGCCTCTTTGAGAATATCGGGACCTGAGCAATGTAAGCACTGAGGAAGGAACAATCTGAAAACACCTTTCTGAACTTCTACCATATATATGCCTTGGCACGCCTGAATGATATTACCTTATGAATACCTTAATGTTAGTTGTTGTGTCTGTTCTGCCTCTGCTATCACTTTAATGATATTCCAGAAATTACTCACTTTGAATGACAATTATCTAATATTTATACATAGCTTAGTACACACTTATTTTTTGCTAGTGTGTTGTACTTGGCACGCCCAATAATTCTAATAAACAAACACAGCACTCCCTAAACTGTTCAAGGAAATGCATTGTGGGTTTTGAATATATTAAAAAATATATTATATATTAAAAAAAGTATGCATTTTTATTTCAATAGATAGTAAAGTTTACCTAAGCTTAGAATTTTCACTTACAAAAAAGGGTAGACAACACTTTTATTTAAAGTAAAAATTTTGTTTGTGTTTTTTAAGTGCAACACCCTATTTTTTTTTTTTTTTAAAGGGTGCAGCACTTAATTCTCAATCGCCTAGGCACAGTGGCCTACACAGTGGGCCAAAATTAAAAACTTAGACAAAGTCACGGGCCAAACTTGAAACTGAAATACCACTGCTACTACAATTCTCAAGAAAATACGTCAAGAAAACAGTCCAATGTGGAGCTTCATGTTATGAGTGGCTAGAATTCCCTCTTCACTGAATCAGCACCGCTACTACAATTCCCTGCGTCTTTAAAACAGTTCAATGTGGGGAACGCATAGGCAGAGAAGCCGTTGGTCTAGAGACGCGAGTGATGCTGCTACTTCAATTCCTGGCATTACTTGCGCCTATAAAACATCCAATGCGGGGCCACGTTTTGGCAGAAAGGCCACTGGTCTAAAGAAGCGAGTGATGCCGGAAATTGTAGTAACGGCGCTATTTCAATGCAGCGGCAGGTCAGCTGCTATTCATATTTAGGATTCCAAAAAAAAAGGACGTTGCGGGCCAGATTTGATACCCCTGGCCTAGGCAATCAAAAATGAATGAGAGCGCAGAGCCTCCCGGGATACCAAGTCACGCATCTTAGGAGGCTCTTGGCTGCTCCTTCTGCGTATGCCAGAGAATCTTGGGCATGCGTAGAAAGAGCCCTTTTTTATTAGGGAAAATTGCTTATCTCACGCATGTGCAGTGAGATCGGCAAGTTTTTTGCAAATCTACATCACCCGATCTCGCGCCTGCACAGTGTGAGACTAATCTGCGGGATTGAAGGTAAGTGTGGTTTACTTCTGCACATTTCAGTGTATGATGGACAGCTTGTGCTGTGGATCTATTAAAACCTATAATGCTCTATGAATCCTCTTTCACTCTCCAATACATATTCACAGATTTGATAATTTGTTAAAGCACTTTCCCACCCCCCTCTCTATGCCGAGGATTTGGTTTAGTCCCCTCAGTGCAAAGAATAATGTTTCTGAGACGATTTCCTGAGGTACTGTTGGAATTCCCCCGGGAATATCAGTGTGACCTAACACCACTGACATCAATCCAGAGTCCTTTATGACAATGTTTTGGGTGTGCTTTCTGCACATATGGGTCCGATCATCATTCTGGTTTCTGGATATTTGTATGTGCTGTTCTGCTATCAATCCCCTGATGAATCAGTTGTATCCGCAAAACGCATTGAGACCAAAAATGTTTTGATAGCATGTTATTGATTATATCATATACAGTATGATGTTACAGGTAGTCCCAAAGTTAAGGACATCCGACATAATGAAGACGAATAGATACAAATGGGCTTCCCTGCTCATTCGTGTGCAGGACTAAGGCTTGATGGGGGAAGGGGTCGGTTTGCACAACTTGCAGAAGAAGTCTTTTGCAGTTCTGCAAGCTCTTGTGACTCTTTAATTATCAAGAAAAACTCTGCAGTTGTTTCTTTTTGAATATCAAAGCACATATTGCTCCAGAAGTTAATGAATGTCTAGGCTCCATAAAGTTTTTTTTTTTTTGCTTTGTTTGTGATTAACTCACAGTGAGGATTTTATACAGTTATGTTATATGTTATATATATGTTATATGTTATATGTTGAGACAAACATCTGTTCTAATTGCATTTATTAAAATATGTACCTGTTCCAACTTACAAATTGAATTTAACAAACCTACAGTCCTTATCTTGTATGTAACCCAGGGACTACCTGTATTGTGCCTATTATGTGGTCCTACTTATCTAGTTGGTATAGAAGGTATTTTCGTTTTGTTTCTTTTGTTAGAGATATGGCACTTTCTTATTTAGTATTTAGTATTTAGGGTATTTTTTGTTAACTTCTTTTAAGCATTTCAATTAAAAAAAATTAACAGAAATCACATTAGTAAGCAATTAAATATCCAAATAGTTCACTGCTGTGTCATTTATGACTCCATGTTTTCATCTATTACAGGTACGCAGAATAGCTTCGGAGTATTATGACACCTTGCCTTACCATACTTCCTGGGGACGGGTTCTTTGGGACTTTATATTTTGCAAGGAATTGGGGCCTTTCTCCCGTGTCAAGAGAGAATGTGAACTGGCAAAGAAGGACTAAATTTTCAGTGTATAATTGATTTTTAATTTATTTCTTGGTTGATATAAGAAGCCTGTATGTGTTTGTTTTCATGGTGTGTTCTATGAAGTGTTATATGATTCTGTGTTCCCTAGACAAGACTACTCTGAGCCTCGTTAATGTCATACAAAAGTATATTTTCTGCTTCCTTGTCTTTTTTTTTAGGAGGCCATGAAGAAATAAGTAAAATGTGTTGTTTTAGGGAGCTTTCAAAATTCCTTTAATTTTTGTCATTTTCTTTTTTTTTTTTTTTGTGGTACAGACGCACATATAAACAAATAGAAAGTGTTAATCACAAACTTTGCTCATTAGTAGCTGCAATTAAACCAGGTACTGGATGTTTTTAACACACATCTAAAAAGTTATATGTTTAGTTCCCAGGACCCATTACAGTTATTTATTGCTTCTGCATGAACAACATGGCTCTTTAGATACCAAACAAAGCATTGATGTGTGTACCAAATATACATAGATGCAGACTATTCATACTTTCAGTGTTATTCGTGCTTCTTGACTTTATATATAGTGTAGGCAAAAAGAAGGAGAATGGATGTTCATTTCAGGAAAACATTTGCCCACAACTCTTGTAGTGTGAACATGAAAGTCTTGCGATGAGCCAGTTGCCCTTTATATACTGGGCGGAAAAAGTATTAAAGGGTTCGAACTAATGGCAGAGGTTAGTGTAATGTGAAAATGACACTTCCCCCACTAGCTCTGCGGCTCTATTCACTGTTCTGTCAATGCCTGCAGACTTTCCCATGCTCAGCTATGCATGTTTTCCAAAGGAGTGGCCCCATAGCAGAGAGTACATTTTTGACTGCTTAGAGCAGACTACAGGAACAAAAAATGCCTGGGCAATGGCTAAACAATAGCAAGAGCTGTGACTTTAAAGCAACAGATATAGCATATATAGATTATACTTTTCTTCTCTAGGCCTTCTGCAAATTCTAAAGTCCTTCTTTAAAAGAAAAAGCTTCATTAACTTAGAACCGAAAAAATATTTCTAATATAACCCCTACTTTCAAAACACAGAAGTCCTAGTTAAGATTCTTCTGCAGTACCTTATCTTCTTGAAAAGTATGGCCAACCCATTTCCCATTAGATGAGATATGCCTGATGGATTTATTCATAAAGGGTACCCATCTAGTGTCTTTGCTTTGGTATAGGCAGAATGGGGAATGGTTAAAACCACAATCCTTTTTTTTGTTTGACTGTCTGATTTTTCCACTTATTTACTACATCACTTATAGAAACTGTAAGAGGAAATTTATCCAACAGGATGAGAAAGCTTCCCCAATGTAACTGATACAGATACTCATACGTATTATCTCTATTTCTGCTTTGGGGACAAAAGTAAAAATTAAAGTAGAACTAAAGTGAAAAAAAGCACACTTACTTTTAATCCCCCAGATCCCTCCATGGCATTAGGCCTTTCCTCCATCCGCAACGTCTTGGAATTCTTCTTCGTCCCAGCACGGAAGGAGCGCCAGGCGCTGCTATCTTCTGTCTTCTTTTCCAGTCGTCCTGCTAAGTCACCCAATCTAGCACTACATAGTCTGCTATAAAGGGTAAGAAAATACAGATACAAAATCTGAAACATCCGACTAAAAACTAGAGGGCCATAAGACAAGGCAGGAAAGTTTCCTCAAGTTCTCATCTCACTTTATGAAAGGAATAGTCAGGCCTGACTTGTATATACGATGTAAATGAGCCATTATCTTGGATCAACTGATAAACCATCATACAAGTCTACACCAATCTGGTACTTCACATAACAGTAGGTACAGTATATGTGGGTTGAAAACCGAGCTATACAAGTGTCACATACACTAATTTGCCAAATTCTCCCCTTAATAGTTTTTTTTCTAAAAAAAAACTCCACCCTCCTTCTGTGGACATAATGAAGGTAATTCTCTCCTAGACTGAATGCCCATTTTTTACAGTTACTCTACATTATGCAGAATTCAGCAGCAGCATAACATCATCATACAGTTTCAGTTTGCTTGCAAACCCTTAAAACTCAAATACCAAGCTTAGGTGTACTTTTGGTACCTAGAGATATAGTAGGCAGTGTTTTCTTATATTGAAAAGCCTAAAGAATAACTGGTAATTTAAAGTATACCTGCCAGCAAGGAAAACCTTGTTTGGCCAAATAGAGGTGTCTGCCTTCTTTCCTCTGTGCAAACCCATTTCATTCCATTCTTGTAGAATCTCCACCTCTGACAGTATTGAAAAGCCTGCACCTTCATATTCACCAGTAAGGCTCCTATCAAAGTAGAGCACCAACAGGAGGAGGTATGCAGGCATTTGACAATACAGGGAAGTGTAAATCTTGCAGTTTAGGATGCTGCAGGTTTTGAGGTCCTAAAATGGACTTGAAGAGGGCTGATGGTATATGCAGGCCCTTCCTAGGTTTTTTTTCCTTGGCAGATGTACTTTAAGGAAGTATGCAACTCGTTATGAAGTGATTTAACACTGAATGTAGTTTGGTGATAGTTTTATACTACTTTGTGTTTGTATTTTTATTGTGTGTGTATAGTATTTGTATGTTTCAAAAATTTCTAAAAAATGGACAAACCTTAAGATAATTTCTAATGTTGAAAAGTAAACTTTTTCATATGCTACTCTCCTTATGCTTCATTCTATAAAGTAGGTGGTTGTCTGTAACTCCTGACTGGAAATTTTGCACCATATACACTGATGTATCTCAAAATTCCTGGAACACAAGCTTGGTGACTTCAGTAACAAGCGTGAAAGGTATATTGAGCTTAGCATATAACAGTAATCTTCTAGTTGACACTGTGCCACACTAAAAGGAACACAACATAAAATAGGGAATCAGACATTCCCTTAAATATTCCATCGTGGGAATCTTCCAGATCCATGTGTTTCAGGTCCATGTGTCTCAATGGCAGTAATTGATTCACACGAGGGAATGTTTGAGGAAATGTCAGATTCTCTAGTTTAGAAAAAGAGCCAGATCTGTGTTATAGGCTGGTGATTTTACTAAAGTCCCTATTGTTTTGCATTGCTGCACTGGAAGATGGCCCCCTAATTTACCTGGGAGTGGAAGGAGGGGATGTATGCTTGTGCATCCATTAAATGGGCGTTGAAGGATTACAGACTGCTGTTCTTCTATCCATTACTTACTACAGAGGTCCCCAACCCCGGTCCGAGGCCGTCTGACAGATGGGCCATGAGAGCACAGATACCAGCAGTGGTCCGCCAAAATCAGAGTTGCGGACCAAATCTCCCGTATAGATCACAGGCGGTGGGTGGGTTGTGTCTCTGGACTCTGAATTGCGTGGGTTCTGGCATTATGACGTCACTCAGGGGAAAGTTTCTTCCTCTTTTAGTGACACAGGTGCTAGACCAGAGTTTCTCAATCAAGGTTCCTCCAGAGTTTGCTAAGGGTTCCCTGAGCAATGGGCAATTTGTGTCTCTGAGGTCCATTTTCCTGGCATCAATGGTACTTTAGACTACCTGTAAGGGTGACATTCTTCCCACTAGTCAGCAATGTAAGAAGCATTCTTCCTATTAACAACTAAGCCAATGTACTGTGAGCTCTAGATATAGTATTTATACAGGGGTACCCTAAGAACTGAATGTTATTCCAAGGGTTCCCCGATGTTGAAAAGATTGAGAAAGGCTGTGCTGGACCCTGCCATCAGCAACAAGAGGAACCAAATAGCCGTGAGAGGTCTCGACCTTCCTAGTCTGCAGTATCTGCTTATTACCAGATACTGACAGATCTCTGCCTTTTATTATGAATTGGTTTATTTCATGCTAAAAGTGCAGGTGAATAAAAAATCCTCCATTTTTTTACAGCTGGGTCTGCCTTTTATTACCACAGCAGGTTAGTATATATATGCTGTTAATGATTTTGTAAATATACATAAAGCTGCATAAAAGTTAGCTTAATATTTGCCTGGATTTAGTTGTAAAGCAATCCAAAACATACTAATGCAAGTCAACCTGCAATTACACATGACCTTCTGATGTGAAGTCAGCTTTTTACCTAATACTAAATATCTTCAAGGTTACCGGGTTCTAGGGTTTACGTATGAGCTATATCACAATAGGAGACAGATGTCATCTATACTAGAAACCGATGACTGATGACTACACCCAGTTCTCAGTCACTTTAGAAATGATTAGTAAGCAAAACCATCATCAATAAATTATCAGTCTGTAATGTGATGTATGCAGCAGTTAGTAACTGACCCTCCCTTCCTAATTAATCACCTAGCTCCCAGCACCTGAAAATATGCACAATATATTTGCAAATTACATTGCAGATTTATCTCTTAGTTTGTTCTTTTCTCCTCCGCTGCCTTCTTCTTTCCTAGAGTCTTGCATTGGGTTGATTATCCAAATTGGCAATTTGATTGGGTTATTGGTCAATTGTGGGTTGGTTTCAGGTAGGGCAGTCTTTCTTCTTTGCATGGGACATTCTGTAAGCCATGCTAACTGCTTAATATAGTTGATTGAACAAGAAAAAACATGCTGGCCTAGTACAAGCCCATTTTTACCCAATTGCCTAACTTATGATGAAACAGATCCGAAATAAATCAGAAGTGCAACATGCTTTAATCCAATCAGAAAAGAGAGAGGTTTTCCAGTTCCCAATAGGTTGAAAAATATTAAACCTTCATTGAAAGTACACCAGTGGAGTTGTGTGCTAAAACAATTAAGTAAATCTGATAGAAACATTATTTGTGCTGGTTAAAAATCCCAAATGACTTGGCTTCGTGTTGTAACACCTGCCAATACCTGGTGGGTGGGTTTGTGGCAACATGATGGGGTATTGCAGTGGACATTTCCATTCATCACCTTGTATTTTCTATGAGTGATATCAATACCTATATGTAGACTAAGAATAGCAACACAAACTTGTTTTGTGTTGTGTCTTTGTTTCCAGGCCTAGCTTAACTAATTCTGGAAATCATTAAGGTGTATTATGTATTATACATTTTTGTTTAAAACTGCCCCCCCCCCCCCCCCACAGACCAATAGAATACAAAGGTTTTTTTCTGGAGTGGCATTTCTAAGTGAATAAAATGTCACTGTTAAAGGAATGTTTCCAAATGACTAGGGACAAAAACATTTTGAGGCATTGTTCAATACTTTTTAACCCCACATTTGCTAAAAAAGTGTGCTCCCAAATATAACCTAACAGTTATGTTAACCTAATTTATGTGCCCCAGAATGCAGCAGTACAATAAAAAATTTATCAGTGAATTCAAAATGGGTAAAGAGAACTCAAAAATGTAGGTAACTAAAAGACCAACTCTAATCATTAGTGGTCTGCTAATTCCAAAACATGGCTGTGCCAAAAAATGACTCTGTCTTGCATATCCCACCCCTCAATGTTGCTCAAACTTGGAAATATTGGAGAATGAACAGAATGCTGAGTAATGGAAGAACGATCCTGTCAATAAAATAAGCATTTAGGATTAGTTTAATTTAGAAATTTTAGAAGTTTTTTGGTTGCTTTAGAGACCACCACACTCCTTGTACATGCTCTTATCATCTCCCGTCTGGACTACTGTAACCTCCTCCTCTCTGGTATTCCACTAACCTGATTCTCTCCTCTACAATCTATTATGAATGCTGCAGCCAGACTCATCCATCCTTCGCTCCGCTCCTCTTCCGCTGCATCTCTTTGTAGTTCTCTACACTGGCTTCCATTTCACCTTAGAATCAAATTTAAGCTCCTGTGCTTTGCCTCCAAAGCCCGCCACAGTTATTGTCCTACTTACCTTTCTGACTTGATAGAAAAATATTCCCCTAGCCACTCTTTTTACTCCTCCAATGACCTACTACTGACTTCCTCACTCATAACCTCATCACACACATGGCCCCAAGACTTTTCTAGAGCTCCTCTAACTCTCTGGAATGGTCTTTCTCATCCTATTCGGCTTGCTCCTACTTTCTGCTGCCCATGAGAAGTAGGAAGAAGTGAAAGGAAACATCTACAAGCTAATGGGAATGTTCTCTCATCTCTTCCTATTTGGAATATTTTAGAAGATGGACAATTTGAATTTTCCAACAGTTTCTGGGCCAGAAGGTAAGCAGAAAAGACCTGCCCTTACATACTACAACAGGAGGGCGTACAAACAAGGGAAGGGCTTGCATGCTATAATCTTGGGGTATATCACAGTTAATATGAAGTTTGTCTTTGAGCCTTGCTGTTTGGTGACAATAGGCAATAGTCCAAATAGAGCGGGGAACACACAGCAATGGAACTGGATGAGGGTTCTCTCCTACACCACTATCTAAAACAAAAACTTCTGACATTAGATACACTTTCATACACAGGATCCCCAACTCCAGCCTACCAGGGCCAGGATCTGCAGACAGTTTGGTAAATCTCTAATTGGTAGCAGTAAAGAAATATTAAATGTTATGTAAGAGGCTCCGGAGAATGAATCAGCTAAACTGGTTTGGTGTTATTGCACCACAGTAAATAAAGATTATAGGAAAACTCCAACTTCAATAAAAATTAATGATTATCTCTAACTTTCATTTTGTAAGAACCCTTTTTTCCTAGAAGTTCTATATTATGTTGTGGCTTGTTCTTTTACTGTTGTATTTTACATGTGCATTATATGTGCATATTAAAGCAACACCTATTATTCAGTAACATGTAACAAATATTTATTCTACCCAGCAATAAATTCAGGCTTGGCACCTGGCCCAGCAGGTGGTGCGTTTTGTATATTTATCAGTTGCTGATGCAAAGACATGTTCACACAATCACCCTACTGATTGAAGAGTACAAAGTTCCAATGACACAAATCTGTTCCATTGCATTTTGACATTGTATTTCCAATGCTAAATTGTTGGTCTGGTGCATTTCATCACCAAATGGCATTGGTTTGTTTTAATGATGGCTGGATTTCCATCACTATAGGTGCCTAAAGCAACACCTTCTGGCTTGACCACCATTTTACACAGAACATTTTCTTGTTTTCCTTATCCTAACCTGGCTTAGAATGTTATGACATAAATACGTGTGTGAGATTTTTGTTATTATTATTATTATTAATATTATTAAAGAGTATTTATATAGCACCAACATATTACGCAGCACTGTACAATAAATAGGGGTTGCAAATGACAGACTAATACAGACAGTGACACAAGTCTTACAAGAGCTTACAATCTAAGAGATGGCGGGGGTAACACACAATAGGAGGGGAGATATGGAATGGTGGATAAGTAGTGAGGGTGAGGGACAGAAGAAAATGGTTAGGCAAGTTTGAAAAAAAATGGGTTTTAAAGAGGAACAAAACTGAAAACTGTGAAAAAAAATCTACTTACCTTCAATCCCACAGGGTATTCTGATCCAGGGGGTGTCCTGCATCGGATCCCACATCGGCCCTGCTATCTTCATCTATTCTTCTGGGTTCTTCATCCTACGTCACCCGACCCAGGCGTGAGATCGGGTGACAGAGGATGGCAAAAAAACTTGCTGATCTCACTGCGCATGCTCGGGCATGCGCAGAAGGAGCACCCAAGGGCCTCCTAGGATGCGTGACGTCAGTATCCCGGGAGGCTCTGCACTCCCATTCATTATTAGGGGGCGATGCTGCACCCGTTTTTTAAAAAAATAAAGGCTGTTGCAATTATGAAAAAAAAAGAAAAACAGAATTTTTACTCTACATAAAAGGGTTGTCTACCTTTTTATGGTAAGTTAAATTTCTGAGTTTAGGTACGCTTTAGGAGCTCCTTTAAATGAGCAGAAAGTCGGAGCAAGCCAAATAGTATGAGGAAGACCATTCCAGAGAGTCGGGGTAGCTCTAGAGAAGTCTTAGAGTTGTGCCGCCACTTGTTTTGAGCTGATGAAGGCAATCCTATGCAAACAGTGATCACATAGTATTAATTAATTAAACAGGATTTATATAGCAGCAACATATTACGCAGCGCTGTACATTATATAGGGGTTGCAAATACAGACAGTGACACAGGAAGAGAGGACCCTGCCCAGAAGAGCTTACTATCTAGGAGGAGAGGGAGATAGTATCACACAATAGGAGGGGAGATATGGAATGGTGGGAAGTAGTGGAGGTTTTAGAAGACAGAAAAAGATGGGTAGGCAGATATAAAAAGTATCATCATTATAAATCATTGTCTATCAGTAAAGTTATTCTAGCGATGAAAAGAAATATTGCATTAGTTATACATAATTTTAATAATATTTTTTAATGTAGGTGTTTGCTCTGGACCACGCCTGTGATTATCTTGTTATGGGATCGGTAAAAGAATTAACAGCCTCAGCAAGTCTCAGGTGTTGTTATTTCTTCCATGAGTAATGAGTCCCTGTTTTTCCTGTTCCTCATGTTTCCAGGAGCTAAAAATGAAAGTTTTTCTAGTACAGGTAATTTTTGTTTGCTAAAATTCGCCTTATCCACATTAGCATTGATCGATGACAGAACGTTGTCTCCCTCTAGTGGTGAACTGTGACTACATTGCCGGAAAGTGGAAGAATGTCACCCTTACAGATAGCCTAAAAGACTTATTGGTGTCAATGGTAATTCACCAGATGGGTCTTACTTTTTATCAGTTTTTAGCAGACAGAAAAGTGATAGGTGACTACTAAATATAACCTGTAGATAAAACCCTTTGTATATTACCGGTACTCCTTTCTTTATTACAAAATACTATGTTGGGTTTTTACCCACTGTACCCTGAAAAGCAACAATTCTGCAGCTCAAATGTTGTCACTCTAGAAAGGGAAATATCAGTGAATACACCTTGCTGGTAAG